>NC_135480.1:195315076-195627282 GCF_052094955.1 Ictidomys tridecemlineatus | reverse complement strand
TGAGGATACTCATACGGCAAAAAATATATGAGGCTGCAGCCCGCCATGTTGGAGAGTGTCCTGTGTTGGAATGGTGGGATCTATTGCCTCTCTAGTAGGGATTTGTTTGGTGACCTGACACAAGACAATTTCAGCTCTCTGGGTTTAAGTTTCTCCATATGTGTCAATCAATCAATCAATCCAAGCATTGGGTGTCTGATTGAATCAGTTGGCCTTTAAGGAATCTAAAAAACACTGAGCTCATAGAAGCAGACATAAAAATGGTTGCTTGTAGGTAGATATGGAAAATGGAGAGATGTTGGTCAAAGGGTACAAACTTCCAGTTGTGATTTGAATAAGTTTGGGGGATTTAAAATACAACGTGGTCACTATAGTTATTAATGCTATATTGTTTACCTGAAATTTGATAAGGGAGCAGATTTTGTGTCTCCACCACAAATGTGAACTCTGAAAAGAAAAAAACAAAAAATCAAAAATATGAATTCTGGAGTAGTGGTAGATGTTAATTTAAAAAGTTGTAATTATTACACAGTGTATGCATACATCAAATCGGCATGGTTTATACCTTGAATAAATTTTGTCAGTTAAGTATTTAAGAAAATAATTCTTTTATTCAGAAAATATGTAACTTTATGGTAATATGGGTAGCTCTATGAGTTTGGATTATTTAATTACAGGTGTCAAGCCTCAGTTTTTTATATATAAAATAGAGATCGCAATTACATCTACCTCATAGGACTATTATCAGGATTCAATAAGGTAATAAGTGTACAAAACTTAGGCCAGTGCTCCAAACTGGTAAATGCTGAACCATGTTGTTATCATTTTCTATTATTATTAATCACATACAATTTCACATAAGGGTGTGGAATTTAAGGGAAGGAGATCACATTCCAAAGAAAGATAAAAGAAGTATAAATGAAAAAGGAACACTGGAGCTGGGCCATGAAGATCAAGTAAGATTTGGGTTTGTGGAAATTTCGAGTGAACAGAGAAGAAAAAGGTAGGCAAGTGGGAGTAATATGAATCTGGCTATAAAGCCGAGAAAATATAGACTGTGCTTACTGATCAGAGAGAAGCTAAATTTAGAGAGAAGTTTCATGTGTAAAGCAATATGGTGCAAAATAATATAATTCTGGCACTGAAGCAAGATAAGTGAGACCCTGGTTTATAAGGCTCATGACCAGATTTTACTGGGGAGACAAGGAGGGACAGATAATAAGGTTGGTGCACAAAGAAACAAAGTTCATACATGAGACAATGCAAGGAGGTTCAGAGATGAAATGACTGGGTTATAAGGGGTTTAACCTAACCAGTGCATTAATCTCCTAATCAGAGATTGACTTGGTGATAACTGTAGGCAAGTGGGGTATGGCTGGAGGCTATGGATCTCTGGTCCCTGGGGGCATGCCTTGAGGTATGCATTTTGTCCTTATTGTCTCTCTGTCTCTGTCTGTCTTCTTTCTGATGTGATGTTCTGAGCAGCTTTCCTCTGCCACACTTTCCCTCCAGGCTGTTCTGCCTTTCCTGAAGCCCCCAGGAATGGTACTGGCCTTCTGTGGACTGAGACTTCTCTGAGCCCTCAAATAAGCTCTTCCTCCTCTTAATTGTTCTTGACAGGCCTTTTGGTCGCAGCATGGGAAAAAGCTGACCAAAACAGATGGTCCCTGTGGTGCTCTGAGTTTATTATAAAACAGAGCTCATGCATTATCATGCTGGTGTGAGGATTAAAGAGTATGTTCAGGAACACATCCACCATTGGGTTCTGCCCAGGGTGGACCTGGGATAAATGCTTAGGAAAGACACTTGCTGTTCTGAAATTGTTTTAGACTTACAGAAGAGTTGCTAAGAGAGGACATAGTGTCTGTACACTGCCAACCAGCTTCTCATGATAACAACCTGCATACCTGTAACACCTTTATTAAAGCTAAGACATGAACACAAATACAATTTTATTAACTAAAAAAAAAAAAGACTTTATTTGGATTTCATTAGTCTTTCAATTGATATTCACTTTCTGTCCCAGAATGTCTTTGAGGATACACTGTTACGTTGGGTCATCATTTCTCCCTAATTTCTAATCTATAACAAATGCTTGGTCTTTTTTTTGCCTCTGTGACCTTGATGATGTGAAGACTACTTTTCAGGTATTTTAAGAATATCCACCAATTTAGATTTGTCTGCCACTTACTTAAGCTGTAGTTAAGTATTTTTGGAAGGGATGTCAAAGAGGTGATCACGCGATTTCAGAGGTGCATGTGAATCTAGGCACATAGATTTGGGAGACGAGTGCAAAAGGAAAATGTGAAATTTCCTATTCAAACATCAGGGGGAAAAATGTAAATTTACTGTAATACAAAGCATTTCCTTTCCCTCAACAATTTCTCTCTCAACTTGTCATGTTGATTTTTATTTGCTATTTAATGCCATTCTAAATAAAGAAAAAAACAGCATTTGAAATTATTAGCATGAATTTTATCATTCATCTCTGCATTGTGCAATGACAGTTTTAAATGGGAATATAGGAGCATTAACTCATGCAGTAGTACCCCAAATTACACAATTTTGTATTTTGAAGTTTGCGCTTGTATGCATTTTGTTCTTACCAAACCAGCAAAGATGCTGTGCAAAACTAAATCGACTGTTTTTCTGTTGCTTCTTAATAGGCACACGCTCTACTAACATTTTCTACCTTTGGTTTACTGATGAAAAAGAAAGGACTAACACTGAAAGGAACATTGAGTGTCCTACATTTCATTTCCCGTCTTTCTCTCTCTCTCTTCGGCATAAGCAGTGGGTTGTAAGAGGAAGTAACAGGAGTAGGAAAGGATGGAACAGAGGTTCATGTTCATTGATGTCTCATAGAACGCTTTCACCTGGCTTCTGCATTCAAAGCAAGTTCCAAAGGAAGAATGACTTCTAAGGGATGTCAGTGTCCCTGCAAATTCAATCCTAGATGTAAGCGAATGTGTTAAATTTTACCTGGTACTTGCTCTGGGTCTCACTGAACTTCTCTGCACTGTGGGCCCATTGGAATCCTGTGATGGGGGACATCCTAAATCTCAATATGTGAATCAAATGGCAATGAATGCTAGACATGCATATTGTGTGCCTCACCTGCTCAAAGACACAACACATCAAAAGCCCAGCATTAAAAAGCCCAAGCATGGGCCTCTACCCCACATGGAAATACTGTAGCTATCTAAGTTACCACCTACAAAGCCAGTTCCAAGTCCATAATAGCATGTTACTTACCATGGCTGCTAACTTTGTCTGGCTGAGGTCCTGTCTGCCAGTTTCCTCCATTGCAAAGTTACTACTTCTCCCTTGTCACACTCCAACTGTTAGAAGCGAATCAGTAAGTCCTGCCTACCCTCAGAGGGAGGCGAAATGAAGCACCATCTCCAGGAGGGAAGAGTCTCAAAAAATTTTCAGGCATGCTTGTTAAAACTGACACGGTAATTAATACGCATCTCGGGGGTAAGTGATGCTTTCTGCAATCTCATAATTCAAGGGCCAATTTTGGAATTTCATGACCCACATCTTGCTTCCAGTTCTGTGCTACTCTCTGGCAAAAATATAAGAAATTGACATGAGTAGTAAGAGTGAGAAAGAGAACCCCCTCCACCCCGTGTAGAGCAATGCCAGTCTCTGTAAGAGACTCTCCGTCTTGGGACTGGCCTAGGCCATAGGGGAAGTGACCCTCTCTCTAGGAACTACACTGACCTACTTTCTTCAGAAATCTTTCCCTCCCTGGGTTATGGGCAGCACATGGTGAGGTGGAGCACTATTCATAGCCTCCTCTCCAAGTGAAGGGCTGGGAGTGCGTCATTATCTGCCTGGGGTGCAGGGAGCTCCGAGCCCCCTCAGCACCCATGGTGCGCACAGCGTCTCTGCCTGCCCGCCATCCCACTAGTTTGGCAGATGCTATCGGCAGAAGACGCTGAGTGCAGGCAAATTATTTCCACTACTTCCTGCTAATTTCAATAGTGCATTCATCCAAGGCTCTCAAAACTCTTAATCAACGGGAATATGCTAACCTGAGGCTGGGTCACAGAGGGACAGCCTGGGGATCTGGGTAGATTGGTGACAGCTGCTGCCCTCTCTCTCTGAAGAGGATGGGTGTAGATATCATCATGCTTGACGACAGGAGGAGGGATGAGACGGTCTTTTAAGGTCTCTTCCAATCTGGAAAGTCTATGAATATCGCTACCAGCTGAGAGTGATTCTCCATGCCTTATTCATCACGAAAATGACGCAAATCCAGGAAAGCAGCTTTCTCAAAGGTAGGTGGCCACTAAACCAGGCATCCAAACACACAGCCCTCTGAAAACACTTGCGGAGGAAAGTCCTTGAATTTTTTTTTTTTTTTAAAGAATCTTTCAGGTAGGTATAGATGGGAGAAGCATCATGTATTTAGGAATACATGGAAATGGGCTGGAGGGTTTTGGTTTCTATAGCAGTGAGCTGTGGTTGCTAGACACCATAATTCTAGGTTGTGTCAATAGTATAATGTCTAAAGTGTGATTCCTGTCTACTCAGTGCTGAGCAGGCCTCACCCGGGCCATACTGTTCCATTCCTTTTATACTTGGGAGCTTGAAAGAAGTTAATTCAGAGACAGGTATCCCAGAGCTGAAGGGCCTCGGGATCATGCAAATTGAAAACAGCTGAATGGATGGAGCATGTAAAGCCCATCTTAATATATATAAGATCTTGGAACTCAAGATCATATATATTAAGGATGCTGGAAAGCAGGGTAGCAGGAGGTGATCTATTCCTAACCAGAAAGACTCAGTAGTGGGCAGATAACTGTTTACTTTACATTATCTCTACACTGAAGATAATCACAATTCAGAGCTTATTAAGATTGTTTTATTTTTAAGAGTTTTTAAGTATACAGAAACATTAAAGTAACTTTATGGTCAACACCTGTGTATCCACCAGCAAGGTGTAATCATTGGCAACTCTTACACTAACAACTTTAATGAAATATAATTCACATAGTATACAACACATCTAGTAAAAGTGTATACATCAATATTCTAAAAATGTATTCAGAGCTGTGACGACAATTGATTTCAGAATATTTTTACTACTTTCCCTTGAAAATACCATACCCATTATTAGTCACTCCCCTTGCTACTCTCAACCCCTTCTTCCTCACTCCTGGTATCCTTTCTACCACTGTCTAGACTCAGGGATCCAGGAGTCTACTTTGTGTCTCTTCTAGATATCCATAAAAATGGAATCACATAATATGGGACCTTTCATGACTAGGTTTTCTTTCAGTTACTTTATCATTTTCATGAGTGAATAATATTCCATAGAATGGATATACCACTTTATATTTGTTCATTCATAATCAATGGACACAAGCTGTTTCCACATTATAACTTTTAAAAATAATGTTTCTATGAGAATTTTGTATATTTTTTTGTGGATTTATGCCTTCATTTCTCTTGTTGATATAGCTGGAAATGAAATTGTTGGATCACATGATACTATGTCCCTATGAGTAACCTTTTCTTTCTTTCTTTGTCTTTAACAGTGTTGCGGATCAAACCCAGGACTTCATGCATGCTAGCCAAGTACTCTACCAACTAAGCTACACCCTGAACTCCTATGTTCAACATTTTGAGGAACTTCCAGATTATTTTCCACAGTACCGTTAACATTTAATATTACATGTCTATCCACTTGTTAAACAACTCCTTTATCATTATTTATTAGTGGAACAAAGGTAACTGAAAGCCTTCATATATGCATTCTTAAAAACTTCAGTATTCCTATGACTAGTAGGTCTCCATATTTAAGTACCTTTTGCTATAAATTTGTATTTAATGCAATGTGAAAATATTGATGTATGTGCTGGGATTTGAAAAATGATATTATGTATGTGACCCAAGCCCTTCTCAAATATAGAATTCAATCTCTGGACTCCTCCTCCCCCTAGATGCACATTTGGTTTCATTTCCATGAAGGATTATATTTACCCACTGTAGAACATCATATAAAAACACTAATAGAATATATACCTTTAAAAAATAAAGCTTCTTTCACAAAGCCTACAGTCATGAGGCATCCTTAGGTTATCTTTCACTATATGGACACACACCATAAGGTCCATCCCTGAACGACACTAATGGACATCTGAATCAGCTGTAGCTTTTGGCTATCTGAGTAATTCTTCAGTGTTTATTCCCAGAGAAGTCATCGTGTGCATGCACCCTGAAATTTCTCTTAATATTGGATTTTCTGGACCATAGGGTAGGTATAAGGTAAGTATATCTTTATCAGAATCAATATCTTTATGGAAATATTTATCAGAATCTGTCTAAATTTTGCCTACAATGATAGTATGACTCTATATTCCTGCCACAAGTGCAAGACAGTTAACATCCCACATCCTTGCTGATATCCAATGGTACCAACACACTTAATTTTAGCCATTTTCTTTGGTATGTCGTTGTATTTTATTGTGGGTTTCTTTTGCATTTCCATCATAACTCATGATATTGAGCATTTTATCACTTGCTCAATAGCCCATACAAAGAATATACGAAAATAAATAAATAAATAAAAAGCCCTATATTTTTTGTGTGTGTATGTGAAGAGTATACAAATATTGTGCTTGCTTTTTTATTTGAGTTGTTTGCCTTTTCATTATTGAGTTAAAGGAATTATTTATGTATTTGGATAACAGTTCTTTTTGAACATTTATGAATATTTTCTCCCTCTATGACTTGTCTATTCATTTTCTTAATGATTTCTTCAAGATGAGAAGACTTTTTAAACATTTTTGAGGTCTTATTTTCAAGTTTGTTCTCTTGTGGTACCAATTTGTTAAAGAAACTTGTGCTTATCTTCAATCATGAAGATAATCTCTTCTATTTACTTCTAAAAAGTTTTATGGTTTTTAGCTTTTAAGTTCGAGTCTGCAATCCATCTCAAATTGAGAAATATATACATCAGATTGTTCTGGTCCTTTTGTTAAAAACTAAACAAATGACTCTGTAAGTGTGGGTTTATTTCTGGTCTCTCTCTTGTATTGATTTATTTGCCTATTTCAATGTCAGTGTCAGAATGTTGATCATTTATCTTCTAAGTTTTTTCTCGGCGATATTTCGTAGGTTTTCAGAATAGAGATCTTGCACTTTGGTGAGACTTTTGTTTTTCCCTAAATATTTTACATGCTGATGTTCTTACAAGGCAAAATTGCTTTGGGTTTCATCATCTAATTTTTACATAGTTATGTATATAATAATGCACTTGATTTTTTTTTAAAAAAATGAAGTGTAATTCATGCAGAAACTGCAGGGATTATAAATATACAGTTTCATGAATTTTTACATGTAAACTACTTTTTTTTTAAAAGTGAATTTCATTTTTAGCCTAGTCTTAGCCATGTTGAGCAGCACGTACAGAGTTTCCTCCTGCCCCCGCCCCCCGCCCTCACATGCGTAGCCTCTTCCATGATCAATGTCCTCCACCAGAATTAATGAGCCTCTATTGACTCATCATTACAATCCAGACTCTCTAGTTTACATTCTGATTCGCCCTTGGTGCTGGGCATTTTAGGAGTTTGGACAAATGGATGATGACATGTATCCACCGTTATCATATCATACCGAGTATTTTCATTGCCCTAAAAATTCTGTATGCTCTGTGCATTCATCTCTCTCATCCTCAATCCCTGGCAACCGCTGATCATTTTACTATCTCTAGAGTTTTGCCTTTTCCAGAATATCAGTAGGAATACAACAGTATGTCACTCTCTCTGATTGCCTTCTTTCATTTAGCAAAATGCCTTGAAGTTTCCACCACGTCTTTCTATGGCTTGATAACTCCTTTCATTTTAGCATTGAATAATATTCTATGGTCTGACGGTATCACAGTTTATTTATCCGTTCACCTACTAAAGGACATCCAAGTTTTGAAAAGTATGAATAAAACTGCTATAAACATCCATCTACAGCATTTTGTGTGGACGGAAGTTTTCAACTTCTTTTAAGTAAATACCAAGGAGCATCATTACTATGTTTGTATGGTACAATTTGTAAGAAATAATCAAACTCTCCTCCAACGTGACTGTAGCATTTTGCATTCCCATCAATGAATAAAAGTTCTGCTGTTATACATCCTTGCCAATATTTGATGTTGTTAATGTTCTGGATTTTGGTTATTTTAAGAGGCACATACTGGTTATGATTCATTTTTTTATTTAAACAAACCCTAGTATTCCGCAACCTTGGTAAATGTACTTGCTACCTCTTTTAATCATTTTTTAGATTCCTGCCATTTTTCTTTGATAAGAATCTTATCAATTTTTTCATGCAGGTAAAGTCACCTCTTTCTGTCTTATTTTTATGCCATTTACATTGTTTTCCTCTTATTGCAAATAATTAGGATATCCAGAGCCATGTTGTATAGAAATGATCAGAGGGTCATTCCTGGCCTTGCCCCGGTTCTCAGGACAGCAGTGTTCAATGTGACACCCTACAGATTTGCCCGTAAGCCTCCTAGATGTCCTTAACTTGAATAAGTTTCTTTGTATTCCTCATTTGTTTTATCATAATTTGATGCTAAAGTTTGTGTAAATCCTTTTTCTGCTTTTATACTTCATTCTGTCAATATGGTGAATTATATGCATTTTTAATTATTAACTGAGATAAAATAAGCAAAGAATAAAATTAGCCATTTTAAAGTGGATGATTCAGAGAAGATAAAATCAATCTTGCATTTCTGGGATAAGCCTTTCATGGTCATGACAAATTATCCCTTTTAGATAATATACTTGATTTGCTAACACTTTTTACAGTGTTTTTGTGTTGTATGCATGAAGAAGACTATTGTATAATTTTCTTTTCTATTTCTCGTAGTGTCTCTGTGAGTTTTGGCTTAAGGTTTAAACTTATGTTTTTTTTTGTTGTTGTTTTGTTTTGTTTTGGTTTTGTTTTTTACCAAATTGGGGTAAGTGTCTGATCATTATTTAATCAAATAGTCCTTTCTATCCATTCTTTCTCTTCCCTTTCTGGAATTACAATGACTCATATGCTGGATATTCTGTTATTGTTTCACAGGTCTCTGTTTTTTTTTTTTTGTCATTGTTTTAATTTTGTTCTTACTTCCTCAACTTAATGGGTTATTTTCCTCTGGCTCCATATTTATTGACTCTTTCTTGTGTCATTCCTGTTTTTGGGGGGTGGGGGGATACTAGGGATTGAACTCAGGTGCACTCAATCACTGAGTCACATCCTCAGCCCTATTTTTGCATTTTATTTAGAGACAGGGTCTCACTGAATTGCTTTGTGCCTCACTTTTGCTGAGGCTGGCTTTGAACTCGATCCTCCTGCCTCAGCCTCCCGAGCTGCTGGGATTACAGGCGTGTGCCACCATGCCAGACTCTTTGTCATTCTTATACTAGTTTTAAACTCATTGGGTCATTTTTTAAAAGTATTGAAGATTGTCATTTCTGGTTCTAGGATTTTCATTTGCTTATTTATAGTTTCTATTCCTCTGTTGATAATTCTTATTTTTCTTTCAATGCAAGCATATTAAGTTTTACCTCCTTAAACATAGGACTTCGTTTCTTTAAAGTAGTGTCAGCTAATTCCAACATCCAGGTCATCAAAGGGCGGCCTCTCATTATCTTCCTCTTGAGAATGGGAGAGATTTTCTGGGTTCTTTGAATGACAAATTATCTGTGTTTCCTGAACACTGTGGATATTATAGTGAGGGATTTGGAGATTCTGTTATATTCCTCTGTGCAGTGTTGATGATTATTTGAAGCAGGAAGTTACATGGGATAGTCTTAAATTGCAAAATCTGTTAGGTAGCCACTCCCCTCTTGGCTCTGATTCCCTGCCCTTAACTGGGCCACTTGTCACCTGCACTACACGCTGGCAGTTGACAGGTCAGGAGGGATTTGGTTAGTTTTCAGGAAGAGAATTCGGGCTCTTCTCACTCTTCTGTGCCTGTAGTGGACTCCCCTTCAGCCCTGGGCATTAGGCCAGACAGAGGCCCCAGGGCTGGAAACTGCCCTCACATTGACAGCCCCCAAAGGGAAAAGTTGTCCAGCGCCTGCTTCTTCCTCTACATTTTAGCTTCTCTCTAGAATCTTCCCTTTTTTTGTTCATGATCCAGGACCCGCCCCCCCTGCCCTTTTGTGACAATGAAGCATCACAACGTTAGTCTAAGACTTAATTGAAACATTAAGAAAAGGGCCAGAATCATAAAGATCATTTGAAAGAGATGAAAAATGAAGGGAGCTCTGTCCTTCTAAACAGCAAGACATAATCCCATGCTAAATTAAACAATGTAGTATCTGCGCAATAAGAGAGTGCATCCAGGTGATATCAAGGAAGTATCGCAACCATATTGAAAATGCAGTGTGTTATAGAAACGACACTGGAGCGAATGTGCAGATGATGAATTGTTCAATAAACAGCATTCGTAAAAGTTTTCCATGTGGGGAGAAAAGTTAGAATCCTATTCCACAAAATGTTCACGAGGAAGTCTCACATGTATAAAGAGCAGAATATAGGCCTAAGTTAATGGTAGAATACAATTGATAAAAATAAATCTAACTTGGGAAATCCTTTTTATTGAAGTCACAATACCTGGTAGACACAGAGAAGAAAAAACACTGATTTATTATGTGTATGTGTGTGAAACATAATAAATGTGTGAAACACACACAAAGATTGTGCAAACATATGTGCAACATATAGATTAAGTATGTATATAATATATATATATATATACATATATATGAATATATATAATAATTTGAAGGACTTGGAAACATTTAGAAAAGATAAAACAGATAAAAGATTTGTACACAAAATTTATAAAGTTTTTATGAATTATAATCATATATACAAATTATACAAATTTTACAAATTATTATCAAATTATATCATATTATCAAAGCAAATTACATATTTGATTAATTAGTCAAAGCTTTAGGCCAGTGATTGTAAATTGGCTAAATAATTATTTTTTAAAATTGTTGAACATCCTTCATAATTAAATAAATGACAATTGATTCAATTGAGATATTATTTTTTCATTCAGTCAAACAGGTTTTAATGTTGCATCTGTACCTGGCAGGTGATACCTATATATGTAAATTAACCTTCAGTTAATACTTACAGCAACTATGGGTATATCCTCTGTGACTTTTGGCAGTTCCTTGTACCTAGTAGGTAGGTTGAAGGATAGCCCATGTCTCATAGTAAAGAAACCAAAAACAGATAAGCATGAACCCCTGCCCCAACACATAAGTAATGAGAGCGGTTGTTTTCGTCTTCTATTGCTAGAGTTAAAATTATCTCAACATCATAAAGGCTATCTATGCCAAGTTCTAGGCCAACATCATTCTAAATGGAGAAAAATTGTAGGCATTCCCTCTAAAACAGGAACAAGACAGGGATGTCCTCTTTCACCACTTCTATTTAACATAGTCCTTGAAACACTGGCCAGAGCAATTAGACAGATGAAAGAAATTAAAGGGATACACATAAGAAAAGAAGAATTCAAATTGGCACTATTTGCTGATGATAGGATTCTATACCTAGAAGACCCTAAAAGTTCCACCAGAAAACTTCCATATCTAGTAAATAAATTCAGCAAAGTATCAGGATATCAAGAAAAATATCAGGATATCAATACCCATAAATCAATGGCATTTCTATGTATAAGTGACAAATCCTCAGAAAGGGAAATGAGGAAAATTACCCCATTCTCAATAGCCTCAAAAAAAAAAAAAAAAACTTGGGAATCAACTTAATGAAAGAGGTGAAAGATCTATATAATGAAAACTACAGAATCCTAAAGAAACAAAACAAAGAAGACCTTAGAAGATGGAAAAATCTATCTTGCTCTTGGATACACAGAATTAATTAACATCATCAAAATGACCATACTTCCAAAAGCACTATAAAGATTTAATGCAATTCTGATCAAAATTCCAATGACATTCCTCATGAAAATAGAAAAAAAAGTAATCATGAAATTTATCTGGAAAAATAAGAGACCCCGAATAGCTAAGGCAATTCTTCACAGGAAGAGTGAAGCAGGTGGCATCACTGTACCAGACCTTAAACTATACTACAGAGCAATAGTAACAAAAACAGCATGGTATTGTCACCAAAACAGACTGGTAGACCAATAATATGGAATAGAGGACTCAGAGACTAACCCACAAAACTACAACTATCTTGTATTAGGCAAAGGTGCCAAGAACATGCATTGGAGAAAAAAATAGCCTCTTTAACAAATGGTGCTGAGAAAACTGGAAATCCATATGCAACAAAATGAGATTAAACCCCTATCTCTCACCATACACAAAACTCAACTCAAAATGGATCAAGGACTTAGGAATATAACCAGAGACCCTGCAATTAATAGAAGAAAAAGTAGGCCCTAATCTCCATCTTGTGGGATTAGGCCCCACCTTCCTTAATAAGACTCCTGTGGTGCAAGGATTAAAATCAAGAATCAATAAATGGGATGGACTCAAACTAAAAAGTTTCTTCTCAGCAAAAGAAACAATCTATGAGGTAAACACAGAGCCTACATCTTGGGAGCAAATCTTTGCCCCTCACACCTCAGATAGAGCACTAATTTCTAGGGTTAGAAGAATCAAAAATCTAAACACCAATAATAATAATAATAATAATAACCCAATCAATAAATGGGCCAAGGACATGAACAGATACTTCTCAGAAGATTATGTACAATCAATCAACAAATACATGAAAAAATGTTCATCATCACTAGCAAAGAGAAATGCAAATCAATACCACTCTAAGATTTCATCTCATTTCAGTCAGAATGGCAGCTATTATGCAAACAAACAACAACAAGTTTTGGTAAGGATATGGGGACAAGCACACTCATACCCTGCTGGTAGGACTGCAATTGATGCAGCCAATTGCAGGAAAGTAGTATGGAGATGTCTTAGAAAATTGGGAATGGAACCACCATTTGACCCAGCTGTCCCTCTCCTCAGTCTATATCCAAAGGACTTAAAAACAGCATACTACAGGGACACAGCCACATCAATGTTTATAGCAGCACAAGTCACAATAGCTAAAATGTGAAACCAACCTAGATGCCCTTCAATAGATGAATGGATAAAAAAATATGTGGCATATATACACCATGGAATTTTACTCGGCAAGAGTAAAATCATGGCATTTGCAGGTAAATGGATAGAGAGTTACAGAAGATAATGCTAAGTGAAGTTAGCCAATCCCAATAAAACAAATGATGAATGTTTTCTTTGATATAAGGAGGCAGATTCATGGTGGGATAGGGAGGGGGAGCATGGGAAGAATAGATGAACTCTAGATAGGGCAGAGGGGTGGGAGGGCAAGGAAGGGGACATGGGGTTATTAATGATGATGGACTGTGATGATCATTATTATCCAAAGTACAGGTATGAAGACACAAATTGGTGTGAATGTTCTATGTATACAACCAGAGATATGAAAAAAATGTGTTCTATATGTGTAATAAGAATTGTAATGCAATCCACTGTCATATATAAATATAAATAAATAAATAAATAAAATTATAGTGACATTTACAACACAAATTTGTTATCTTACAGTTCTGAAGTTGAGGCCTCGCTTAGCTCTTGCTGGACATTGAAGCTTTCCATCCATCCTGAAGGCTCCAGGCTGGCACCCAGGACCCTGCACATTCCTTGGCTCTTGTTTTCCTGCCCCCAGCTTCAGAGTCAGCATTGCATAACTCCCTGCCCAGACTTCTGTACTCCCAGCTTCCGCAGATTATGTCTTCGAAAGGTTCTTTGTTATATGAATTTAGGTAGGTAATGCAGAATAATCTCATCTCAAGATTAGAGCCATAATCATACCAGCATTTTCCTGTTCACTTTATAGAGTGACATACTCACAGGTTGAAGAGAATAGGACATGTGACTAACATTCTCCTTACCAAAATCTAGAGGGTTTTTTGCATTATTTTTATTATTGTTGTTGTTATTATTATTATTAACAGTACTGAGGTTTGAACCCAGGGCACTCTACCACTAAACTACCTTCATTTCTTTATTTTCCTTTCAGATAAGGTCTCATCAAGTTGTCCAGGCTGACCTTAGACTTGCAATCCTCCTGCCACCTCCTATTGAGTAACTGGGGTTGTAGGTGTGTGCCACACAAAGTAGCTTCTGCAGGTTTGGTAGTATTTTTTTCTGTGAATAGTATCATCTGCAAAAAGATCCCTTTGTGCAGGCTTAAAGTTCAACAAAATATGCCCTTTCAGTAAAGAGAACACTGTAAGTCTTCCTACAGTTGAGTTTTGTATTCTTACTAATATTAAAGGAACTTGTGTCTTTCTCCTTTGTCTAGTGATATCCATTCATCATCATGGCCCTTGCAGCAACCAGACAACTCATAAAATGACCAAAAAGAAAAAAAAATCTTAAAAAGTGATGGTGCGGTGTGTTGGTGAAGATTTGAAGAAACAGTACTTCTGTGTAATGTTAGTGAGTTTTTAATTTGGAGAAGGCATTTTTGTTTTGAAAGACATTACGGCAGTTATCTATTAAAATCTCAGAAACTGCAAATATTTTTCAGTATAACCACTTCTTCAGTGTCTATCCCACAGAAAGCATTCTAATCTCACAAAGGCAGGCGCAAGGATGTTCTGTTCAGCACTGGGTTGGTTAAGGCATATCTGGAAGAATTTCAGTGATCATTAATAGATCATTAAATATATTGAAGTAGATTCACACTTGGGCATATTATATTGTTAAAGAATAAAATAGATGTACATAGACTGAAATGGAAAGATGACCAAGACATATAGCAAAGTAAAAGAGTAGGCTACAATATGAAAGAATATAATCGTATATGTGCGTGCAGTACATATATGTATTAAGTCGTGAAAAGATCTGTGAAAATACAAGCAAAAATTCAACAATGATTTTCACTGGGAAGCACACTGAATATTGGATCGGGCATAAGCGCTTAAAGGCAGTTCTTCATTGTTACTTATAATTTTAAAATTGTCTTAAAATACATTTTCAAATGAAATGATTTTTTTTTTTAAAAAATGAGTAAAAGAAAAACAAGATACTCTTTATTTCAAAATTTGATCAAGTCATGATTCTTTACCCCTTAATCAAAGGATCACTGAAAGATCTAATTCCAGTGATCTTACTCCAGAGATAAGCATTATCACCCCCTTTTCCAGGCAGACTTATAAGTTGACTCTCCAGCCACCTACAGCCACTTAGCAGCACGACTGGAAGAGCCACCTCTCTGTTCACTCACAGCCATGTGTATGGCACAGCTGGTAAATGGTGGAAGCGAGTTTCTAGGCACTGATCTGAACCACTGTCTTTTCTTTGTAGACTCAGTTCTTCCCTCTATAGCCACCACATCCCCTCACAAAAGATGAGTGTACTTCTCTCCCTCATGTTTCAGAGATTGGCCATGAGATGTGCTTTGGCCAATGCGATGTTAGTAAATATGATATAATCAGGGGGTTGAAATGTGCCTGCTCAGTGGAGCTTGTCCCCTTGGACTTCTGTCATTTCCAGCAGCATGGCTACTATTCTGGGCTCCAGAACAAACCCAAGAGGACTAGAGTCACTTTAGGTAACCAACAGTCATGCTATGGGTAGAAGAAAAGAATCCCTCCACTGACCTGCAGACCTATGTGCTAAGCTGATCATTAATCTTTTATGTTCCTGAGTTTTGGGATATTTTGAAAATTCATATGTGACTTTTTATTGGTCAGTATTCAACCAGAGAAGAACTGCTGGGCACACACATGCAGAAACATATACACACACAAAGGCTCACTGCAGACACCCATACTGTGGGTACATGCATATAAAGCCCCTGTTATGAGGTTTTGGGCTTATGTAATTGTGAGAGCTGGCATCTCAGCAGAGCTGTTGCCTTTACATGCCAGAACCCAAAGCTCAACAGGCTCAGTCAGGAAGAGAAGGTGAAGGTCAAGTGAGGAAATGAAAGAAAACAGGTTCAACTCACAAGTATAAGCTGGAACACATGACGCAGGACTGAAACTCCTATTAGTTTTTGTTACCTCTGCCCTTAATAATGGATGAATTCTGCAGAATCCATGAGTATTCTTTGTCTCAGAACTAAACACCTAAACACACACACACACACACTTGGCCCAGGATGGGCAGAAGCTGAAAGAAGACACGAGTACCTGGAATAGTTGCAGGCAGAGCTGCTATGAAGCCCACAGGTGAGTTGGCTGATCCATAATAACAAGTGTGAGCTATTATCAATAATAACACATGGGTTCTACCCTCTGGAGTTTCCTAGGCTCTCCCTTTTGGTGCGACCTAACTGGAAATATTCAAGAAGGGAAATTCTGAGAATTCTAGTTCATCCTACATGCAGATCTATTATCAAGTGGTCATAGGCTCTGATAGCCCCCTTAATAGATAATGAGAGTCCCCAGCGTGTATATGGGACAAGAATCATCTCATAACTGGTAGAATTGGTATTTATATTAAGCTTTTCTGATTTCTGGCCCTATTTCTTTTTCGACATACAATACATGAATCCTTCATGTCATTTTTATCTGTGATTTTTTGTGAGCCTGGAGGAAGCCATCATGAGTGGCAGCACCTGGAGACCTTCCCAGGGAAAGTTCGGGAAAGGAGGAGCAAGGGGGAACAAGACAGGGCGAGAACGACACCTGATACAGGAGGGCCCTTGGACAATCCATCTCAGGTCTGCACTTTACCCCACTAAGGGCCTGTGTAGGGACAGTATATGATAATTAACCAAGAGTCAAAGACATGGACAGGGCAAGAACAAGAAAGTGACTACACCCAGATCATGGGGTGCAGGTCCAGATATGGAAATCCCATGGCCAAGCTGAGGAGGAGAAATAACTTGCACCAATGCCTCTGATGTGTCCAAGGCATGAGAACAACTTCAGAGCAGAGCATATTCTCTAGGACTGTGGGGCTCTAGGTTTTCTGATCAGCTTGGCACAGTGCAGGGCACATGATAATAAGCACCTGTGAATCAGCACATGTTTATCTCAGACTTTGGTATAAAGTAGGTTCAGGTTTAAAATTGCAACTTGATCACAGAGTGCTTAAAAACCTGGGCACACTGTTTTATCTCTCTTGGTCCCAGTCTCTTTGTCAATAATAGGAGAATAACTGAATTATCCAACTTGCATGTAAAATGGCAGCAGATACATACAGTATCTGGTTCATAAGAAACAAGAGTGTCTGAAGTGTTATTGCCTGCTATGCTGATTAGAACCTCAAGTCTGAGATATGGATATAATAATATAATCAAAGAATAGTTATCAAAATTTGGGTGTCAATATGGGCACATTGAAAACAACCAGGGCAGAGGCAAAGAAAGAACCAGAAGGCAAGTTGAGTTGAGTTGGGTTCCTTAGGGTTAATCAAGGACTCGTGTAAACTCCCCATCAATTCCCCCCCAGTTCAGCATGGCTCTCGGAATCTGGAGGGGGCTGGGGAGCAGGCAGGCCTGTGCAGGTTGCACTCAGCTGTCTGTCTCTGTGAGCCAAGGCCCGAGGGGAGGCGGGGGCAGGCTGAGAGCAGAATGATACAGTGGAGCTCCTAGCAGAGAGCAGCTAGGAGACTGCCAGGTGATTTACAGCCTTTAAATGGCTCTCCCCTTCTGCAAAACTCTTAATTTAATAGACAAACATCTTGGGATAAGGGCTCACTAGAGACAGAGCTGATGGGATAAATGTTGGAAGATTAAAGACCTACAGAGGGGAGTGCATAATTCTATTATGAAAATGGGAAAGAACTCTTCCAGCAGAAAGACTCCCCACCCCCTCAACAAATGGAGAACTTGAGAAAATCCTCTAACAAGGGATGTGAGGTACTGAATGTTTCAGAAAACCAGACTCAGAATCGGCATGCTGGGAAAGGGCCTTAGTCACTGAATTGCCAAGCATCTCTTCAAACTGGGATGCAATTGAGAAGCTGAGTGATGGGAAGGTGAGGCATCTCATCAAGGTGACTTATTAGCTGAGTTGGTTCCAAGAGTTTGGTGTCTAGGCTCCCAGTCTAGCCTCTTTGTGGTACAGTAGAGTGTGTAAACTCTTGCTTCTTTCTTACACAGTGTGATTAGTTAGCTAGGTTCTGTATTCCAAGTAATAACAAAGTCTAGCAAAGTGCCAAACTCATAGTAGGTCCTCTGTAAGTACTTGATGAAGTGTCTGGAGAGCTTCAGGAATATCTTCCTAGAAACTCAACCCTTTTCTTGGCAGGATGCATGAGGCTGGTGCCTGGAGTTCACTGGGTCCCTATCTCTTCAGCTTCTGCTTTCCACTCTATATCCCCCACTTCCAACCAGCTCATTTGCTAGTCTCAGTGATATTCTTCCAGATCTAGGAGGATTTCTGTAACACAGTTGTCAGTCGCTGGCCTGAACACTGCTGTAAGAGAGCCTTAGGGAGAGGCGGCTGGCTCAGGCAAGGCAGCAAGGTGGGGAAGGGGCTGGGTTGACATTTATAAGGTGGATCTCTTAAGTAAACGTACATTAGATTAGGGTTGATCCATGAACTTGAAGTTGGTTAAAGTTGTCAATCTAAAAATTAGTAAGTGTGTAGACTATGGATAAAAGAGTAGAATTGGCAGATATGTTAAAGAAAACAAGCCTAGGAAACTAGAAACATTAAACACCTGGAAAACCCAGGCCAGGCTGTTTGGAGTGCTGTCTGATCTAGACGTAGCCCATCCGGGGGTTCCAGTGAAGACTGGTCTTTCAGGTATGGTGCTTTAAGTCTTGATGGGCAACATTTTCCTCTTGTAAGTAATTATGCCTTAACTGGAGCCAGGGCACCGAAATGTGTAAAACTACTAGAGGATGCCTCTGTAAGGTGTAGATACAAACATTTGCGAACACTGATAGCAGTGGATATGCCAAAGTTCAGGTCCTTGGTCCACTAAATTGTATGTGCATGATTTAGAATGATTTGTGTCATCTCTACAAGTTTCAGTTTTCTCTTTTATATTGTGGGTATGACCAGACAACTTGTTTAGGTGGGTTTTGGGGACACTTTAATGAGACCTAGCATAATGCCAGGCCTAAGTGGGTATTTGTTGTTGGGGATCAGCTCAGCTTAGCCTGTGTGTGTGTGTGTGTGTGTGTGTGTGTGTGTGTGTGTGTGTGTATGTGCACACGCGCACTCGCACGCACTGAGATGTTTTACTTTTGTTTACTGATTGCTCATGCCTATGAAAGTATTCTCAGATAGCCATCAATGCTAGCTATCGGCTGGTAGCTTCCTTCAGAGAAAGTGCTTTATGTAGCTTCTCAGTTTTAGAGTGCTTAACCTCATTTTTGAATACTGCTATAATTTCTGGTTTTTGACATCCATTCAGAATTTAATTTATACTCATAATTGTTTTCCTCTCATCAACCATTGGATGAAAGTTTCTCATTATTTTTCTGTGTATTTTCATTCATTGTTTTAAAAAAATCCGGCTTGACAAGACATTGTTTGGTTTTATTCACTTGAATGGTGCTTACTGAATACTTATTATGTGCTAAGTGTGGTGTTCTTTTTATATTTTATAGTGCCTTATCTTCATATTCTGTAGTGATTCGGGAAGATTTTTTAAAAAATATATATAAGGAAAAAAAACACAAGGAATAGTTATGCTATGTATAAATTTTATTCTCAACTACAATTTCCAATGTTAACAAACAGTTACAGTGTATACAGATTTATTGATTAGAGTATTTCATGGTGTGAAGTTCAGAGGAACAAGCAATATACTGAGTAATTATCAGAATTCAATAACTGCTTGGCTAGAACCCTGGTCAAATATAAAAAGATAAAGTTGAAAATGGACCAATATCCAGTGACCACTTGGGTCCAAATCCCCAAAATCTATAAATACAGTATAAGGGAGATAACAGTTTATGAGAAGATAGATTAAAAGTCTAAGGGTAGGGCTGGGGTTGTGGCTCAGTGGCAAAGTGTTTGCCCAGCACGTGTGAGTTACTGGGTTCACCCTTAGCACTCCATTAAAAAAAAATAAACAAATATAATAAAGCACGCTGTCCACCTACAACTACAAAAAAAAAAAAAGTCTAAGGCTGCACTTCCATTTACGTGCAGCAGTGTTACAACTCAACAGTGAACTTTGAATGGAATAAAATATGCTGCTGATGCTGTTACAGGCTGAACAAAGAATGATTTCCTGCTCAAGGGAGGAGAAGTGATAACTTCCCGGTAGTTACCCAAGGTCCAACCACATCTGCAAACCTGAGTTCAGTCTCAACAGAGGCTTCATGACAACAACCAGGATGAGGCCAGAGAAGGAAGAGCAACGCAGATACATGGGATCGCTGGAGGGACTTCTGAGTCTCAGCTTGGATAAGGAAAATGTTGGCCAAAGTGGCTCGTAGGTATTTGAAAACATTTGAACCCTTGGGAAGAAAACACTGAATGTTAGAATAGCATGATAGAGAGAAATTGCAGGAAGACACAGATTATCCCAACAGGAAGAATAACTTCCTAAAAATTAAAGCTGCTTCCTTAAGAAATTAGCTGCCTTGGAGATTCACTAGGCAATGGTCAGAACCGTCAGGTGGCTAATGCTGTAGACAGCCCTGGAGCTGCACTGTATGAAGTCAAGGGTCACAGCTTAGACATTTATGTGCATGTTAAGTTCTCACTGAATGAAAAATTATCAGCTACCCAGAATTCTCAAATAATGAATATGATTCATCAGCACACACACAAACACACAGAAGACCCCAAGATGTTCACTACATGGAGAAAGAGATTTTAAGCTTGATTAAAATTTTAAACTGGAAAAAGGATAGCGAATCAAGGAAGTTGCTCACTAGAGTTGAAGATACAAAACATACCATGAAGTATGAAAGAAATAATACTGATTATATGCTCACACGGAGGATCTCAGCATTTGCATATAAACACTGGGTCCCATGATTTCAGAACTAAACCTCACTTGAAGAAGTGATCTAGAAGGAGCTGTTACTCTCCCTGTCCCTATTTAATATATGAAGTCACTGAGCCTCAGACAAACCAATGCATTGGCCAGGATGCGGAGCAGGGTTTCAAAAGCCAGGTTTTTAATTACACAGCCTAAGTTTTATTTTTGAACTGTATAACACTAATTTGGGGTAAGTGAAGGGAATAAGGTAGAGGGATGGAGATAGGGTGTCTTTAAATATTTGAATTTCAAACTTGTCTTTAATTTAAAAAATGAAAATGAAAAAGGATCATTTCAGGAAAGAAGATCTGAGAAACCATGAACAGGAAAAATGAAAGAATTTAATAAAGACATTGAAAAGGCAGCTGCTCAGGGCAGGCAGTGGAGCTGTGAGGCAGGCTGGATGCTGGCATGTTTGTTCTCTCCAACATAATGAGGTTGGAAGGAAGGGGAGGAGAGAGAGAATGATGTTTCCTTTGGGAGCTGGGCATTACTGCTTTGCCGTGGTGAACAGGTAGTTTTGCAAATTGTATGCTATAGTGGCAGGTAATTTATTTTTTATGAATTGTAAGTCCTGAGTCAAGATGGAGACGGGGGGGGGGGGCGGGAAGTATCTGAAATAATTAGGAAGGTGTTCCATGGGCTTGCCTGCATGTGGCCAGAGTGATTAGCACCAAGTATTACCTGGAGGGAGCCATGTTGATCCTGTTCTGCTAAACCAAATAGGACCTTGGCCAAGAACTTATCTAGAGATGGTTTATGCCTGAATACTCAGATTGTGTTGTGGTCCTGTCTGTTTCCTTAGCATTTTCTAATCTCATTATTGTAGGACACATCACAATGTGGTGTAGTTACCTATGGCTTGCATATGGGTTAGATATTCCATGAGGGTCCATGTATCGGAGGTTTGGTCCCCAAAGGATTGGTATTGGGAGATGATGTGGAACTTCCAGAGGAAAGGCCTAGTGCAAAGCGTGTAGGTCACTGAGGAGAGTTCCCTGAAAAAGGGATTAATGTATTTTCTTGTAGGATCCTTGATAATTCTTATGAGAGGGTTGTTTCAAAAGAAAAAATTATACCCCTTCTCTGTGGCTTCCTCTATCAAGATCACTTAATCATGCACATGTACCTACCATTGCAGTCGCCATAACATGAGATACCCAAGGGGCAGCCTTTGCCAGAGCTGCACCATGCTCTTTTGGCTTCCAAAATTGTGAACTAAACAAATTCTTTATAATTTATCACACCTCAGGTATTTTGTTATGGGAGAAAAGAGCTAACTACTGCAACTTGTCTTTGATAACCTCCTATGCTTGAAAGAAAAAAACAATACTCAGGATCAGTAGGTGTTGGGAACATAATGGTGATATACCATATCAAAATTCTGTTTTTAAAAATGAATGGTAAGAAATAAATGGCCAACTTATAGAAGGAGACACTGAAGTCCAGCGGAGAGAACTGATGGTCTGAGGGAAATCAAAGGAAAACACTTTTATGTTCACTGTTTCACTGTATAATAGTGAGCAACATAGACTCTAGCCTCTTGGGTCTTACCACGTAAGACAGATATAACATGAGTAATGCAAATCACAATCCCAAAGGTACAAAGCACTGCAGAGAGAGTTTGAGGTGATGTGAGAGGGTTTCACATGGGCCTGGATGTTCAGGTAGTTCTTCCTTAGGCCACAGTTTGTTAGAGGAAAATCAAGGCTGATTTCTAAACCCACATTCAGTCGTTTCTTCCTTACATATATATTTTTTTGCTATGATTAAATTAATTTTTTCTTTTTACTCTAAACTTTATCCACACATACTTATCTCTTCCTTCTCTCCTATATTAAGATTTTGTGCATCTAATATTTTCCTTTTTGCTCCATGTCTTTGAACTTCTTTCTGGGTGGCCTATTGAATCTCATCAGAATTGTGAATTTTCTTAAACAATGTACACTTGTACCCGATTTATAAAATTTAGATATAACTTGAAGAACCTGCATGGACCCTTGGGTTTTGAACTGTGGCCCTGAGCCTTTTGTTAGGTGACTGCATCTGCTCCCAGTTTTCTTTTCTCTTGGACCATGCCCATTTTGGGATCTGCAGCTTGGCTCTCTCCTGGCCAGGCAGAACCCTCAGAAGTTGGCTAAATAGCTCTCCAGTTGCCCCATCAGGCTGTACCTTGATCAGGAGATGGTGAGGGCTATGCTGGGGGTGAGGTCAGCAGCAGCAGCATTGAGGACCTCAGGAGAAGAGAGAAAACCTTCATATGTATATGAAGGTCAATAGGCAATCACAAAAATATGCCTATTGCTCAGGAGAAGGCTAAGAAGGAGATGTCAATTTTAGAAAGGAGAGACTATGAATGGTGGATTAAGTACTGAGTTTGGGTGATATTGCCACCAGAGAGAGAGTTTAGACTAGAAAGAGAAGCAAGGAGAGAGAACAGGTAGGAAAGAAAAGAAAAAAAAAGGGCGGCATAAGAAAAGTAAATTGAAGAAAAAATAATATGGTAAAAGAAGATTCTCAGGTGCATTTATATGTACAAAGTCCAAAGAAAGGGAAGAATCTTTGTAGAAACCTTAGAATCCTAGAAAGAAGTTCATTTTAGGAAAGAAATAGCCAAAACCAAATTTGTACTTACGTTAAATAAGAAGCTAAAAAAAAAAATGTCCAAGGGGTCTTGAAATTAGGAGATCCTTAGTGACTCTGGCAAGAGGATTTTGAATGAAGTTTTGGGGAAGGAGATCCTTGGGTCAGAGGATGAATGGAAGGTAAAGGTGGTGGAAGTGTCAGGGGAGAGAAATCCTTCAAAACGCTCACCTTTCAGGGACTGAAGGAGGAAAAGTAAGGCATCTGAGATGGGGGTGTGGGGGGTGAGCGATGGTGGGAGACAGATGATTGTTGAAAGAAGTAAAGGAAGGAGAGGAGAGTTACAGATCTCAGATACGGGGGCCCCTCCCGAGGGAATAAAGTCTTAGAGGAGATGCAGAGAGGGGGTCCAAGACATGAAGCAGAAGGAAAAATATTTGGTCACAAAAAATCTTGAAGTAGGAGAGAAGGAGGGGAACAGGGCAGATGGGGTCCAGGTTGTCGTAGGACCAGGAGGCAGTTTGTCCAGGGGTTGGGCTAAGTGCTTGGAGGCCGTCCTTCTCTCTCCCTCCCAATGTTCTCTTCACTGCGGCCGGCTTCCTCCTGAGCCTACCGCTCCCTTTTGTGGTAGAAGCACTAAAAGTCACAGGGCTGGTTTTAAATAGCCCTTCAGTCTGTCTCCGAGTCACCGCCTGTCTGTGAACTCAACCTTTTTAGAATACAACCTTTAAAGAAAGTTTAAGCATTAGGTAATCAGAAAACAAGGGGAAATGTCTTTCCCTAATGCTACATGCAAATGTCATCTTAGGACTGAGGCGTTCTGACTGGGAAACTGTGAATCCGGTTTCACTTTCTGCGATCTACTCCAGACTTTGAGGAAGAATGGGCAACCTTCTAGAACCTTCTTTCAGTTCTTGGTGGAACTGAAGGAGCCGTGATTTTTTTTTTTTTTTTTTGTGATGTTGTTGCTGTCACATCCTTTTCTGGCTCTTGGTCTCCTCATTCGAGCAAAGCAGTGCTGAGCGTGGTGATCTGGACAGTCTCTTTCCATCCTGAGAAAGATTAAAATTACTTTGGGATCCCAAGTTTCCATTAAGTGGCACATTCAGTTATGAATCACGTCTCCATGGATGAATGAAGGAAAGAGAAGGAAAGGATAGAACCCCGATCCACAAAAAAATGAGAAAAAGCAGATGTTGCAGCCTAACGTCATTTTTCCTTTGTTCAAAAGACCTCAGCATAGAGATATCCTGCTGGGTGCCCCTCACTCATAGGAGCAGCCCAAAGCTGGGCTCGCATCTCTTCCTTCCACCCACCCTGAGAAAAGAGGAAAACCAAAGGCAAATGGATAAACACCCAAGAGATTAGGCAATGATATTAGGACACATGCAGGAGAGAAGGCCCCAGGGTGAATTGTAGATGGTTTTTACAGGTGTCACCATTGGAGGGGGCTGATTCAGGAACGCTGTACCTCGCCACCCCTCACAGAGTTGTCTGCCATGGTGTTTTTCCTTTCCCTACAGGAGAAATTGTGAGCCTGTTCATCAAGCTGTGAATTGCTTGTCTGGGTATTTATTAGAACTCTTGTTTTCAGTGTAACAAGCTGAGTGCCCCTGAGCCACCACGTAAATTCTTGAAATTTCCATTTTGTTCATCTGTCAAGGAGGAGGAGTATATGTTTACCTAGCAGGATGATTTTAAAATCATCTGGTTCATGGGGAATGTGTTAGTCAACTTTCCATGGCTGTGACCAACTATCTGAGAAAATCAACTTGAAGGAAGAAAGATTTATTTGGGCTGATGGTCTTAGAGGTTTCAGCCCATGGCCAGCCGGCTCCATTATTTCTGGGTCCACGGTGACGCAGAACACATCACGGCAAGAGGCATGTAGTGGGGCGAAGCTGCTTATTTCATAGGGTTGGAGAAGCAGAGAGAGGAAGGGGCTGGGAACAAGATGTGTGTTTGTAGGGCACTTCTGCAGAGACTGCTTCCTCCAACCAGGCCCCAGGCTGATAGTTATCACCATCATCCAATAGTCCTTTCGATTCTGAATTTGTCAATGGATTAATCCACTGATAGAGTCAGAGCCCTTACGATCCAATCACTTCCTGAAAGTTCCACCTCTGAACAAGTTGCACACATGAGCTTCTGGGGACATTCTGGATCTAAACCCCAACAAGGAGTTTGCTGATGTTGGAGCCTAATAATAAACCTTACTTTTCCTCCTGCCACTATAAATTAATTGCTCAAATTAATTGGTTCAAATTCTACCACATTCAGTACTCCATTCACCATGACCATTATTTCCTTCTCTTACAAATATTTAAGTGGTAGTTGGACACAATACCTTTATTTTAGTTATTTATTTTTATGTGGTGCTGAGGATCAAACCCAGGGCCTCGCAAGCGCTTTACCGCTGAGCCACAGCCCCAGTCCGTCACCATGGCCATTATTTCATTTTTGTTTTTCTCCTGTGTCCGTCACACACCTCCCCTGCTTCTCAGTGTTTCTCAGACTTTGCTGCCTATTTCACCAGAAAATCAACGAGAGTCTCTACAAAACCATCACCACTCTGAGCCTTCTAGGATTTGGACCCATATGCCTTACTTCCCTCCTACCACTATAAATTAATTGTTCATACCTTTATCTAGATCCAAGTGTCCACTTCTGCTTCTAGATATCACCTGTATCTTTTCCCCTCCCAGCCCAACCTCTATTCAAGGTCACTATTTGGCAACCTAGAAATGATCTCGACTCTCTGAATTATAGTCATGTTTTTTCCACTCTGGAATATCTTTGCAATTAGCATAAAAAAAATAATTTCAATGTCTCCCAGGTCTAAAAACGTTCCCCCAATACCAGGCCCATGAAGATGTCCTCAGTCACAGTAAATAGCAATTCTCTTCTTCTAGTTCCTCAGACCAGAACTTTGGCTCGTTCTTGACTCTTTCTTTTTTTCTCTCACACCCTGCTTCCAATACATCAGAAGATCCTACTGAATCTGCTTCAAAATACACCAAGATGTGAGCACTTCTCACGACTTCTGCTGTGAACCACCACATCGCCAGGAAAACAGCGACAGCCTCCTCGCTGCTCACTCCTGCCGACACCAGCCTTTCTCCCTCAACCAAGATGTTTTTTTTTTCCCAGCATCCAAGATTTTTTTTTTAATTTAGAATATGAACTATACTTGTCCTTTCTCTACTCAAAGCTTTCTTCTGATTGACAGCTTCCAAACTGTTCAGTATTGCGAGGACTGACTCGACAGGGACTTGCTGTGCACTGTGACATCTACACCCTCTGGACCCTACCAGGTAAGGCATTCTCCCTTCCCATGCTCTGCTTTGAGCCTGATTTGCTTTCTTGCATTTCTGGGATCCCACCCAGTTCACTCTCCCCTAGAACCCCAGCATGTGGCATTCATTACCTCTGCCTGAAGGTTCCTTCCCAGATGGCTTCGTGCGTGTGGGTCTCTCACTTGTTCCATGTCTCTGCTCAACCGTGACGTTCAAAGAGGCCTTGGTTAACAATCCTACATAAAAACAGCACATTCCACACAAACACACTCTATCCTTAGACTCACTCGTTTTTCTTCCTGATATTCATCCCCTTTCATGTGATCAATTCTTCTATTTACTGATTTGATTATGATCTATCTTTTCATATATGGATGAAAGTCCACTACTCTGCTGTATTTCCAGCCCCTAGAACCATGTCTGTCATGGTAGAAGCTTGAAAATTATTGAGTGATTGAGTAAATCACCAAGTAGATTTGGGTAACTTATTTAGATTTGTTAAGTCTTGGTTTCCCCAATTTAGGAATTGAGATAATATTGTCTATTTTGTAAGATTCCATAAGGAACAGAGATACCATGCACAAAATGGATGGAAATTGTAGAAGTGTAATAAGCAGCATCTATTATGATTATTGTTGTGCAGGTTGACTAGATAATTCCTACAAAGGCTCTGGCATACTTCTCGACACACAGGAGATGCTCAGGAATTTGTAGCTCTCCATGTTCAGAGACAACACATTTTTCTGACTTCATAGATTGATGAGTAGCAGCAAGATTGATAGCAACAGCCCGGTTTTTCTAGTCTCACAACAAATTTCAAATTATAATTTTATACTTGGAAAGAGATGGACTTGGCAAGCTACTTAACCTTTTCTCAGTTAAGGATTTTCCTCTGTAAAACTTGAATAATACCAACCTACTTGCACAGGCAATGAAATCTCCCCAATATATTACAGGTGCTTGATAAATAAATCCCCCATATCCCCCACTTCATGTGAGTAAGTGGAAATATAATACTATGAGGCTCAAGTAGGTTCTGCCTTTTAAAGTGCCTGGCACAGAGAGTGAAATTGATAAGACCAAGAAAATAGATTCTCGTCCCACGGGTACTTGAAAGTACGGGCCACCCTTATGTCACCATGGCAGGAAAAGCAGTCCCCAGAGATGACTCTATCCTGATCCTCAGGACCTGTAAGTGGCTGGATTCTATGGCAAAGAGGAACTTAAGCTGCTGTTCAAATGACCTTCCAATAGAAAGATTTCCCTGGATTACTGGGCGAGGTCACTGTCACCACAAATGTCCTGGAAAGTGAAAAGGGGAGGCAAAAGGGAACTGGAGACACGAGACAAGACAAAGGCTCACCTGGAACTTCCCTGGCTTTAAAGGGACAGGAAGAGGCCACGAGCCAAGGAGTGTGGCCACCTCCTCCCCCACCCCTGAAACTAGAAAGATCAAGATCCTGAGTTCTTCTCTAGAATATTTACAAAGAAACGCAGCCCTGCCGAGCCCAGGGAAGCCCATTGTGGACCTCTGACTTCTAGGACTTAAAGAGAAGAATTTACATTAAACCACCGGATTTGTGCAAAATTGCTAAAAAAGCAAAATAGCAGCTAAAACCAATGTAACGACTAATTAACCACAAAGTAGAGGTGATAATCAGGCCTCCTCCTCACATTTGTGGGGCTCAAAGCAAGACTAGAAATCCAGGTTTCTGGCCCAGAGCCCCACCCACCCACCTTCTGCCTTCCCCTTTTTACCCCAGCTCTTCCTCACATCCAGAAGGTCCTCATGTGCCCACTCCTTCCATCTAAGAAGTGCCCCTCCAGCACTTTTTGGACCCAGGGATGAGCACACTGGTGGGTGGGTCCACTCTCAAGGAAACAGACCCGTGGATGAGGCCCTGCAGTTGACTCAGAGTATTGGGTTCCTGAATCAAGGTCTGGCGGCCATCTTGTGTCTTTGGCTTCTCACTTAATAGCCCTCTCCTCTTTCTCAAAAACGAGCCGTGGGGAGTCTATAAAGCAGCAGTCTCAGAGGCTCATTCATGGTGGTGTGAAATGCTCTATATCTGAGCCAGCAATTGAGGCCACTGAGCACTTCCAGTGTGGCAAGGGTGACTTCAGAATAAATGTTTAATTTTATTGATTTTAATTAGTAATTAAAATTTAAATAGCCTCATGTGGCTACTGTGTGAGACAGCTCAACTCTAAAGCATGGGGTCCAGAGAACGATGTCTCATTGACTGGATTTCATGGAATTCCCGAGGCAGACTACTTTATAAAGAAGAGAGGTTTGGCCTCATGGTTCTGGAGGCAGAGTGTTGAAAGGAGGCATCTAGCAATGGTCTTCTTGCTAACAGAATTGGTTTAGGGCATTACATGATGAGAGACAGGGCATGTGCAGCTGCTGGTCTACCTTCCCCTTCTTGTAAAGCCACCAGGATTCAATCACGGGAGCCCCACCCTGATGATTTCATTTAATCCTGGTCATTTCCCAAAGCCCCCACCACTAAACTCTGTAGCCAGGTCAAGTTTCCTTTTTCTTAATACTTCACAATGGGGATTAAATTTCAACACCGGAAACATTAGGGGATACACAAACCATAACCAAACCATAGCAAGAAGGAAAAGGAAAATAGTTTTGAAAACAAATGTGAACAAGTTCTTCATTCTACAAAAAGTTTCCTGGAGGAAATTATTATCTCAGCCAAAATCGGCTGGGAATGCTGCTTTCTTTTTTCCCTTCAGATATTTCTGCACATGACATCCCCGTCTCTGGATTAACTCCCCCTGGGCCCTGCAGCACTTGGCTGTAGCTATAGTTATCAGCTAGCCTTTGCCGCGTAACAACCCATTCTTAAATGCAGCAGCTTAAAACAGCAGCCAGTGATTTTGCTCATGATTCTAGCTAGCTGGCAAGTTGTGATGATTTCAGTTGGAAGCTTTTTGTCCTCTGGCTGTGACCGGTCATGTGTCTGTGGTTTGCAGCTGGACCAGGTTAAGATGGGCTCAGATGGAACAATTCAACTCTGCCTCCTGGGGGCCCCCATTCTCCAGCATACCTGCTCACTCAACTAGTGGTCACAAACTTCCTGGCTTTAAAGGGACAGGAAGAGGCCACGAGCCAAGGAATGTGGCTACCCCCCCCCCCCCCGGAAACTAGAAAGATCAAGATCCTGAGAAAGAGGAAGCTCCAAAGGCCTCTGGAGACTTGGGTAAAAACAATATTCTAAACAACCTTAAAGACACATACAAAGGTATAATACGGGATAAAGAGAGTAATAAGTAATTGTGCATTTTTTTTGGTAGTCTTACCATTATAGTTGGGTATCCTGTGGTTTTCTATGTATCTATTTTGGGTACTGCTGGCTGCTATAACAAAATACTATAACTGAGTGTCTTATAAATAACAGAAATTGAGTTATCAAAGTTCCGGAGGCTAGAAGCTTGAGCTAAAAGTGCCAGCCTGGTAGGACCCTCCGCTGGGTTGTATGTGGCTGTCTTTTTACATTATCATTATGTAGCAGGAAAGAAGCTTCTTTCATAAGGGCATGAATCACATTCACCAGGGCTCCTCCTCACAAGCCTTTGGTCCAGCACAGTCTCAGACATGGATTTTAAATATTTGTCCTCTCACTTAATTTTTACCAAATTCATGAATAAGGCATTTTGATTAATATATCCCCAATTTAGCAGTGTGGAAATCAAGGGCTGGAAACTTTCCCTGTTCACACAACACAGGACAGAACCGGGGATCGAGCTTGGTGACGTTCGACTGCAAACCATACGTTCTCAACCTTGGCACTGACATTTCACTCGAGCTGATTCTCTGTTGTGGACAGCTGCCTTGTGCAGTGTAGGCTGATTAGCAGCAAAACTGGCCTCTACCAGCAACCAATCCTCCAGTCATGACAGCCCGAAATGTCTCTGGACATCGCCAAATATGCCCATGGGGAAGGGACCAAAAACCACCTCTGATTGACAACTGCTATTGCTCTATACCAGGCTTTAACTCCACGTCTCAGCTCTCTCCTCTTGAGCAAAAGAGTTGACTCTTATTCAGAGATGTTTTCCTGCTAAAGATGAGAGGAGAACTGAGACAGAGCTGGGGCAGAGGTGGGAGCTGATATCACCATTCCAGCCGACTCTTCTCCAAACTCGCTGTTTTAGCATTTAGCCTTTGTTCCCTGCAGATGCTCTCAACGTCTCATTATGGACTCAGCATCCTCAAACAGGCTGCAGTCAATGAGCGACAGTCAGTTCTCCCAGGATGTGAAGAGATGGCCCCAGCCCAGGCTAACGAGAGAGCTCCAAGTTGGAATGGCTTTGCCATCAGTGGTGGGGAGCTAAATATTTTATCTTCATAAAATAAACATAGATTGTCTCATCATGAAATATACATAAAAATGTTTAAACATGTTAATTATTAAACCAATATTGATTCATATTGGATGAGGCATTAAGAGGAAAATTAGCTAATGTATTTAATATCTCCTCCACAGTTGACTAGTATCAGAATTCATCATATCTAACCACCAATAATCGTAAAAGTGGCAGGCAATATTTATGACCAGGGGTGAGTGAGTAGCAGGCAGGAAGCGACAGGGATGGAGGAAGTACGAGGATCTCAAGGAGAGAGACTTTGAGCTGTCACAGCCGATCCTCAGGATCCCAGATATAAATCACTGGATGCCGTCACATCATCAAAGTTTGATAAACCCTTCACATTGGGACAGTTATTGAATATCATGTGGACCTGGCTTCCTCCTCAAAAATGAAATGGAATGGCAGATGGAAAGTAGAGGGAGGAAAAGAATTAAAACAGAGTTCAAAATCCTGGGTTTGAAGCTCATCTCTCTGATTTTCATTGTCTTAGGATCTATTGACTCATCTACGTAGTGGGGTAACAGAATTCACAGGTGGTATGTTCCTCTCTTTCTTTTATGATTTAATCTTTTTTAAAAATTGTATTTGGTGCTGAGAATCAAACCCAGTGCCTCACACATGCTAGGCAAGAGCTCTACCACGGAGCCACAACCTCAGCCCCTTAGGCATTAATCTTACCTCATTAAATACATTTCAAAATCCTTAGGCATAGACATATTTTTAACCAATTACTTTTTTTTTCCTCCCATGTCTTGAAAATAGACTAATTTAGTCACTTGAGACTGCTCTGGATTCAGAATAATCTGGGTTTGAATTCTGGATCTGGAACAAGTATCTTTCTTTTGATCTCCATTTCCTCATTCTGAACATGCTACCCCTACCTCATAGATCTGTTGGACTGGGAACCAATGTGATTTTCATAAAGTGTAAGAACATAACACATAGCAAGTATTAGATATTTGGTGGCTGTTACTACTCCATTATCTTAGAACAGCAATAAAGAACTAAATGGCAAATACTGAATGAATTCTCAATACATTGTTTCTATTAGCAAATCAGTAATTCTGAGCACTGTTAGTAACTCTAAATATTCACCACGGTGGATAACTATGGATGCCACCAGCTTCTGATCCAGCCTCAGCCTAAGGGAGGAACAAATCTGCTGTAAGTGTCCTTCTACCTTCTGGCAGGTTCTAATGCTGGGAGGGAGACTTTCCTCTCCTTAATGTGAAGGCATAGTCAGGAAGAGCTTGTTCAAGCTGTACCTCTGTCACCAAGTCCCTTAACTTCTGAAACTCAGTTTCCTCATCTGCAAAAAAAAAGCAACAACAAAACAAACAAAACCCCCAAAAGATCTATTGAAATCTCATTGTGAAAATAAATGGAAATTATTTTAAAACCACACAAAAACCCAATTTTTTTGCCAATTTATATGTCAGGTATCCTATTTTTCTCAACTTTGAGATGTCCTCTCTTTTTTTCACATTCCTGAAACAGGGACTTCTTACAACCGAAACATCCCACTAATGTGGTACTTCTCTCTTTTTCCCAAGGAACACTTATTAAATCAGTTTTGAGTCTTATATTCAGAAATATCTTCAAGCCAAGGGAAAATAGTATTATTACCCATCTCACTATAAGAGAATAAACTCTCCAAAGCGCTTCTTTATCCTGAAGCAGTAATTCCGGGGTTAAGTAACTGCGAATAATTGAAAAAAAAAAAAAGAGTGAGACCTCTCTGTGTTTTATATTTTCTTTTGCAGTGAGGCATATTGAATTTGGGGTTATTCCTCAGCTAGGAGGTGGGGAAAAGGCAGACTCATGGATATTTCCCAAATGCATTTTTTTTTGTAGATGCATTTTGGCATCTGGGAGAAGTTGATGAGAAATGGCTTACCATTCTGTATCAAGACCCATCAAACCCCAAGACTGAAAAACCCTCCAATAGCATTTCTCAGCTACCAGATGTTACACAGCTGCATTGCAAATCGTTATCTGAGCTCCAAAGAGAAGAAAAGAGAGGGCTGTTGGAGCCATGAAGGCATATGACACAGTAAACGGTGCATTTAATTTCATCTTAATGTGAGAGATAGCATGCATTAGATAAATATAATCTGATCATTAAAAACATATTTATGGAAGTGTAGCAACTTTGTCAGGGATGTGTGACTAATAATAAAGAGTTGTGAGGCCTCCAAAACATATTTCTCTTAATCGACTAGTGTTTTGTTTGGATTATTGACTGTTAAATCAAAATAAAAGTTTTCACTTGAGATTTTACATTCCATTTGTGATGGATTTGTCTTCATCCAGATACTCATATCAGATACCCAGTTCGCCCATTAAAAAAAAAAAAAACCCACTGTAATAGAATCACAGAATTTTCATGTTGGAAAAGTTCTTAGAAGACCATTCTCCTTCCAGCTCTGTTTTTGTGCAAATGGTATCATCTGTTTTGGATTGCAACTTTATTTTATGAATAGATGTAGTATTACTATATTGGGGAAAATTTGGAAAAGAAAACAGAGAAAAATATCATCTGCAGTCCCTTCACTCTACCATTGCTTTCCATTTCATTTTCTGTATATCTGTGTGTTTTGTATACAGTGGTAATTGTAGTATACAGGCAAGTTATTTTTAGTTCTCCTCCGTTGTTGCTATATAGTTTTCATGACTGCTGTGTTTAATAACAATACTTTTCTAGAGAATGGCTGTCCTCTGATATAATGAACTATATTCATTGTTGAGATATTTAGATTGTGTCTGGTAGAGTCGGACTGCCTAAGTTGGAATCTTGTTTCCATGCACTGATCAACAGTGCATTGGATAAGTATTTTGATATTATCCAACACTGACCTTGGATAAGTATTTTGATATTACTGTATCTCCTCTTGCTTCTTGGTAAAATGTGGACAATACTATAATCACGTCGCAGAGTAGTTGTGAGAGATAAGTAAACTAGTCCATGTTACATGTTTGACACAATTGCCCCTCCATTAAGTTTTAGGTATTATGCTGATAAAAAAGTGAACCATGGATATTTTGCATGTTTTTTTTTTTTAAATGTTGAAACATGTCCTTCAGGTGGATTCTCAATCCATTTTCACAAAATCTCACACAAATGACAACCCAGACCCTTTTTGAACATTTCCAAAGTAAAATAATCTATTATTTCCTTAGACAGATTATGTCACTTTGGGATGGCTTTAGTTATTAGTCATTTCTCCTTCATGTTTGATCTAAATGACTCCCCAACCCAGCAAATTCCATACAGTGATCAGGTTCCATTCCTGTTACCATGCAAGCTATTACCATATTGTTTTGAATATCAAAGCTCATTCTCTGGGACACTAGTCACTGCCAACTCCAAGTCAAGTTGTATTGATTCCACTTACAAAATGCCTCTTGAATCAATCCTCTTGTCTCTATTTTTATCACCACCACAATCATCTCCAGCCCTGGTTACAGCCATAATCTCCTGATTGTCTTCTAGGCTTGCACCTATCACATGGCCACCAGACTGGTCTCATAAAATGCTAATTTGATTAATGTATTTACATAGAGACCTTCAATAGCTTCTTATTTCTTAGACTATTTTAGATTTACTTTAATCTTCAAAGCCTCCATTTGAATCTGCATCTACCTGTGTCTCCACTCTCATCTGCCTTCTCTCTCCCCCTCGCTTACCATGCTCTGGCCAAACTAGTCTTCCTTAGGTATCTCCGTTTCATTGATGGTGCAGGGTAATTGTAACAGTGTCCTTCTTACCTGGAAACCTGCCTCTTCCTCTTACACTGAGACTGCTGGAACCTGTCCTAATCAATCACACTTCCATTTAAATTGTGCCCCCATCAAGAGGCCTTCTTGAATCTTCTTTGTATAATATGCTCTTCTGATTCACTGTCTCAGAACAGCCTGCTCATTTTCCTCAAAGCACTAAGTAAGTTTATAATCAAAGCCTTACTTGTGTGTTTATTTGTACAATCACTCACTGACAAAATGATTTCCCAGGCCAAACTTATTCTTTTAGTCATCCTGGAAAACAAGCTCAAGCAATTATTGGTCATAGAAAATCTAAGATAATCTCATCTATGTGCCTAGAGCTGGAATGAAATACATCAAGGTGACATTGAATTTGTACTATATTCCAGGACCTGTTCTAAGCATTTTGCATATTAAATCTTATTACCTCAGAAGTAAAGACTAATATTTTCCCATTTTACATCTGCATAGAACCACAGTCATAGGTGACAGAGCCATCCCTGACTGAGCCATCCCTGACCAATTTCCTCGCCTGTACAACTGGAGTTTAATCCTTACCTTTTCAGCACCTCATTTAAAAAAATAATAATAATCAGACAACTTCCATGAGGCACCTGGTCCAGAATAGCATAAATGAGCTGCTCAGTGCCAGATCTATATCTCCTCCCCCACCAGCCTGGCCCCTTTCCCCGTCACTTCTGGCTTCTCTCTCCAAACAACTCAACTGAGATGATGTAATGCTTCAATTGCCTGACCCAGCCCTGCTGTGGGATCGTAGCCACGGCCTTGCTTGGTGAAAGCTCTGCATAAATATGTCTCCTGGAAATGCTGACATGACCCCAGTTACCATCAGATGACATCTTGGGAGAAAAAGAGATGAATACCCTGGTCTCAGCCTATAACTCTAGGGAGAACTGGTGACAGGTGTAGCTTCCTTTCCTGGGCATCTCTGGCCTCTCATACCTTAGTTAAACCAAGGCCCTTTGTATCACATCCACAGATAAAAGCCCTCTCTGTCTGGGTCTGCCTGTGTGTTCACCTGCACTTCTTTCCTTCTAACCCCACTTTGTTTGCTGGATGTGTTTGAAGACCTGTAGAAAGAGTGGGGTTTGGAATGAAGGTACTCAAGGTCAAGTTCCTGCTTTGAAATCTGATAGCTCAGCGATCATAGGTAATTCCTCCTTTCTACTCTAGGTTTCTCTTTACTTTCCTGGAAGGGAGAACAGTTGCCTATGCCGTGGACTTCTTCAGATCAGACCCAAGCTTTGACTGGAAAGGATGTTGGTTGTTTTGTTTCGTTCCCATGTGATTTTACTGGAGAAGATACCCAAGTTGACTCTGTGAATGGCCGGGTTCTCAGTCCTATATGGGGAGGAACTGGGAGCACTGTCCTCCAGATCTCTTACCCACACTGTATCCCTGAACACTTTCAAAGAGAACCTGTAGACCTCTTAATTTACATTCCAAGTGTTTGGGCAGGTAATGAAGACAAGGCTTCCATAAACCACAGAATCTGGTCACATCCTCTAAGCTTGAGGAGGGAATTGAGCTCAGACATAGAGGATCTAAGGTACCACCTGACAAAACTCATCATGACTTGAACATGCCAGGAGTGTAGGACTAGACTGACCAGTGCCATCCATCCAGAGTATGGAACAGAGGATGCAGCAGGGGCAGAGTGCCATGGTTGAGGGCTCTGGGTGTACATTCAGGATGATGCAGTTTGAATCTTGGCTCTTTCTTGCTTCTTAGGTAGGTGTCCTTGAGCAAATTGTTTCACCCCTATTCACCAATTTCCTTTCTGTTAAATGGAACTAAAAATGCACCTACCTTTTAACTTTAACAAGGTCACATGTTCATACACAGCAACCTTTACAACACATTCACTTACAATATTACTTGTAATGACCAAGAGGGTGGAGCCTTCTAGATGGGAAATGAGTACACGTTTCTAAGCTCAGTCCTTTACCTGCATTGTTGCCTTTACTCCTCATAACAATTCCTTGAAGTTGGCTATCATCAGCCCCAACCGACAGATGAAGTGAAGGGTAATAGAGGCTGCTTTACCTACTCAAGGTCACTCAGAACCACTTCACCTTGGTCTGATTTCTAAACATTTGACCTCGAATGCCCTAAACCATGTGCAATGGGAGCTTACATTTTTGTCTATGAAATGCCAACAGTAAATACTTACTGGCATGTTATGTCCTTTAAATACATTCATTATTTTAATCTTCGTAATGTCTTTTTTAATGGAGGCAGCATTATCATCCCCACTTCTCATATGAAGAGAAAGGATTGGGAAAGGTAATCTTGATGGCTTCTTTCTCCATCTATAATTTATTTAATTAAATTCAAGTGTGTTCAGTTGAAAGTGAATTTTGTAAGTTTTTCTGTAAAATAAACACTTCTCTGGTAAACATATTTTAAAAATTCTGCCCAGGAAATCCCCTTCTTGGAGAGTCATAGTGCATATTTGCATATCAAAGGGGATGAAGGAGCCCCATAGGGAGGAAATTTATTAAACTTTGTTTAACCCCATGTTTCCCAAATGAATCTGACAGACTGGCCACCCCCTTCCCTCCTGCCTCACACACCTGCACATCTGTCAACATTCTGCAAAGCCTTTTGGCAAAGTTCATTCTAATTCAACTCAAGCTACACTCATTAAAGTTCAGGTCTGTACCCTTCCCCCCATCATGGCTGAATTTAAAGGCATGCAAGAGAAGTTCTGCCCCTCTGCAAGTTCATTATCTTCTTGGTAGGGGAGAAATCGTGCACAGTAAATATTTAGAGAATATTCAAAATCGTTCATTTAGAATGTTGGATGTCAAACATGCCTTCTGTAGGAGAGAGGGAAGTGATGGAGAAGAATAAGAGTAGCTGGGATGGAGCAAGAATTTAAGCTGAACCGTGCAGAATGAGGACCTCAGCCTGATCTGCAAAAACAAGGCAATTAGACTCTCGAGAAAACTCCTTGCAACAAATGAACATGCATCTATCAGTGGTGGGGAAGTCGTGGATTATTTCATACTCACAAAACCCAATGTTTTTGTTGCAAGACTTTCAATAATATAGATTGCTTACTGTTATTATTAGGATTGTTTTTGTTATAAAATTAGATGATTATATGATTATAAAACATAAATACCCCTGAGTGAAACCTGTTTATTTGACTTCCTCCATCTTTTTCTAGTGCCACCTCAAGCTCCAGGACTTCTGCAGGTTTCCTACCCGTGTGTGTTGTTTTATCGCCCACTGTGCCATAGACAAAACAGATGTCCTCCAACAAAAAGGCTGTGTGAAACATCCAATCACCACCACCTTACTACCTTCCCCATGTTCTCCTTTCTCATTCCTATTGTCTCTGAATTGTTATCACCTCAGAACCAATGGTGGTTTAGTAGAAGCCATTTTTTTCCCCTTAATTAATCCCTAAGGAAGTAGATTTTCTTTTAGAAAGCTCAGTAAGAAAAACGGCTATTTTTGTCTAGGTGACTTGGAGAGCACAGTGCACCAAGGAGTGGAACCAAGAGAATCAAATGCTGGGAGCTGAGGAAGAGTACTGTACAAGGAGCTTCAACAGGGAGGTGTACTGAAGGATGGGCATGGCTTGCCTAGGCTGGCACCTCCACGGGGCTTGGAGGAGCTCCTGAGTTTGTAGTGGCACTTCACACCCTTTCCCTCAATAGCCACAATATTCCCCCTCTCTGCCGACTGGTTCCCAATGCAGTTGCTTCTCTGGATATGCTCAGCCCTCTGGGGATGCTGGTGGGTGCTGGTGTCAGAATCAGGCCTTGAAGTAGAAGTTTCTACTATGGCTTGTTTCACCTTTTCCTTGTCAAGTGTTTCGATTCAAGTACTCTTTAGAACTTTTTGGGACACACTTTGGAACCAAACTACATGGCTTAGAAGACATTATTTACTCAACGACTGTTTCGGTAGGTAGGAAGGTAACTCTTGTTTATGACATGATTCAATACCCATTATGAAAGTCATGTGAATCATATGGAATAGAACAATAACCAAGGGAACAATTCTATCAGAATCAGTATCAACATTTGTGGAGGTTACATTTGATTGTAGAACAGGAGAGTGATTGGCAAGAGAACATACACAGAAAACCCAAAGCACTTCCTAGTGTAAGGGATAGAGATTGGAGCCTAGGGATTAACAGTCTCTGGGTTAGTAGTATTGCTCAGTGGTAGTAAAATGGGAATTTTGGGATACTGAACAAGGAAAGATATATTGGATTTCAAATAAGGGCCCACAAATCACTGAAATGTAGGAAGTGTCCATGAACAGTTGCATCTTGTAAGCTATCCAGGAAGAAAAGCAGGGTGCTATGCTTGGGTGCTTTGTTTAGGTTGGTCAGGGTTTGTCTTCCTAAAGACATGGCATTGGAATTAGGACTCCAAAATTGGTAAAGACAAGTTACTTGAAAATCTGAACAGAGAAGTTTTTAGAAAGAGAGACACTGTGGGCAAAGTCCTTAGGTGAGATCAATCTTTCCAGTAGGAAAAAAAACAAGATGGCCAAAATGGTTGAGATGGAGAGATGGGAGGTGAGGGAGATGTGTAAAGAGATGAAATGGAGCGGTAGAATCAGTAGGACACAGTAAGAAACTTGACATTACTCTACATTACACAGCTAGTTGCAGAGTTGAATGAGAAATGGAATTGGAATAAGTAGAGGACTTAGTTATTTCTGAGTTTTAAAATTTAACAGACCTGAAGAATGAACACATTGTCCATATTATTAATTGGGCTACTTTGGACCAGAAAGACTTTTTTTCTTCTGCTCTCCAAAATGATTCCCTTTCATGCATTAAAGTGAGGATATTAGTAACCAGTACTGTGAGCATAATCCTGATTTTGTAGCCGAGACTGGGAGAGAAATGGAAACTATTGTTGAAACATAAGCACACCCTTCTTTAATCTGGAGCTGAGAATGATATCCTATGATGCAACTGATTGCAGTGGAGGGGACATACCTGGGCTTGAGTGACGTTCCTTTTATCCATCAGTCAGGGTCCTGGCAGGCAACAAATGTCACACTTAAAGGAGGGGTTGAATGTGGTTTAACGAAAAGACTATTGAGGAAGATGTAGGGAAGGTACTTCCTTGAGATGGTAAACCATCTTGGGGATAATGACAAAAGGAAATTGTCATCCTAAGACAGAGGGAGTGGTTGCTGGAACCTGGGAAAGCCAGGGTCATAGGCAAGAACCGTCTAATGGAGCAGTGTCTTCAACACAGTGTCTTAGCCTCATAGGAATGCAGCACATTAAGGAAGGAATAAATTGAATAAATGTCTGGATCTCTGCCTTTCCCCTTTTGAAGTCCTGCCAGTGTCCTCTTTGGCTGAGTCAATTCGAAGCTACAAAGAAACAGAGCAATAGTAGGCAGAATACTAGCTCCTCAAAGATGCCAGTGTCCTAATCACCAGAATGCGTGAATGCATTAGGTCATGAAGCAGAAGGACATTTAGGATGGAACATGAAACATGGGATTAAGGTGGCTAATCAGCTGACCTTAAGATAGGGGTTCTCCCTGTCCTGTTAACTCCATGAACCCAATCCAAATGGCTCATGAAACCTACAGGGAGGCGAAGAAGAAAACTAGGAGATGACAGCCTGAGAAAACCCCACCTGACTTTGCAGACTTTGAAGGGGCCCATGGACTAAGGAGAGCAGAAGGCCTGTGGAGGCTGGAAGAAGCAAGGAATCGCATTTCCCCTAGAGTCTTCAGAAAGCATGTAGTCCTTCTGACACCTTGCTTTTAGCCCAGTGATAAGCATTTCAGAATTCATGCCTCCAGAACTACAAGAGGAAACTTTTATTGTCTTAACCACCAACGTTATGATTCTTTACTACAGCAGCCATAGAAAGTGGACACATAGAAAACAGAGTTAGGGTGCGGAAGAGCTGAAGAAAAAAAATGCCTGAAGATGTAATGGAGGCTATTTACCTGGGTTCAAGTCCTGGTTCTACCCTTCTTGTGTGGCTTTGACCAAGCTACTTCACCTGCCTCATTGAGTCACTTATAAAATGACTATTCAGGTACTCCTATGAGTAGTGTGGGGATTAAATGGCAAAATGGAAGTAGCAATGTTTTATAAACTAACCTTGCATACCTGTAAGGCATCTGCAATATGATGACCACAGGATAAATGATTCAATGCAAAATCCCCACTTTATACATTCTTGAATTCAAAGACTTTCACCTCTTACCTACAGATTCTCCTCTTATCTCCTCTCTCTCTCTCTCTCTCTCTCTCTCTCTCTCTCTCTCTCTCTGCAATGTGCAAAATTAGGGCATGCATCTAAAGCATACTTTGCTATGGTGCCTGGAGCCATCCTGGCTGGGCTGTAAATCTTTTCTTTCAATTTTAAGATTTATGGGTCTCGTTGAAGAAGATAGGTTGCAACATGCATACCCAAAATCATGTATGCAGACAAATTGTGTGTTCTGGAAACACGACTGCCTGTGAGAGCTGTAAGTAAGGAATTCATGACTCGTTCACCACCCATGCTCCTAGCAAGGGTAACATCATCTTTGTGTGCACACAGATACCACACATCTTCGTATTAATTTTTACATTTCTGATGGAGGGCACCCAACTAACTGAACTTTCCGTCTGTCCTCTTGAAGCAATGGATGATGAGACCAGAAATACACATACACTCTACACCTTGTTTTCTCTATTGAACCCGCAATGAGTTTTGAGGCCAAATAAATGCTTAACCCTGGCTGAAATATGTCTCCAGTACGACAATCATGAGGAAAAGTTGAATTACTTTTCATGACTTTCAAAATGGCTTGAGGAAGACAAGTTGGTTTATGTATTAAATTTTTCTGGAATTTACATTTTGATTGGCCAACGGTCTGGGCAAATTCCACAGTAACCTATCGATCTGACAGAGACATCTGACAGCTCCCAACCATTGCTGGAATGGCTTTTAAAACCTAGCTGGCCGGTGAGCGCTGGGGAGATTTTCCCCGTGAGCAGTATCATTCATCTTCTAATGGCTCTCCTGCCCCCACCACAGGCCTTGGGGTGGCTTTTAATAAAACCAATGGAGACATATTTCCAAAGATACAAAATGGAAATCCTCCTGGAGTCTCCCTCCTTCTGTTGGCTACCCCTTTGCTTCCTTTCACCCTTGATCACACCTGCGTGGGTTCTTTTCCTCTTAAATCCACAGTCAGCTCAGGGCCTGCTTGCTCGAGACTGATACAGACAAGAACCGTGTGTGTTCAAGCTACCAGCTGGGCATCTTTCTAAAATTCTTCCTCATCATTGTGACCTCAGATACTGAGCCAGGAATCATCTTTATATCTCTTCTCCTGTCTGACACATAATCTGTCATCTAAGATTTTTTTTTTTATCATTTCCAAACAGCATGGCTTCTTACATCGTGTGTCTACAAAAATAATTTCTCACTTATCATATCAGTCTTGGATTGCTATGTTTTAACTTGGTAAAAATAAGCACTTACTATGTTTGAGTATTGCTAAAAAGATGAATTTGTAACAGACCCTCTGGGGAATTATTATGTTAAAAACAAACAAACAAACAAACAAACGGCGGTTCTCCAAGTGTGGTACCTAGGTCAGCAGCATTGGAATTATCTGGGAATTTGCTAGGAACATGATTCTCTAGACCTTCCCCCGAACTGCTGAATCAGAAACTCCGGGGGTGTGTTTTAACACAATTCCCAGATAAGTATGATGCAAATTAAAGTTTGAGATCCTTAGTCCTAAAAGTATTTGAGACATATACATAAAAACTTTGGACTCCGGGGATTCAGAAAAGGGCTTGTTGAACTCTGTGAAGCAAAGCAAGGAGAATTTGGAAGATAGCTGGAAGGCTTCAGAGCCAAGAGGAACCCAAGCTGTGCTTCAAAGGGCATGGTTAGTCAAAGGACCCAGGGAGAGAAAGGAATAATGATACCGTGGTAAATGGTTAGCACTCAACTGTGCTTTTCAGTCCCAACCGTGCTAGACATTACGAATGGATCATGGCACTTCTTCCTGTTGCGCATTGTTAAGGGTCTGAGGTTCTCTCAGAGTATATTTCCCTAGGCAGCCGATAACCAACCGATCAGAGTTGGCAGAGATCAACTTATTTCCTGTTTTCTAGAATAGAGTCAGAAATGCTCACACACTAGGCTTTCAATTGAAGAATCCTTCATGGGAAAAAGCTATGACATGAACTGGATTCTATAGGGCCTTGAATGCCAAGTAAGAATTTGAACTTCTTTCCACAACAGGGAAGCCCTTACGGATATGATCCAGGGAAGTGAGGTCATCAGGGATGTTTTTGATTAGACAGTTTGTCCTCTACTCCCCTTAGAGAGTAGCTTTCAGAACTGACTGCCCATTAAAAATACCTGGGGCGTTTAAAAACTCTGGACACTCAGACCAAATAAATAAGGGTCTCTCTGGATGTGATTTGAGTCTCGGTTCTTTTTAAAAGCTCCCCTGGTAAGTACATGATCTGCTAAATTTGAAACCCAGTATTTTATGTCATTGAGTTACTGAAGTGAGCATTCTCTGCCTTCCATCCATTTCTGTATCCTGCCTCAATCCAGCAAAAGTGTCTTGCATAAGAAAGAGGGGTTGTGCTGCAGTGTGCAATTCCTAGTGAATTAAGTTAGCATCTAACTGGGCTGATGGGTTGCTTAGTTACCTTCCGCGGAAAATCACCTTCTCAATGGGGAAGTTTCATAAAAGGCACAAGCCAAACATCTTGAAATCATAGCACAGTTTCACCCTGAAGTTAGTATTTGGAAGCTCTGCTGAGAGAATCAATGATCCCAGTGTTTACCAGAATTGTATGGACTGTGAATCTCTTTTTATCCCTGTTGGAGTGGCTGGTGGAAAGTGAGAACTACAGCGGAATTGGACAAAGGGTCAGGCCAGGGGAGTGCATATTAAAATGTGGGTGAGATCACAGGATGGATAGATGGAAGGCTGCAAAGAGAGCGCTCAACTGGGAGCTTAATGTTATTTCCTCAGAGTCTTGTTTTGCTTTGTTTCTCCCATACCCCATATCTATCTCCAAATCTCACGGCTTACTGTTTAATTACTCATGTCTCCCTTGGCATAAACTAACAGGGATTTTTTTTTCTTTTGCATGCTTTTTTTTTTCTCCAACCATATGATAATTTATTTCCATCTTTGCATCTATCACAGTAGAATGTAATTCTCTAAATTTGTATTGCTGTTAGAAAACTTGGCCCTGGCCTGGATATCCTTCCATCTCTTTACCCACAGAACCCACTCCGGTAAGCTTCCATCAAAAGGCTTCCTTCTTGACTCCCCAGGACAGTTTTTGCACCCAAAGCAGTGCCCTCTTTCAAAGTATTTATTTCATTATAGTGAGGTGATTGCTCTCATTTTTATCTCTTGCTTCAGATTATGGAAGATATATATATATACACACACACACACACATATATATGTTATGAAAAATATATGTATAAATATACATATATATGTGTATATATACACACATATATATATATATTTCTTTACACATACATTTAAAAATATAGAAGGGTGTTTTGTGAAATATGAAGATCTTTTGTTAATTCTATCTATCAGACAAAAATCTCTGGCAGTGGTTCAGTGTTTGAGCTATTTCTGGTGCCTGTGTTAACTTAGTTGAGATCATAACTTATATCGAGCGGTTTGTGTATTTTTGAAAATATAATATTGATGCAGACATTTTTTAAATTAAAAATCTTTCAAGATCACATATTGGATAATACCATTGGTATGAAATGTCCAGAAAAGGCAACTCTATTGAGACAAGAAATAGATCAGTGGGTTTCTGGGGTTGGGAGTGCAAGCAGGATTACTGCAGAAGGTAACAGGAAAATATTTTCAGTGATGAAAATGTGATTAAACAAGATTGTGTTGGTGATTATACAGCTCTGTAAATTTACCAACATTCATTGAATTTTACATTTGCAGTGAGTGGTTTCATGTTGTTAAAATTATACCTCAATAAAGTTATTAAAAATCCAACATAAACCTCATTTACAATGATGGCATCGATTTTCATCATAGGAATGTACCACAATTTTACTCTGTCTTCTCTTTTTGAGTACATTTTTTTCTAAGTTTGCTATTGCTAACACATGTACACATACACACATAAATTTCTGTAACCTAAATCTTTGTATATTTTTTGAGTTATAAATTATTTTCATTGATTCTTATCAGTGGGAATACGGCTTTAAAAACATGTGAATATAATTGTTTCTAGATACTATTGTTAAATTGCTTTCTCAAAAGATGTAGAAATTTATACTCCCAGTAGCAGAGTGCTTATTTCATAGATCCCTACTTACAGAAGGATTTTTTTCTACCAGTTTTGCTAATTTGAGAGGTGAGGATAATAGTTCTTTGTTTTAATTTGCATTTATTTAAATTGCTATTGAGGTCAACTTTTAAAAACATACATTTATTTAGCATTTGTATGTTCTCTTTTCTGAATTTCATCTGAGTATGGTCTCTTTTCTGAATTTCATCTGAGTGACATTTTATAGCCAGTTATCATTTAGAATCTGATTATTTTACATCAGTTTCCTTTGTTATAAGAGCAACTGTTATTCTGCTGTATATATTTTTAAAAATTTTTTTCTATTCTTTTTTTCCTAGTATTTAAACTTTGCCTTTGGTGCTTATGTAAATATACTTTATATTTTTAAAATAGTAACATCTAATTTTTCTTTGTATGTGATTTCTTCTTCTTATAAATTAAAAATAACATTCTTTCCTTTTATCTGTTGAATTGATCAATTATCAGTATTGCTTTTAACAATTATATTTAATTATTTAACAAATCTGAAGTTCATTAAAGTATACAGCATTGGGGAATGTAGCCAAGACCTTTGATGCCTTGATAAAGGGGCTCATGACCTTGTATTAAAAATAATATTTCATTTACACTTTGTGATACCATTGTGTGTCAAAGCTGAATTTTTTTTTGTCTATTGAACGTGTTGCACCAGAAATACTCTTTTCATTTATTTTCCTGTATAATATGCAAATAAACCTTTCTCATAATTCTTACTTTCCATAAATGACTTAACTATTTTTACCGATCATTTGTATAGATGAAGTTCAGAGTAGTCTTGTTAAGTTTTCAAAAATCCTGTCAAGATTTTGACTGGAAAATATGATAAACCCACAAATTAACTTAGGAAAACTGGATCTCTTTACAATATTGCGCTTTTTTTCCCCAAGAACTCTGTTTATCTTCCTATTTAGTCAAATATTTTTTTATACCACACTGTAAAGTGTTCTGATTTTCCTCATAAGCATCTTACATATTCCTTGTTAAAGCTACTCATAGGTGTTTTATATTTTCTATCACTATTGTGAATAAGATTTTACAATCATATTTCCCAGCTAGTTATTGCCAGTAAAGAAAAATGCTATTATTTTGGTGTATTTATCCCATAACCAGTCTCTTCAGTGAGCTTTCTTATTAATTCTAATAGTTGTTCAGTTGATGTTTTCGAGTATGTTAGGCATAAAAATACATCCTTTGCAAATAATGATAATTTTATCTCTCATTTTTTAGCCATTACTGTTCCAGTAAAGCTACCTTTATGGCAGGGACCAGAAACCTAACAAAAAGTGGATGTGTCTGGTGGGAGTGGCAGAGGGGATTCCACTGGGCCATGACATGGAATCAGGAGCCTGATACAGCCTGGCCTCAGAGGAAGTGGAGCCAGGGAGCTACTGGAAACCAGAGCCGTCCTCTATGTAGCTAAGAAACTACATATTTTGTTTCCCCCCATATCTTGAGCATCTCTCCACTTTTCTGTCCTCCTTCTTAGAAAATTTCCTCTGCTGGTGAATGGCAGCAAAAAGTGTACCTGTCCTCCTGGTTCCAACATCCAACACAGACCCACCATGCTCAGCAGACTCTCTCCAGTGGCTGGCCAGGCAAGGGACTGGCTGGCCTTTATTCAGGAACTCATCCAGGTCTTGGTCCTTTCAGCAATGAGCACTGCCCCAGGATGGGGCAGGATCATACAGTGGTAATGGAAGCTCTAATGTCTGTTTGTCCTCGGATCTATGAACACTGTTTTTGCACGTTTTGCTAGTTTCCCACCAGGAATGATAAACCATGAACTATTCAACTTCTTCCCTACTCTTATAAAGTATTAGAATTATCTGTCCTTTGAAAGTTGGAAGGAAATTACCTGGAGAAAGCAAACAGAACAACAACAATGAAAACACAACACAACTATTTGGAAGGGAAGCAATTCTTTGATAATTCTTCCAATTTCTCCCATAGTTAATGCTCCAGTCAGGTCATGAGTATTTCTCTGTTTGTTTTGTTATCAGACTATGACCCTCTGGGCTGCTGGATCCATGTTTCATTTATCTGTTTGTACCCAGTTTCAAGCCTGGGGCCTGGCCCTGAGCAGGCCCCTGATTTGTGTTGAGCTGGAGTGATTCAAATCACAGACAACACATGTAATAAAAAATAAATAAATAAAAATAAAAAGGACTGGATTTGGAGACAGAGGAGAGAGTTTAAGTATTTTCTCTGTTCTTTGTTCTTTGGCGGGGGGAGGATTGAGGTAAGCTGCTTCACTCTATGTCTTACTTCTCTAATGTGTACAGTGAGACAGTTTGGGAGGGTATGTGTATAGAGAAAATTCTTCGAAATGTTTATTTTGCTTTAATGTTCTGGCCTAAACATAAATGTAAAAATCTGAATTTCTACCATGGAAATAAAAAAAATACTCTTCAGAATCTTTATTAATCCTTGCAGAACCAGGGTGGTATTAATAAATACATAAATAAAGTAAGCACACGAAATAGGCTTTATTTACCCTCTTACAGTGGGAGATCATCATTTGTTATCGAAGCCCGTAGGCATTGCCTTCTTGACAGCTTGTGAGGCACGTGTGGGAAATTCAAACATTTTTTTGTGAAAAATCGGAACATAATATGATTGCATGTGCTTGCAATTTCAATGTGGGCTAACAGCCTTCGCCTAGCAATTTATTGTATTTGAAAATGTAAACTATCCCTAATTCATACCTTGGCTGAAGTTGTAGCATTGGTGTTGGCATTTCTTGGTGTCCTTGGTTCATATCGATAGGAATATATGGGTAAACATCCCTATTACCTTCTGACTTAGATCAATTGGCAAAGAATCCCTACACACAGTTACTGATGGCTCATGTGCCCTTGTAGAGTATTTTGACTGAATAACTGTAATCAATCTATGGGAAAGAAAAACTAGGAAAATGACCTTCACAGAGTGGGTTAACTGGGTATCTTCCCTGCCTCCTGGCAATGATCAAGGACAACCCCCATCACAAACATCCAAATTCAAAGAAGTCAGCAATTGATGGAATGAAGTCTCAGGATCAGGTCACACCAAGCTCCAGCTTCTAGTGAGTTTCAAATATGAAGCACGAGCACTGATTGCAAATCTGAAGACATTTTCATTTCGCCCCAGGGCAGGATTTTTAATTTAAAAAAAATAAACCTGTCAAGGTCTGCAAGAAAGACTCTTAGATATTCTGGCCAATGGTTTATTTAAAAATCCAATAATGCAATTTCCTCAGCAGCAGGAGGCAAGAGACCTTCTCCAGGTGGAATGTCCCATAAGTGAATGGTAGCCAGATTCCCAGTCCATGAAATAGAAAAGGACTTTATAAAAGGAGTTCTACCTGTGGCTCCAGGTCAGGATGTCTATCCTGAATGCCTTTTCTGTGTATTGGGAGAAACAAGACCTCACAGTCTAGTTTCACATAGGACCCATGTAAACTTAGTCATTCACAGATAATTTAAATACAACATTTAAACTTTAAACATAGAATTTGAAATTTGTAATAGACCTGTGAATTGTCTCCTAATCCTGGCCCAAGGGTAGAGATGTACTATATAACCTTCCCCTCTGAATCATAAGGGACTCAGAGAAGCACTGAACTCCTAGGCTGATCAGACTCCCTTCCTCTATAATTTGAAATCACTATCCTAAAAAGGATATTTAGTTATCCACAGGCACTGGAGCTGTAAGAGGTAAGTATCTCAGGGTGAAAACAATAATTCTGTAGTAGCCACCATGATGAGCTATGGCTGTGGCCTATCTGAAAAACAAACAAACAAACAAAAACTTGTTGTTGATAGGAGACCAGAGCACATGGGGGGAGAGAGAGAGAGAGAGAGAGAGAGAGAGAGAGAGAGAGAGAGAGAGAGAGAGAGATCCATCTGATAATACTCTGTTTACTGTTTCCTATGAGGCCTGGAAGTTAAGTTCCATGAGAGTGTCTTCTGTTGTCTTGAGTTTCTTGGGGTAAATTTTTATTCCTAGAAACCTACCAACTATAAGAGAATTTCATGACAAAGTATCTGAGCAGAACTTCAGTATTATTCTTATCTTAGTTATGGTCAAGATAAACCTAAGAGATAGGCAATCTAGTTCTAGTTCCTCTATACTCCATCAAAACTGTATGGGCACTAAAAATTCAACTTTCCACATTAAGACACTGGGGAAAAAAAAAAAGATATGCTAAATCCCTAAAGTGGCAGAAACAGGATAACAAGATTGCAGAGGCAAATTAATTCAATTAACAGTATTTATTGGATATGTTTTATGAACCAGGATCTATGATAAAAGTTAAAAACAAAACAATGAGCGAGACATTCACACAGAGGATGTAGCTCAGTGGTCAAGCACTTGCCTTGCATGCATGAGGCCTTGGGTTCAATAACTATTACTGGAAAAAAATAAAAATAAAGACAGGCAAATCATCTGACCTCATGGATCTTAAATGTTTAACAGGAAAATAAAAACCAAAGCAAAAATATTAGAAAAAAAACCTCATAAATGAATAAATTAACAAGTGTACTTAAAACATAAAAGACATAATAGAATCTTGAGAACCAGGACAGTGAGAGGGAGCTCTTCTAAGGAGAGTAGTTAGTGAATCACTGAGAAGAAGTGATATAGAAAATATGCCTCAAAAGCGAGAAGGCACTGACTCTGCAAAGAATCAGAGAACCAAGTTTCAGACAGAATTCAGGTTGGTGCATTTAGGAGAAATGGACTTGGATATAATTGCCGCAGTCTGGCTGGGTACAAAATCACGAGCCATTCAAGCAGGAACAAACTTTATTTTTGAAACTGCCGCCAAAGCCCCGTAGGCTCCCGGGAAGATTGCTGACCCACCCACGCGTGTCCCTCCTCCGGAATTCCCTCCTACCGCACTTCCCCAACCAATGGGAACTCTCCAGGAGCCCCATAGCAGGCCAAGGTGGACAACAGGAGTCCAATATCCATATGAATGCAGATCTTAACATAATCATATCATCTCAATGGCTTGCTGGCGTCACCTTTCAACCCAAAATGCCATGCATCATATTTCTTGGCTGTGGCTCTTAGCATATAATGACTATCAATGTTATGCTCTTTCCTCATTCTTTCTTTGTATGGGCAGAAACAGCCCCGATTTTAAGCCAGATAGAACTACATAAAATTCCTGTATCTACTATGTAGCCTTGGGCAACTCAATTTGTTTCTCTGAACCCCAGTTTTCTCATTTGTAAAATGAGAATGAGGATGCCTGTCTTGGTTCTTATGAAGTTTAGCAATAATGTATGCAAATGTCTAACCCAGTAGCTATTTCTATGGTGACAGTTATTATCTCCAAGATTATATTCCATCAAACCATCTCGGGGCAATCAGTAACCCAACTGTTATGGTTTGGATAGGAGGTGTCCCCCTAAAGGTTCTATGTTAATCAGGAATATTCAGAGATAAAATGATTGGATTAAGAGAAATGTAACCTAATTACTCCACACTGGTTAGAATAGTGTGGATGGTAACTGTGGGCAGATGGGGTGACTAAAGGAAGAGGGTCCCTGGAAGCGTGTCCCGAAAAGACTCACCTTCTGCTCCCCTTACCCCTCTCTCTCTGCCTCCTAGGTACCAGGTCCTGAGCTGCTGTCCTCTGCCATGTTCTTTCTCCATGATGCTCTGCCTCATCTGAGGCCTAGGGCAATGGGGTCGGTGACCCATGGACTTAACCTATGAAACCATGAGTCCCACATAACCTTTTGGACTCTAAGTTGTTGTTGTTGGGAATTTTGGTCACAGAGACAAAAAGCTGACTAACACAAAACTTTCGACATTAAGACACTGAAAAAGAACATCCTAAATCCAAAGTGGCAAAAAAAGCGGGGTGGGGAAGATAAACATCACAGAGGGAAAAAATGAAATAGGGAATAAAAAACGGGAAAAGTCAATAAAAGCAAATCTTGGCTCTTTGAAAAGATCAACAGAATCGACAAACCGTTAATTTGACTAACAAAGAAAAGAGTGAACTCAAAATATTAAAATCATAAATAAAAGAAGGGCCATTATGACTGGCCTGCAATCAATAAGGATTATTATAGAATACTTTCAACAATTATATGCCACAAATTGGGTAACCAAGAAAAAAACACTGAACAAATTCCTAGAAAGACACAATCTATAGAAAATGACTGAACAAGAAACAGAAAATCTAAATAATGAGTAAGGAAGTAGAATTATTATTTTAAAAAATTATAAAAATTAATCCCAGGGCCAGATTGACTGATGAGTTTTACCCAACAATTAAAGAAACATTAACATCAATTTTTATTTTTTTACTAAGACTTCCAAAAATCCATCAGAAAGAATAACTTTTATAACTTATTCTGTATGAACAATAAATTTAATTCTGGAACCAAAGACACCAAAACAAAAACAAATTAAACAAATATCTCTGCAAATATGGGGAAAAATATTTTTAAAAAGCTAGCAAACTTTATCCAGCAACATATAAAAGTCATCATGCACAATGATCACGTGAGAATTATCCCAGAAATGTAAATTTGATTCAATATATGAAAATGAATCAATGTAGTAACTATGTTACTTGGACAAAGAATGAAATTCATATAATGATTTCAAAAAGGTGCAGAAAAGCCATTTGACAAAAATTCAACATGCCTTCATGATAAAAATCTAGAAAGAATTCTTCAAATTGATAAGGATTACCAACAAAAACACCATTGGCAATATCACATGGAAAAGTTTTCTAAGATGGGGAACAAGACAAGAACATCTGCTCTCACCACTGAAAGTCAATAGTGTAGTCAAGGTTCTATCCAAGGCATTCAGGCAAAAACCAATATCAAAATCATCCAGCTGGGAAGGAAGAAGTAACCTATCTATTTGCAGAATACATGACCCTGTACATAGAAAGTCCTAGGGAACCCATGGAAAACTATTACAGCTGATAAGCAAAAAGTTTCCAAGATACAAGATCAATATATAAAAATCAATTTCTTTTCTAAACACTAGCAATGGAACAATCTGAAAATTAAATGAAGAAAACAATTTAATTTATAATAGCATCAAAAATAAAATATGAGCCAGTTCTGGTGGCTCATACCTATAATCCCAGCAACTTGGGAGGCTGAGACAGGAGGATTGTGAGTTTGAGACCAGTCTCAACAAGGTATCTGTTAGGACTTTGCAAGGCCATAAGCAACTTACCAAGACCCTTTCTCAAAATTAAAAAAAAAAAAAAAAGGTTTGCAATATGGCTCAGGGTACAGCACCCTTTTGATTCAATCCCCAGTACCAAAAACAAATAAATAAATAAAAGCAAATAAATGAATAAATATGAATGATTCTAGAAAAATAAGTTCAAAAACTTTTATCCTAAAAATTATTAAACATTATTATTGAAAGAAATTAAACACAATTTAAAAGATATAACTTGTGAATCAAAGACTTAATATTGTTAATACTGACAAAAAGATTCAAGGCAGTTTTATCAACATCTGATAGAATTTGATAAGCCAATTGTAAAATTCATATGGAAATGCAAGGGATTCAATACAGCAAAAACCACCCTGGAAGGAAGAGGAAATCTGGGGAACTCAGTTCCTGATTTCAATTCTTAACACAAAATGGCAGTTATTATGATAATGTGGTTTTAATATTGGAATAGAAATATATAAAAATATGTGAACTAGTATTGAGGGCCTTGAAATAAACCCTCATGCTTTTAGTCAATTGATTTTTTTAAATAAATAGACCAAAACAGTTCAATAGGGGAAATTGTTTTCCAACAAATAATGATGCAATAACTGGTCATCTGTACTGAAAGGAGTGAAGCTTGAACCCCTAACACTATACACAAAGCCAAAATGAATCATAAATGTAAAAGCTAAAACAACTCCGAAACTATTAGAAGACAACATAGGATTAAATTTTTGTGACCTTGGGTTAGGCCCAAGGTCAGTTAGTTTCTCAGTTCAAAACAAGTGACAAAAGAACTAATAGATATGTCTTGCACTTCCTCAAAACTAAATATTTTATACATCAAATGACGTGATGAATGCGTAAAGACATCTTACGACATGGAATATAAACAGTTGTGAATCATCTATTTGAGAAGGATTTCATACGTTGGATATACAAGGAACTTGTGCGACTTAATTGTAAAAAGACAACCCAATGGGTAAATTATATGAATAAACTTTTCTCCAAAGAAGATACACAAATAGCCAATAAGCACAAGAAAAGATGATCAAGATGAAATGAAGAAATAAATGCAAGTTAAAATCATAGTGAAACATCACTTCACAAACTCTAGCATGGCTATAATAAAAAAAGCAGATGATAAAAAAAATGTTGACAAAGATGAGAAACCAAAATGCTCACAAGCCGCTGTTGCAATATAAAATGGTGTATTTGTTTTGGAAAACAGTCTGACAGTTCATTAGCAAATTGGTGGGGGATAGTGAGGTGTGACTGCTCGTAGACTGGGGGTTTCTCCTGAGGGTAAACAATATATTCTGAAATTGATTATGATAGTCATTGCACAACTCAATGAATATACTAAAACAACCCCTGAATTTTATATTAAATGAATTGTGGAATATGAAAATAATATCTCTATAAAGCTGTTAAGAACAAAATATAGGGGGTAATCTTATTTTCCCTGCAGGCTTATTAGCAAAACTGTGTAACCAGCTTTTGGTTTGAATTCATGTTATTATTGTGGATCATCCTAATTTTAGTTAAACATCAATTCAAGTGTCAGGTCTTTGGGGAAGGGGGATATTCCCTATGGAATGGGGTATCCCTACACATGATATCCAGGAGTGAAGGAACATTCTTAGATATTGATATCAGAAACTTCAGAATATAAATATAAGGTGGAATTTTTTTTGTGTGTGTTTCTTTATCTGCTTTGACCTATTTTTTTTTTTTAACTCAGATAAGGCGTTTAAGACAAGGATAATAATGATGGTGGCGGTGATGATGAAGATGAAGAACCAAGTCTATGTAAAGTGCTACACAGATTTTAGCTTTCTTCAACCCCCCCCCAACAATCTTCAGTGATTTGTTTAATTTTTCCCATTTTTAGATGGTCAATGGAAACTCAGATGGGTAACGTGCCCCAAAGTCACACGATCCATGGCAAATAAGCATATTTTCTATTTAAAATTCAGGCATGTTTCATTCTAAGATCCACACTGTAACTGTAATTATGTGACTTTTTAACCAGTATATATGTGTTTTTGTTTTGTTTTCTTCTTTTCACATTTTTTATTTTTAGTTTTACTTGTAGATAAATACAATACCTTTATTTTATTGATCTATTTTTATGTGGTGCTGAGGATGGAACCCAGTACCTCACACATGCTAGGTAAGCTCTCTACCACTGAGCCACACCCCCAACCTCTTCTTTTCATATTTTTTAAGTACACAGTTAATGCATATTTATGTTGAAAATCTGAAAAACAGATGGCATCATAGATGACATTTGGGGATTAACTGGGCCTTTTAAATGAGGAAATAAAATTGCTAACAAAATTATAATGTATTTATATTTAACACTGTTAAGAGATGCTTATGATATATTTTAAGTGAAATATAGCTTATAAAACAAGTTCATCATACCTCTTTACATATGTGTTATATTACTTACAAAATATATTTACGTACACTCTATATGTAAATTATACAATTGAAAATATATGAAAAGCCGGGTATAGTGGTGCACACCTGTAATCCGAATGGCTTGGGAGGCTGAGGCAGGAGGATCGTGAGTTCAAAGCCAGCCTCAGCAAAAGCGAGGCACTAAGCGATTCAGTGAGGTCCTGTCTCTAAATAAAATACAAAACAGGGCTGGGGATGTAACTCAGTGGTCTAGTGCCCCTGAGTTCAATCCCTGGTACCAAAAAAAAAAAAAAAATGTTGAAAGAGAATGGTTTTGCATGTATACCAAAATGCTAATTGTCTCTGAATGGATTTAGGCAAGTATCTTGTTTTGGGCTCTTCTATAATTTTTAATTGTTTGTGCATGGTCATCTCTGACTTTTGAAGGAATCCACTTCTGGATGCTTTCCATTTTCTTTGGAAATAAGACTAGTGTCCACTGTAAACTGGGCCCTCCTAGTCAGTGGCCTGCTCCTGAATGCTCCTGCATGTTTCTGCTTTAACTGACTTTCCATTAGCTTGCAATTATAGACCCAATCTCATCAGATAAGAGGGACTGTATTGCAGATGGGGGCAGGAGGCGCACCCAATGTCAAACAATTAGTAAACCGACTCCAGTCTAGAGCTGAGCTGCTCTTTAGAGGGAAAAGACCTCATACATAAAGCTTCAGAATGACCATTATCTGTGATCTCAGGCACTTACTGTATTCCCACCCCCCCAATTTACTGGTCTTTGAGATTCTTTTCTTTCTTTGTCATTTCTCAAATTTTTAACTGACAGTCTTTGCAGGGGAACTACAGCAACAACAACCAACCGATCAATCTCCAGTGGATAGGTTCAATCCCTTAGCTAAAAAAAGGACTTTAGCTATTTGGAATGCAAACAGAGAACACGTGGGAAATATTTGGATATTTTCATCTCATTATTTGGAATAACTTGGGAAAAGCTAGAAAAAGCCAAGAAGTTTGATGACAGATCCATCAGTCTTTCATTAATGATCACAAATTCTACTTAGAAACAACAACAGTATACCCATTCACCCTTCTCCAGGGAGTTTAGAGAAAGTCATTGCTTTTTCAAAGAATGTCTTTAGAATGAATCTTTTTGCTCAAGATACATCTCTGAATGCTAGACAAAAGTGACCTTAGATGCTCAGTCCAATCCCTTCATTTTATTAGATAGACAGTGAGGCCAAGATGGGAAAGTTGTTGATCCCAAAAAATACAGTCAGTTATTGGTAGACCCAGAGAGAAAATTGAGTCTCCTGACTTCTGATTTAGGGTTCTTTCCATACTGGATCAGACAGTGAAAGTAAGCAGGTAATATTCACTAGGGTAAAAATATAGGGAATGATGTGGACAAGATATACTGAAAAGAACATGGTCTACCACTGGTCTGAAAAACACATCTACAGATTGGATTTAGCCCCTAGGTCTCAGGATGCATGCCCTATTATATCAAGTCACTCATTTGGAAACTCCAAAGCATTTATACATGGCTTATGTTATTTATATTGAACAGATGATGTTGTAGTTTTAATAATGATCATTTAATTCAGTCTCCAGTTAAAATGTCTTTTGCAACCATCAATATCATCTTGAATCCTTTCATTGTTGGGGAAACTTGCTACCTACCCTACAATTTAGCACATTTGATTTCCATTCAGCCCCAATCAGTAGAGGATTGAATGCAGGGGTGCTTCACTACTGAGCCCTACCCACCCAGTCCTACTTTGATTCTGAGACAGGGCCTTGTTAATTTGCCGAGACTGGTCTTGAACTTGTAGTCCTCCTGCTGGAATTATAGGCATGTGCCACCATGCCTGTTTTATAATACTTTTTTCTTTTTAATTGAAAGAAAACAAACTTCCTAGAAACTTCCATCTATTGGCCAAACTTTTACCTTTTAAGGCAAACAGGAATAAGTCTCATCCCTCTTAAAACTGACAGCTTTTGAAATACATGAATATGGCTTATCTGCCCTTCCAAATTTTCCCATCTCCCTTAACCATTCTTCATATGATATATGATATTCAACTGGGTGGTGTGTTCAAAAAGGTGAGGGAAAGTCCCTCTAAACCAAAATAGCTTTTCTGATAGTCCATCCTAATGCCCAAAATTAATCTAAAGTACTAAAGTATTCTAAGAGATGTCAAAAGAAGTGGAAGAAAGGTTCAGAAAGGAAACATGAGTAGGGTATTTGAAGTTGATATTAATAATAATGGCATCTAACATACATCAAAATCCTGCAGGATGTCAGGAGCTCTACCGAAATCCTTACATATATTATTACATTTGACTCTCACAATTATCCAAAAGCCAGGAATCCCATCCCCATTTTATAGATGAAGAAATCTAGCCTAAGGGAGTTGCAGTAAACAGCCACAGTCACTTAGCTCCAAAGGGGCAGAGCCAGGATGTAAACCAGATCTGTCTCAATATAAAATCGGTGTTCCTGCCTGCCACCATGGTAGAAAGTATTGGAAAAAACACTGAAATTTGAGTTAAAACACGTGAATACAAAATCTACCCTTGCCTGCTGTATCCTGAGCAACTTAGTTAAATTATTTGATTTTATCCCTTCCTCTACCTAATTCATTTTCTCTTTCTCTCTTCTCTCTCTCTCTCTCTCTCTCTCTCTCTCTCTCTCTCTCTCTCTCTCTCTCTCTCTCTCTCTCTCTCTCTCTCTCTCCTCCTCCCTATTAAAAAAAAGCACAATTTCCAGATGAGAACTGGATATTTTTCTCTTAAGTATTGTTAATGGTTCCCATTGGCTAAGGGATGGAGAAGGCTAATGCATGAGAGTTTCTTGGGAGCAAAGTTCCCTTCTCTTAAGCTCCCACCTACCTTCCTGGACTTCCTTGTCACTTCTCCATCGAGCATTCAGAACTCAAATTACCCCCATGCCTTTCACTCGCTGGCCCACCCAAATTAACCTGTCTTCCCTCTGGACCCTTGAACACTGGTTGTGTGTCTTTCTCACCACAGTCTCCTGGTTACATGCTACTTTTACAATGTGAATGTCTTGAGAGCAAGGGGCACCTTTTATTTATTAATTTTTATCCAACAACATATTAGCATAGTGCCTGGCATGTTTAAAAATACACATGAAGTTGCACCTATTAAGTGCAAGATGTAATGTATCCTAAAACGTAGTACTGGACCCCCGTCCTTTGATGAATGAACAAACGTACAAAACCAGAAAGACCAGGCTTCCTTCCTCCACATCAATTAGCATTTTATTAAATGTGATGAATTCCATTTGCTGCAAAACTACAGCTCTTAAATGACTTTCATTTGGATATAAAGATGTACTTTCACGTTCAGAGAGCAGAAGATAAAATCAGGTGCCCTGTCATTATTACAACCACTGTCATTATGGTTATGATGATGAATATGAGATTATTATTATTTTTATTATCTTTGGCAAATGAGTTTTCTCTCTTTCCTCCAGAGCTTCCAGGAATGCTTCTCATGTGTTTTTAGCCATCCCATATTGTTTTGACATCTCTTCCAGAGAACTAGACAGAGAGAGGAGAGGGAGAGGGGACCCAGAGACTGACCTTGGACTTGAGCTGGCCTGCAGCCGACTGCCCTGAGGCTGGGCTGCCGCCACCGCTTTGCCTCTTCCTCTGCTGAGCTCAAGGCCGCCATTGATCAGCTGGATGAATGCTTTACGGCTGCAGCCTTGGACAGGCTGCTGGAGAAATTGATTGCAGTCAATTCTCAACAGATTGAGCCACATCGACTTGTCTCTCTTGGTCCCACCAATGAGTGCCTCCACTCCCCTTTGTAATTACCCCAGTAGTCCTTCTGCATATTGGCCAGAGTATAGGTTAGCAAGAGAGAGAAAGAGAGAGAGAGAGAATATGTAGGGAATAAAATGAAACAGCCTTCCCCAGGGTGAGTGCTTTCTTAACTCACACCAGGAAACTGGGTCACCTTTGTTCGTTATGAATTTAATATATAGATTATTAGAAATTTTGATTAGAGAATCAAGTTGAGTTTAAGACTCAACCCCGCCAACTAATTTTGTAAATTTTTCAATTTCGTCCATAGAGGTGGGATTTAGTTTCACATTTGTAAATGAGAAATTGTTAAGGAAAACTTAATAAGTATAAGATATTTGCAAATATAAATCTTCACCACTACTACTAGTCTGATGAGACAAAGATATGATGTGGGCCAACATTTATTGAGTATTTTAGGCACTAAGCACCACAATAAATGCTTTACAAGGTAATTTCTCTCCTAATAATTTTCAAAATATTTGCTCTAATATGATATAAAGAAATTATTTTCCTCTATTTCATATGAATGGACATCGAGGCTCAGGAGTTTAATTAGACTATCGTTCAAATTTATCTTAGGAATAAAATTCAAGTTTCTCTGCACCTAAGGTTGCTATGAATGCCTGAAAACGATCAAGATGCTCACAAGCCATGTTCACATGAGTTTCTTTGGTGTTTCACTTTTAGCCTCGACGCTCATATGTCGCTCATAGGTGACACACTTAATACAGGCACCTTGGGGTGATATCCATGGAGTTAGATAGGCCCAAGTTATTTCTTTTCAGCACAAAGGGAAGCTCCTAGTATTTACATATTTAAATTTTTGCTTTTAAGAGGAACTGAAAATTTGAGTTGCTTCTATCTTGTGCATCATTTTGATTAAAGAACCAAAAATCATGCAGTGATTGATTCTCATGATGTGAGCAACAGATGACCTGCATCAGAGCCCCCTGGAGAACTTGTCCCAAAAACATATTGTGCCCCCTCCTAGCCCTGTGCAATTGGAATTTCCAGGGCAGGGTCCCTAAGACTGAATTTTAACAAAAGCCTCTGGTGAGTCCCAGGAATACTAATATTTGAGAACCATGGTGCCGAAAGACACATGTCACCCAGAGTTCAGATTCTAGGGGTGCTCAGCCTCCCCTTACCAGCAGGCCGAGCATGCCCTCCTCAGTCATGGTGGTGGTGGTCTGAACTCCTGTTCATCTACCCATCAGCTGTCTTCACCCCAGCCCTTTCTCCCCTCAGTATTCAAGTTTAATTCAGAGGAATGGATTTAGACCCAAAGGATGAATCATACCTCTTCTAATTCAGTGGGCCATCCCCATTCCTCTTTGCTGGTGGTTGCTTAGAGGTGAGCGTGTGTGACCTAATTCTGACTGACAGGAGGCAAAATCTTTCCAGAGGATTCCTGGGGAAATTTCTCATTAAAGAGAAAGGAGAGGGAAGGGAGGTCCTTTGCTCCATTTTTTTCCCTTAATAATTTGGAAACAGACCTGTGAGGATGTGATTCTTAAGGCCCTATACCTATCCTGGAACTATTAGGTGAAATGTGAGAAGCCAAGAAGGTTAAGGATGCCATAGTAGAAAGACGTGAAGGTCCTGTGTCCTTGAAAATGGGCTCGGAGCCATTCCACCCATCCTGAGGTCAATGGATGCTGGTCTAATTGTATGAATAATAAGTGGCCTTTGGGTTAAGTCACTGCTAGTCAAGATCTATTATGGCAGCCAAAAACATCTTAACTATCTTCACATCCTGCCTTGCCCTCAAGCATTTCTTCCCTTCAAAATCAATGCAGAAAAGTCCTGTTGAAGCTTTATCAGCTCGGCATGCTGCCTATCCTGTGAGGGAGTCCGATGAAGAGAAATTAACGTGGCCATTTGACTCTGCTGTCAAATATCAGATGTCATAACTAATCTTTGGCAGATTCTAGATGGCACTAAATTGATGGTAGGTTTCTCCAACCCGAATCAGTCCTATTGATCAGGGGTCTGAAAACCAGTGCCCGCAGGACATATCTGGCCTCCTGCCTGTTTGTGTAAATTTGATTGGAACACAGCCACACACCATTCGTTTACATGTTGTGTATAGTTGTTTTTATGCTACTGTGGCAGAATTGTCACACAAACCAAATGACTTCAAAAGCCTAAAATATCCTCGGTCTGGGCCCTTGGCAAAATTCTTTTCTGATCTGGATATTGATAATACAGTTGTTGGTCAAGGAGAAAATCCTGTGTTTTAGATTCCAAGTGGGAAGGGGACCACCAGGTTTTTCAACTCAAAACATTTTCAGAATCAGGCTTTCCCCTTATCCAGACAGGTGGGCAATCCACTTCAGCAAAGGCGTAGACAGAGCAGATGACTGTAAGTAGAATCAATATTTCTCATATAACAGACACCAGAATCTTGGCCAGTTTTTGGAAAGGTAAGAAGGTAGGGACAAGTAAAAAGCTAGGTGCTTACTGGAGAAGGAGAAGAACTCTTGGCAGAGATGGGGACCATCAAAAGTGAAGCTGGACCCATTACTGAGACGCAAAAGAGTATCTTTTGATTGAGGGCTGAGTGGTGTGGTTTAGGGTTCTAGGATCAGGGATGGTGGGTGAGTTCGTCCCTAAACCTTGAGGGAGAACAGCTTGTATATTTGGAGTTGAACTTCAACTTGGTCTTAAAGGGCTTCCCAGGCTCTTCTGGCATGTAGATTGCTTCTCAGAGGTAATAAAAAAGCTGATGGAGAACCCACATTTTTGTATTTAATTAGAGAGGCTACCCCTCACTTCCCATTTATTTTCTTTAGGGCAAGTTATCATGAAATAATCTTATTTACAGAAGGCTTATATAGGCAGTCAAAAAATATCTTAAGCAAAAAAGTGTGAAATAAATATCTTGTTTCAGATTTTTAGAGGACTAAATAGCATGTAATGCCTGGCTTGTAACCTTGGGCAACAACAGAAACTCTGAGCCTGTTATCTGGTCTGTAAAATGCAGCATAGGGAATATTGACAAGAATATACGAGGGTGTGCACATTGCCTTCAGAAACATGTAAAAAGTGTTCCTTAAATTATAAACTGCTCTGCAAATGTGAGGTGTCACTGTTATTATTGAATGAAACCGCATACTGATAGACCTACGGTTGAGTTGGCTGTCAAAGGTCCCCTAAAATAGCTGTCTAAATTGACCTGTTGAATGAGAATAATTCATGACTCTCTTTAAGATGTTGGAGAAAGCCTGCCAAGATGGGCTCTCTTTGCTTAGTAAAACTGACACTGAGGATATTCTTGTGGCAGTAACTAGCCACCACGTTCAACTTCTCCCAGAGACTGTTCCTTGTCAGAGATAATAGAGCAACTTCATCTGCCTGGAAGGGTGTGCCCATTTTTCTGCTTGCTGAAAGGAGAAGGCACATACAGTGTGGTTACCTAACAGCTCTAACACACAGATCAGGTTGAATCCAGAGATACAGATGGTAGAAGACCAGAAACGCATCCCTGGGTACTAGGATGTGTTCAGAGCAGCGCCATCTGCGGAAATAGAAGCGACCCTCCTAGCCAGTGCATTTGAAGGGATAAACAAAGATTGTTGAACAGGATGTTCTTGGCAGAGGCTTCTAGTTGAGAAAGCTCTTTGTAGTGTGTCCAGAGAGGTCCGTTCAGATACAGGAAAACAAGCAGTGTCCAGATACTGGAGATGAGAGAGAGAACGCGGTAGTGAGCAGGATTGAGGATCTTTGAGTCTGGGACAGAAACAATTAATTTAGTCCTCATTTGGGATTTATAGCTTTCTAAAGAAATTCTCTGAGATATTCAAAAATTCATAATTGTGTGTGAGTTGGTGGGCTATGAATGAGGCATAGTCTTTAACATAATACGCTTACATGGTGTATCTAATGCAAACTCACAGAATCAAACAGTAGAATGATAGCTTCCAGAGACTGGAGGGGTGGGTGTAGATAATCACCAACTGGCGGTTATAAAGTATCAGGCAAGATGATTAAGTTCTAGAAATCTGCAGCAGAACACGGTGCCCATAATCAACAATGATGTATTGTAAACTTAAAAATTTGTTTAAAACATATCTCACATCAAGCATTCTTACTATAATAAACTTTTGAAAAATAATACATGAGTCAGGTGTTGAACTTGGAGGTTGTTTAAACCGCTCCTTCTTTCTTTTGCGCACATCTGCACCCCTCTTACATTTAGGGCACCTATCCCGTCTTTGCCATTGTTAGATCTTGTGATATTTATTCAGATGCATAGACTTTGTTGAACCTTTCTATATGGCCATGTTATCCAGCATTGAGTTTGCAGGTGACTGTTATGGTTTGGATAATGAGGCGTCTCCCAAAAGCTCATGTATGAGACAATTCAAGAAAGCTTAGAGGTGAAATGACTACATTACTAGAACCTTAACCTAGTAAGTGCATTAATCCCCTGATATGGATAAACTGGGCTGTCACTGCAGGCAGGCAGAGTGTGGCGGAAAGAAGTAGATGACTTTGGGATTTAAATTTTGTTCCTGGTGAGCAGAGCTGCCACTAGGTTCTGGTTTTCATGTCCTGAGCTACTTTCCTCTGCCATGATGTTCCGCCTCACCTTGGGCCCAATACAGTGGAGCCAGCCATGTATTAACTGAGACCTCTGAAACCATGAGCCACAGTAAACATTCCCTCCTCTACGCTGTGCTTGTCAGGCATTTTGGTCACAGAGATGGTTAATCTGACTAAAACAGAGAACCGAGGGGAAGTCCTCTACAAGAGTGAAACTCAATGGTCCACAGCTGAAGACAATGGTAAGGATGAGTTTCACATACCCGGATGGAACTGAAGGATGCAGTCCTAAAAGGATTCCTCATTCACTATTCCATCTATTTAAAGTATAAAAATAGCAAGAATAACCCAGGTTAAAGCCCATGCTGGACATCACACTCTTGGTGACTGTCAGGCAAGCCGATGCAGAAGGGATCACGCGAAGAGCTTTAGGGGTACTATTGATGTTCTGGTTCTTGATTTCAGTGCACAGATGTATTCAGTTTATAAAGTTTACAGAATTCACAAAGCCATGCATTTGTGACATTTCTGGAAGCATGTTATATTTGCATAACAAGTTTTTAAAAAGGAATAAGGTGTCAGGAATGTAAGACAAGCAAGCTAATGAGCAGCTCCGACAGGAACGTGCTGTAGCACCCTGGGCAAGTCATTTCACCTGACTGAGCCTAGAGGCCTTACTTATAGAGATTAATGATTCTTGCCTGACAGGGTCACTTGAATATCAAATTGGAAGGAAACACTGTATATAAAGTATGTAGCACAGGGACGGGTGCACAGCAGGCTCTGATCCCTGGTGGCTATTAGGATCATGTGGTCCTTACATTGTCCAGGCTGACACCGTCTCAGACAACACACTTACTGTATGCTGGAGGGCAGGAGACAGAGCAATGAAAGCAGAGATGAGATGAACACTAATATAAGAGTAGGTAATAAAGCTCAAAAAGCTCATTGGGGAAGAGACAGTGGCATTTCAAAGATGTCCAGAGGCTGGATTTTATTCGGCAGATGGAAGTCACTGAAGACTTTGCATTTGAACAGAGAAATCCATGGAACTTAGATGCAGCCACATTAATTCTCTAGAAAGGTAAAAAAGAATAAAATTAAAGACCTGGAGATGAACCTTACTTTATTGAGAATGTATCAGGGCTGCAGAAGTCAGAATCGAATGATGTTGTTCCCATCCTTAGAAGCCATGACAATGACTGCAATTGTTATTATTTGATTGTGTACCTGCTGGTTACCACACGTTTAAAGACATATCTCATCTAATACACACTCAAAGCACAATGGGGACTAGCCATCATTTATTGGGTTCTTTCTAAGTGCTAGGCATTCTTCCAAGCCTTTTATACGTATAAATACAGTTAATACCCTAACAGACCTGTGAGAAAGGCACTGTTATTTCCAGCTTATAAAGGAGGAAACTGTAGCAAAGAGGGATCAAATGGCAAACGACTTGTGTAAGGTCAAACTGCTCTCAAGTAATAGATCTGGGATTCAGACCCTGGAAGCTGGTCACTCCCATGCCCATTCTGACACTCATCATGCTATATCAACATCTTGGGCATTATCATGCCTGCATTACATGAATCAACAGTCAAAATCAATGTTCAACAGGCAATAGGCAACTCTATTCTCACTGTCACAAAGAGGAATGGACCTTTGTTTCCATGATGATAAGGACTAGGCTTTTCATTACTACTCTATCTGCCACAGATGGTTTCCAATCAGGGCTGAGGAAAAAGAAAAGATCAGAAAAATATTGAAAGATGAAAGGGAGAGCAGTAACAATAGTGCTCATTCACTGAACAGTGATATGACGGGATGTGTGCATGTCACACGTGTTTACGAGTGTTGTATGTGTTCATCTGTTGTTTAGTCCTTATCATAATCCTATAGGGAAGTTTCCTTTTTAATCCTTATTTCACTGATAGGGAAGCTGAGTGTCACAGAAGTCATAAAACCAGTGAGAGATTCAAAATGAGGTCTCACACAGCCCCACGCAGAACCAGCTCTCCTCACTCCACTCAACCACCCCTTAGCCGTAGAGAGCTGATTTCAGGATCTGAGCTCTCCTCTCTCCAATGTCCTCGGTGAATTCTGTACTTACTTGGTGTCCTGGGGCAGTCTGAAAAGCATTCCAAGTCTTAACCCCTGCAAGGAATTCTCCACTAACCTTTCCACTCTAAGCTGCCGCAGCAAATTCCTTCCCAGGTTAGTAGGAAGCCTCAGGCCCCAGAAGAGCAGGTGCTTGCCTGACCCAAGTGTCAACTGCATCTGATATATCTCATTAGCCCTGGGGAGAAATGCAGTCTGGTCTGCCTGCCCTTCTCCCAGATGCAGTCAGTGGAAGCAGGAGAAGAACCAAGGACCTATTTAAGAAGGAGCCAGTCAGTGTCTCTCCAGGACGAGGGGAAGGGCACGGCTCCCTCTATCCACATGCCTTCTTGAATGCACAGGGCTTCCTTAAGATCTATGGCAGCCACTAGCCCAGCGGTAGGGCCAGGGCCAGCCCTTGACTTGGAGGAAATAAGTTCTTCCATGGCAGCCACTGAGAAGAGTTCAAAGGCTCCCTGTCCATAGTGGTCTCCACTTCCAGATCTATCTGTGGATCTGAAATCCTCTCCTGCATAATCTTTGGGTAAAGCTCCTTGTATAATCAGGTTCAAACAGAGAAGTAGAAGCAGAGTCAGTAGAATACACAAACACACACATACAAACATGCACGTAGAATGTGTATATATGTCTATCTGTGTCTATCTGATCATCTATCTATCTGGCAGACCAGCAGATTGGAAGCTCCAGAGTGGGACCTGTACTCTGTTGGTGGGATTTCTTCTTCCCCATGAAAAACTCAAGTGTTGTTCTTAAGGACTTCCACTGATGGTAGGAGGCCCAGATTGTAGAAGATAACCTCCTTTGAAATTAGCTGATTTTGTAAGTTAACCACATCTACAAAATACCTTGGTTGAAATACCTGCATTCATGTTTAATTGTGCAATTGTGTGATACAGCCTAGCCACATTGGCCATAAAACTTGGCTCATAAAATGTCATAGTCCTCTTAGTATAATAGAAAGGCCACCAGGATAGCAGTCAGAGTCCTAGCTTTCTTTTTTCTTGGTATCAACATTCCTAATATTACAACAACATGCCTTAGAGACTGGGTAACTTATAAACAATAGAAATTTATTGCTTACAGTTCTGGAAGCTGGGAAATCATATATATATATATATATATATATATATATATATATATATATATATATATATTCCAGCAGATTTAGTGTCTGGTAAGAGACCATTGTACATAGATGGCACCTTGTAGAATCCCCACACACCAGGAAGGAAAAGGAAACTCATTGCAGATTCTTTTGTAAGGACATTCATCCCACTGATGAAGATGGTGTCCTCATGATTTAATCACAAAGGCCCTGCCTATTAATACGATCATACTGGGTATTTGGTTCTAATAGCACTTGGGGAAGTCTTTTCTTCTCCCTAAAACTCAGTGTGACTTTCTGAAGAATGGGTGAAGTAAGGAAAGTGAAGAATAATGAAGACAGGACATTTTCTGCAGGTATCTGAAAGCAAGCTTGCTTTATGGACGGAAAAACCTGGGATTTGCTCGACGGGATTCCAGAAGGCAGAGCCAAGTCCATTGCACTGAAGAAATGCAAATGTAGATTAGGTTAAGGAAATATATCTCACAATGAGATTCCACCATGAGACAGGCTGCCTTCTGAGATCTGCCCTCCTTGTTCCAGAAGAAGTACAACCACTGAAGGGGATTATACCTCGGGAATAACAATATGGAATTACTTTTTGGACTAAATAAACTCAATAATTCTTTTTTTCAGCATAATTATTCTTCACTGCTGGGAAAGCTTGTTTTCTCTCTTTTTTGGCTCCTCCTGTATCCTCCACTGCCCTCAAAGTTTTTATCAACTTAATGTGCCAGGCAACATAAATATAAACAAATTCTGAAAGAAATATTACTCATTTGTACCCATCAGATACATTTTATAGATTTATTTATGAGATTAACTGTCACCAGTGTAATCTCTTAAATCAATTTAGACACTCTCACCCAGAAAGACACTGAAAGATAAAGCACAGTAGCAGTTTTGGAGCTGGTGTGTTAGGTAAACCTCACACTGATGACTGCTGCACGGGAAACATTGCTTTGCTTAAAGATCCAGCATGAGCTAGGTGTGGCTCCTGGCCTCAGGCAGAGTAGTTACAAAGAAAATACCTGGCGGCTTCTGCCAGGTGTAATTTTTAATGTCTAGTGGAATGGGGCCATGCTATAGGGAGAAGAGATTAATTATGATGAGGATGAGGAACTACACTTTTATACCTGGAGTAATTTAGCAGAGGATAGAGATGAAAAGACTTGGGCAGATGAAAGTTCTAGAGAAAAGCCTTATGTGTGGACCCTACAAGTTGCACTCAAGGTAGCTGGAGTGTCATTGAGCTAGAGATAATGAGAGAGTAAGACTTTTCAGGGGCCGTGGAATAACAATGGTGTCATTATTATAGAATTGGAAAGTGAGACTGGGATCCAAAACCAGGGGGTGGTTGGAAAAACAAGTGACAATTTCCACTTTTAAGAAATTGCCAAGGGACAGAGTTTTTACTACAATTTCCTTTGCTAGTCTTAAAAGCCTCCTTACTGAAGGTGTCACTGGGAGTTGCCTTATGTCCTAAAGACCTGTGTCCTGGTGGGAAGCAAGTTGCCACCTCTCCTAGTCTTGGTTTCCCCACCCACAAGATGAGTGTCGGAAGACTGGGACAGATGCAGCTCATAAGCTGGAAGTGGCCATGTGCACACTTAAATACTTAGGGACAGGTTGTGTTTTCTGGTTGAGTTTATAACAGCTAGAAAGCAAGTCTTTAATCAGCTAAATCTACCACAAAATGGAGGTTGGAGGTGGCGGAGTTGGCATGGAGACTAGTGACAGAGACATCCACCTTGTAGCCATCAAAGCCTTGTGCCTGTTGTCTGTGGAGCATGTCAGCTCTTTGGATTGTTCAGTGTGAAATTTAATTTGGGCTCCTGGGTGAGCAGGGAGGAGAGTGTGAAAGATAGGACCCTGGTTAATTTCATGTTTTACAGGCCCAACAACCCCAAACGTACATTTCTCAGAAAAAAAAAAAAAAAACTGAGAACCTGCAGGCCACTGTGTGGAATGAGATGCAGTCCAGGGGGAGAATGAAGATAAAGGAAAAGAAAAAACATAGGGTATGTCATTCCCTAAAATCAAATAAACCTGAAAACTTGCATTTCGATGGGTTAGATTGACAGGCAGAAAGAAAAAGCAAGAGAGTTTCATGGAGCTCTTGCCAATACCTTTGCACATAACTGTAAAGACTCCTTCATTTGGCCTTCAAAGCCCCTGGCCTCCACCCTAAATCATCTTTCCATGGTCTCATCTCACTCTTGCTCAAAATCTTACGTGCCTCTCTGTAGGTTACAGCATAAAATCCAAACTCTTAACTGGAGCTCAGGTTCCCTTGCATGATGGGACCTGTCCCCTCTCTCCCGCATTGAAGCTTTCGCTATCGTCCCCAACCAACTCCATCACTCGAGCAGCATTGACTGAATGATTCCAAAATCTGTTGGCCCTGCCATATGGCTCTGCCTTTGTGTGTTAAGTTCCTTTACCTAAAATCCCCTCTACTTTGGATCTCTTCTGCATTTCTAATACTGGCTGCTTGATATACTGAATTCTGACTTCCCAGATACCACCTGAAGACCTTAACAAGTTACCTAACTTCTATCAATTTCTACTTGCCCCCTCTGTCTGAAGCAGAGAATACTCCCTACCTCTCTGGTTATCATGAACTTAAAGGTACATCAAGTATGGAGCATAGTGCCTGACCTAATAGAAAGTACTGAATAAATAACTTACTTTCCTTACAAATGTAGCTCAAATATTGATTCTCCATGAAGCCTCCCTAACTCTCCCTAACTCTGAGATGAGACCAGATCTAACTGTAGAATGAGGTGCAGTTTCCATTAATGACGCATTGTACCTTGACTACGTATCAGTTTCTGCTGTTGCTGTGGTGTGTGCTGTACCTAACAGTCACTTATATGCCCCTCTCTCTTCCCACCATGAGATTGCAGGTGCAGGGTTCAAGTTTGATTAGCTTTGTATGTTCAACACTAAGTCAAAAGCCCAACTTGAAACTGTCATTTGATACATGGCTGAATTAATGAATGGCAGAATAAATGATTGTTCACGTGCATGGGTTGTCCTTTAAGACCCAGATCAAATGGCTTAGGATGTCTTCTTTGACCCTATCAGTAGAACAAAAAGTCCCCTCTTGTACGCCATGTCTCTGTGCCAAAGCCCTCATTATATCACAATCACACAAACTCCATACAGGAGGCTCCATGTATTATTTCTCCCTATACAGCCATTAGCAGAGAACCTGGAATGGACCTCACTCTATGGACCTCTTCACCATGGTTCTCTTCCTTCTCTTCATTATCACTATTCCCATGGCATCCTATGTTCATGATATCATCAGGGTCAGGATGGGAGAAGGTCGTGCCAGATGCAAGGGCAGCCATGCGGCTGGGTTTAGTGCCCAAGTCACACATTCAAGTGCAGACTGTGGCAGTATCCTCTGGAACACTGTTCATAGCTGTCTCAGAAAAATCGATGCTCAGGAGAAGCTGCGAGAAAAATCAGAAAACAAAAATGGCCTTTGCTCATGGGCAAGAGGGTGTGTGTCAGCTTGTGAGTAATATCTTGGGCCATTTTGGTTCTGCTTAGGAAGCTATCAATTGATTGAGAGTTTGGAACAAAGCAAAGCTTTGAAACCATTCCAGATAAACAAAGAGGGAAGTAAAAATAATTACTGAAATGGTGCATGTGTATTTGAAACTATTTGTAGTGTGTATTTGTATTTGACAGAAAAATAAGCAAATACAAATTTACTGTGCATTTATTATGTGGCAGGCACCTTGGTTAACACTTTCATATGTATTGAGTCACTTAACACACACCACAACCCTATAAGGAGGGTAGTATTATTCCCACTTTTAAAATGACTAACTTGCTCAAGGTCACATTGCTAGGCAACTGACTCTAAAACTGATGTTCTTTATGAATGCAGAAGAGATCTGTGGGAATCAGGAACAACAGAGAGGTGCGTGTATGTGGTGTGATTTTTAAAAACAAACTCGACGGGTGTTTATTGAGCACTCAATATTTTAAACAGCTGAGGACATTCCTAAAGATGGGTAGAGCAAGATGCAAAGACTTGAAATTATAGAACGAGGGTCTTCTGAGACTAGAAGGGATGAGGTCCAAGTGGAGGCAGAAGAGAGCTCATGAAGGAGCTTTGATAGCCCCGGGGAGAGACTGTCTTTTCTCCATCACTATTGAAGGAGGACTGATTCTAAGCATGAACCAGGCGGACACGTTTGGTGATGTGGCGGGAACTGAATCAGGACCAGACACCTCACAGCAGGGGTTGTGGGAAGCTCCTTGGAGCACATACAAGCTCAGGCAGAGGAGACGGACTTGATCAAAGATAAGCCCAGGTGTACTTCTTTCCAGGGGGCAGAGGCACCTGGAGATCAGCCGTCCTTGGGTTCCAAACCCCACTCTGTCGCAGCCTGACAGCGCCGCTGCCGGCCGTTCTCGTGACTTCTGTTGGTTCAGAGCAAGTTGAAGAAAGGAGTTTGGAAATAGCAACGGTGATGTTGATGTTGTCCATGATGTATTGGTTAACTTCAAGCAGGTGACATCGTGTGAGTGAGTGTGGGAAGATGGAGGGAGGCTGTGCAATTCTATGATTGAGCCTGAGAGGTGTCTGGGACCCCAGGTGTGCCTCCCAGGTGGAAAAGATCTCCACCTTAAAGCCAGATTCTCACTCTCCATAAAACTGAAATCACCTGCCCTTATGAAAAGATCTCATAGACTGGCTGGGGTGGGCACTCCTGGCCCCAAGTTCCCGTCAGCAGGAGCCTCAGGTGTAAGCAGGGCGTGCAGCCTTTTCCTACACTTCTGTCCCTAGGATCATGCCATTTCTTTAGAGATCCAGAGCCTCCCCAGAATTGGAAGGGCTCTCCGAGGGCCACTACCCAAGGCCCACATCCCCTGACTCGCTTTCTGCTGCCAGATTCTGGTGACAAGGAGCCTGTTCACTCCCCTACAGGGCCCACCTTGGCTCCTGTTTGGCTTGGTTTTGGCTGATGTGCTCCTTCCTTCCTGAATCGGGGACCTTCTTCCCTTACTGTCCTCTCTCTCTCTCTGGGATCATTGTTCCCACCTGCTAGGCTCAGCTGAGTGTTTGTCATCTTTCACGCCCCATTTTCTGGTCCATCCTCCTAGAGGTCCTTCCTAGCAGCTCTCCCCTGACAGTCTGACTACTTCAGACTAGAGGCCATGCAGACAGGTCCCTGCACTTCTGCCTCACACCACATAGTTGCTGCTTTAATTGATTTGGAATCTTTGTCTAATGTCTATCTTTTCCCCTAGACCTGTGATTGTCAATGTCTCATCATTTTTTTTTCCCCAAGGAGACATTTCCAACTTGTCCCATTTGGGAGAGACCGAGACACTAGGGACATTGTTAAGTGTTCTACCTTGCACCAGAAAGCCCCCCATTAATAAATAACTGTCTGACTCAAAATGTCCTTAGTGCCACATCTGAGGAATCCTGCCATAGACTGCGAGCTTTATATGGGCAAAGACCTTGACTATCTTATTCATTTCTTTATATCCTGATTGGCAGGTGATGCTCACAAATATCTATGGACACTCTTCTCGCTCTCTCTCCCCCTATCTCCCACCCACACACATATACACAGAGACACAGACAAACACATCTTTGGACCAGTCTTTTACACAAATCCAGCTCATACATGCCCCCCTCTCAATGGCCATTCCTAGTTCCCATATATATGACCTAACATATATGTAACACTCTACTGTGATTCTTAAATAAAGTTATACTAAGATATATCTCCTACCACCTAATAAGTCATTCATTCTTTGGCCCATCAAATAAGTCCTCTTAGTTTCAACATATGTCCATGCTCTTTCCATGATCCCCATTGAATATCTGCATCTGTGGGGGACCTGCCCAGAGACCTGGCACACTTACCCCACCTGTATATCTTTTCACCAAACATGTCAACTTAGCAGCGGAGGCTTTGTGTGTTATCTCAAAGCTTGGACTAACAGGCATGCACATGCACATGCACGCACAAACACACACGCATACCAGTACAGAAGGTGGGGGGAGGGCAGTGCCTAACAAAACCTCCCTGTGGCCCATCTAAGCCATGGGAGTGTGAAATGTATGCCATTAAAACTGGATCTGAAGCCAGACATCAAGCAGAGGCATCAAATACAACTCCTATTAAAACCTCTTTCCCCCATCTCCTCTCTCTCTCTCTCTCTCTCTCTCTCTCTCTCTCTCTCTCACACACACACACACACACACAACACCCCTTTACAAATTATCTTTTAAAAATAACAGAAGTCAAATTACATAAAATAATTTTAATCAACGTCATGCTAGTGTGGGCTGAGGGTGAAATAGGATATTAATGCTTTTATCTCTGCTGGGGACATGGCTGACTTCACCATTGATTCCATTCGAAGTCGCACCCCAGGTGTGTTCCCATAGCATTTCTGCATTAAGCAGCTGCGAGACCAGGTCTAACGTCTTTTATTATCTCAGCAAAGCGGCACACACTGAGTGGTGGAGCCATAATAGAAAGATCCAATACCCCATTAGCACAGCTAAATATTTGACTTCTAAACTCAAGTGGAAAATGAAACTCAGTGCCTGGAGCGGAGCTGGTGAGGGGTTATGGTGTCTGCAAACTCTACGGCAGTTCTTTCTTGTGTTACCGCACTTTACAGTTTGTGAAACATCTTTTCACTCCATTCTCATAACTCTAAAAAGCTACCTTTGCTTTGGTCATTGTAGCTAGAATTGCATTGAACCACAACAGATAGGAGAAAAAGTCCGGTTGGCAGTCTGTGTGTGATCACTGCTGTGTATGATTACTTATGCTGCAAAGAATGGCAGAAAACCCCCTTGTCTCATTTTACACTTGGAGAAACTAAGGAAAATAAACACCAATGTCCCACAGCCAGCTGGGTGGCAGACCTAGGTTCCTGATGTCCAAACTTTCTGACTCCTGAAGCGTTCATGCCGTTCTACGACATCCCCGGGGAGAGAAACCCAGGATAGAAGAGACAAAATGGTAGGGGAAAGGTGAGGTGGCAAAGAAATAATGGCCTGTAGGCACTAACCCAGCATAGGAACTATCATTCCCACCCACAGAGGTGAAGGAACCAAAGCTTGGAGAAGGGAGGTGACCATGCCAACTCCCAGGCAGATGGGGTCCGTAAAATGCATAGCACAGTCACCTCTCTTTTTCTCTCCATGCTCTAGCCCAAAATGTCAGTGTTAAACAGAATCGTCTAAACAGAAAATATGATTTCAGTTTGACATTGGGGCACCTACCGTCCTCCCTCCCTCCTGGTGTCCTGCCTTCCTTCGGTCTCCCCTCACCTTCCAACAAAAACATATTGAATCTTCACCACCTGTTATGTGCCAGTCCTGTGCTGGCCTCTTGGGATGGAGGAGTGACTCCCACATACTATGTCCATGTGGTCATGATCTTCCCATGCAGCAGGAAGGATAAGCATCTTAAAATCATAACAGAAGCCAGGCGCAGTGGCGCACGCCTGCAATCCCAGCCGCTCTGGGGGCGGAGGCAGGAGGATCGCGGGTTCAAAGCCAGCTCACCAGTTCAAAGCGAGGCGCTAAGCAACTCAGTGAGACCATTTCTCTAAATGAAATACAAAATAGGACTGGGGATGTGGCTCAGTGGTCGAGTGCCCCTGAGTTCAATCCCCAGTACCCTCCAAAAAACATCATAACAGAAAAAAAAAACAGAAGGGGCTAGAAGAGTAGAGGAGATGGCAAGAAATTACCCTAAACTTGGGCATGACCCTAAAAAGTGACATCAAAGCTGGAACTTAAGTCGGACTTGGTCATGAGAAGTGGGGAGTCAGAAATCTAAATGGAGAAAACTCCTAGAAGAAACATACAAATGCTGAGAGATGTTAAGGAGACTGCTGACTTAGTCACTGTGAGCAGTTCATTGTGATCACTGGGAAACCCATGTGAACTGCCAATAAGAAGGCAGAACTTGAGGGGCAAAGGGGCTGGGTTTAGGGGATGCTGGTTAATACAAGGGAGAGGTGCCAGTGGCCCTGGGAAAGGACAGGACTTTCTCAAGCTCTAATGTGTAAACAAACCACCTGGGGATCTCCTTAAGGTGCAGCTTCTAAGTCCATAGGTCTAGGGTGCAGCCTGAAATTTTGCTTTTCTAACAAGATCTCTCGAGTGATGCCCAAGACAAAGCCCAGGGTCCACAGTTGAGTAACAAGGCCTGAACCCATGCTGTCTGATTTAGTAGTCACTAGCCTTGTGTGGCTACTGAGCAGATGAGATGTGGCCAGTTCAAAGTGCAATGTAATGATAGTTACCTGTTTCTGAAGACCTAGATAGGAAAAAAAAACAAATGAAAAAAAAATTTTATTTGTAATTTTTAAATTGTTTTCATGTTTTAATAATAATATTTTAGATATATTTCATGAAATAAAATGTCATTAAAATGAAGTTTGCCTATTTTTTTACTTTTTGAATGTGGCTACAACAATTTTTAAATCACATACTTTGATATATTGGTTTAAATAAATATATTACTATAATTAATTACCGCTTCTTTACTTTTTAAAAAGTAGATGTCATGGGAGAAGAGATATCTCCAGAATAGGGTCTGAGGAGTTCCCTGAGGAGAAGAGGAACTCAACCCAGGACCATCAGGGTTTTTGACTATTGCGAGCAAGGCTACTGATAATTACTTGGAGGTGGATTGTCTTTAAATGCAAGCGTATATACAATCACACCAATCATCAAATATAAACAACTAATGCAAAAAGTGCTGTGTGTGCTGGGGCACCCCAACTAGCATTCAGTGCACACTAATTAGACACTATAAGTAAATCACACAATCCTAGGGCAACCAGGAGCCCTAAATGCCTCCTATGCCACATGACTTCTCTTAGAGGAAGAGCAGACATTGTCTTTGGCAGGTGGTTCTCTCCAGCCGATGGCTGGACATCAGGGCATAGTGTAGTCAACCCAGGGATGGCCAGTCTCACCGATGTCCTTGGAGCAAAACTCTTCCATATGGCAGGACAAGTGGTTTAAATCCAGTTCCAAGTTGGTGATGTACATTGCTGATCACTTACAAAGTGAGAGTCAATGTCCATTGGTTATGTCCAGTGAGATGATGTAATTGCAACTGGACATGTTCTTTGCACATGTCCATGGCACTGTGCTCTCTATCAGTTGTAACCACTCATGGCTATCATGGCTAAGCATGCCTATGGCTAGTGCCCCTTACAGTTCGTTATCAGTTGTAAGCAGACATGACTAAGCATGCCTATGGCTACTGTTCCTTATGGTCAGCAACTTAGTGAGTCTCAGCATGTCCCAGCACCTCTATGGTAGATGCTCCTTAAATTGGCATACATGATAGAAAAGAATTTCAGCATGAATCAGACAAAGGTATACACCGAATTTTATTTGGAAGGTTAAACTTTCAAGGGAGAATGTGGGCTATCTTCAGAGTGAGAAGCAGCCCTGACTTGTATTGGGGTCCAAAATTTATAGAAGGGCTGTATCAGGGGACCAGACTGGAGGTGGATCCAGGGTGGAGTTGCACAATGTCATACCAGTGTTCCCTGCTCTTGCATATTTTCCTCAGTTTACAAGGCATAGGCCAAGGGTATGCTCCAAGGGCATGACCCAAGGTTTTCAACTGTGTTTTCTTCATCTCAATGGTTTGAGGGGTTTTCCCTCAAGATTCTATATTTATGTCTCCTTTTCCTTCATCCCTATCTCATATGTATTAGGAACTTTAAAATTACATACACGGTTCTCATTATCTTTCTGCCAGACTGCACTGCCCCGGATGTGCTCAGCCATAGTTACTTTGCTCACGGTGGCTTTAGCACTGTGCACTTCTCACCTGGCTTCCCCTCTTAGAATGACCTCCTACTACTAATATGATTTAACCAGTTCATCAGAGTTCCCCCACCTTGGAATCACCAGAGGAACTGGATACTTGACCCTAATTGGGTCTGATCTAGATACTTGACCCCAGGTTGTTCTTATATACATTCAAGTTAGAATATGTGAAAGCAGAATTTAGATTTACTCCAACTCTTATTTTGCAAATGGTCAATCCAGTGAATTGAGAATGAGATTAGTTAAGGTCAGGAAACAATCAAGTTCTCTTCTTTCTTCTCTGTCTTCAGTCTGTCCTTTATAGCCTCTTGTGAATGTCATTCCCATCGACCCAACCTTGTGTTTCTCCTTCTAAGGTATTTGCATTTCAATGACTTGATTATATCTGAAAGGACACTCACTGTAGGTTGAGTAGCTAGGTGAGAGACCCAAGCAAGAGGTAGGGAGGGGCCTAGACCAAATACCAAGGGAGTCTTAGTGATACTTTCCATAAATATAAATAAAACTATGTATGTTTTCTCTGTATATTAGTGTCCAGTGTTTAAAAAAAAAGCATGGTGACATATTTAATTATGTAAATACTGGCTGGCAAAGTTAATGTCTCTCTCTCTCTCTCTCTCTCTCTCTCTCTCTCACACACACACACACACACACACACACATACAATTTTATATAAAACTTTTTTTTGTAGACAATGTCAGCAACCTGAAGCCTCATGATGAATGGCCCACTGGGCCCTAAGATGGTCTGTTGCTGGGACTCATTAGGAGATGCTTTGCAGGTTGCCACCTGATTGCCAACCCCTTGCTTTGATTGCAGTTCATACTTGAAGTTAGTCTTTTGTAGACAGAGCAAGCATTGCCCAAGGCTGCCTTTTATGATTTCTGTGGGATTATCCTAATTATAATCCCCTAAGGAATGTCAACAGAATATCACCAAAGAGTGTGGTAGCAGCATAGCAACTCCTGTCCTCACTTGAAGGATGCCTACTCTCCTCTTCATATTTTAAGTTTGAACAGTGTATTTAGAGGAATCTCCATTACTCTCATTTTCCCTAAAATGCCCTTCTGGGCAGGAGGGTGGATTTATAAAAAATGTTCTCTAATGACTTTTAATAAATTAGAAAGTAGTTCAAAGCTGACATGAGATGGGGCAGTTTGGAGGCCCAGTTTCATTCCAGTGTCATATAATTCTAGTTCCAGGAAGGGCCCCAGAAGTCATTGTGTTTAACCCCTTACTGTACAAATGGGAGGACACTGGCCCAGAGGTAGAGTGACCTGGTAAAAGGCCATAGAAGCAGTGAGTGGATGTTTTAGTCCACTTCTTCACCACTGATACAAAAAGACTTGACAAGAACAATGTTAGAGGAGGAAAAATTTACTTGGCACTCACAGGTTCAGAGATCTCAGTCCATGGAGAGCTGTGGGCCCAAGGTGAGGTAAAACATGGTGAAGGAAGGGAGAGGAGGAGAAGGCAGCTCAGGATGTGGATACCTGGAAGCATGAAAGAGCTCTGCCCACCAGGGACAGAGCATAGAGCCAAAGGGCCCACCCCTGGTGTCCTATCTTCTCCAGCCACATCTTACCTACTGTGATTACCAAGTAGTGAATACATTCAAGAAGATGAGTGAGCTGATTATGTTAAGGCTCTCATGATCCAATCATTTCACCTCTAAACTTTCTTGTATTCTCTCACACATGAACTTGTGTTGAACATCACGTAGCTAACCATAACAGTGGCTTTGATGGAACATAAAACCAAGTTTCTGGACTCCTACCTCTTTCCATGACCTCAGATGAAATTGAGTTGACATGAGACCCAACAAGAGGCAACCTCATAAGTCAATGTTTCTTAACTGAGCAGACATATAGGAAAGAGCAAATATGACTTCTGCCTTCAAAAGGTTTAACTTCTGCACAGATTCATATGCGTTGGGATTGTGACTCTTGGCTCTTTTTTCTCATCTGTTCACATGGGCTTCTATTTTTGAGGGAATTTTGTCTTTTTTTTTTAGTACTTATGTCCAATAAAATTTCAATAAAAGACATATATAAATTCAAAATTTTCAGTATATACATTAAAAAGGTAAAAAGAAACATCCAAATAATTTTAATAATATATTTCATTTGAACAAATAATTCTAAAGTTTATCATTTCAATGTGCAGTTGATAGAAAATAGCTCTGAAGTCTTTTATGCTCCTTTTTCTCATGTGTATTTTATACTTACAGAAGAATTTATTTTAAGATAGCTCCTTTCCAGTGTGCCAAGCCACATGTGGCTACCATATTGGACCATTCAACCCAAGGCTTCCAGAGGTCAGCACAACCCCTGAGACCTAACACATGCCCAGTGAATGTGTGATGAGAAGGTGGCCTGGCTAATTGGTAAGAGCAGGGTAGAAGATCGGGGCTCTTGCCTCCTGCCCAGGGCTCTTTATACTATACCCTGCTGTCATGAAAATTGATTTATTTCCAGGACCTGGGAGAGTGCATAACAATGGCATGAAGGACATGCTGGTGGGGTGCAGATGCTGAAGCACTGATTACTATTTAAATTTCTTTGTGAGTAGTTGTCCAGTGGGCACAGTTGGAACTCATTGTGTCCAGATCTGAATTCCCCTGCAGTCCGGATGCTGGATGCCATTTACATAGCAGAAGACAGGCACCTGCTACCCGGGTTCCTTTTAAACAAACATATGCTTTGGGATGTGCCTGGGGCTCACTGGATTTCAAAACTTCCTCAAAGCCACAGGGCATCAGACCTGAGGAAGCATCCCTCTCAAGTTCTCTCTCCTTTAATCTTACATGTCTACATTCTCCCGCTTCTTCAGTCCCACCAAGAGTCACCTTTGGAATACCTTCCTAGATCTGGGCTAGACACCCAGAATAACCTCCTTCTTCTCTGGATGGGAGAGAGCATAGTTCCCATCATTCCACCTGAACCTGTTGCTTCCTCCCTGTCTCACAGAAAGACTGATTCTAAGAAAGAGTCATCTCTTAGGACTAAATAACTATAAAATATCAGCTCAAACTGACCTTGTATAAGAGTTTTCCAAACATGCCACCTCAATCTTTTTTTTTTCTCTAGTTTTCCATGCATTCATAACAACTTCCTTTTTTTTACATTCTACCTTTTAAAGTGAAATAATTTTATTTTTGAAGAGAGCAGTAATATCCTAAAAACATGAAGAAGGTATGCACATTGTGTATTTTTTTCCGCATAAAATAAATATGTAGCTCTTTTACTAGAGTCAGAATAGATTTAATATTTATATAGCGCTATATATAGCTAGCAAGCCTCTGTGTACCTCCAAAAACCAGCTGTGCTTTTGCCAGTGACATACATATCTCACGTCTACAACATTTTTTTAGGGTATCACCTTCATTAGATAGAGCCTAAAACTGAAGCAGGGAGAAACAGGCTCTGTCTCCAGGGAACTTTTACAGAGATTTGGTAGCAAAAGTGTCTTGATACTGAGATCTTCTGGTTGTAAAACCTGAACTCATGCTCTTCTCCAGTTGCAGCAGCCAGTGGTGAGGGCTCCAAGCACCCTTTGATGTCATAAGAAAACAGGGGCTTTAGGTTCAACTTCAAAATAGGTTCGAATCCAAGCTGTTCAGTTGTGGGTGTAAAAGCTAATGCCAAGTTTCTGTTACTCCTCCCCAGCCTGTATCCTTTCAAGAAATGGGGGTGAGGCATTTCCTGGAGTTGAGGGAACATTTGCATCTCTAACCTGGTTAAGGAAAGGCCCTGTCATATCAATTAGCCAAGAGATTTCCAATAGAATTGCAAAGAAAGCCACATAAGTCATTTTAAATTCTATAGTAGCCATAGTAAGAAAGGGGTAAAAGAGATAAAGTTAGTTTTAATAATATATTATGTTCAACTCACTATATCCAAAATATGCCCAGTTTAAAACATAATTAATATAAAATTTATTAATGAAATAATTTCCTTCCTTTCATTTCCAATTTTCAAAATCCAGAGTGTGTTTTGTATTTACAGCATACGTAAATTCAAACTCTAAATTTTCATTGAACAGATTGATCTGAAGTTAGATTTCACAAAATTTATGTAATTGAAAAAGTAAATTCAGATATCCAAGTTTTCCAAAAATACTTACAATTGCTTCACTAATTGAATTATTGGCTTTTAATTTTAGATTCAAGTTATTGAAAGTTCAATAAAATTACAGATTCAGTCCTTCATCACATTGACTGTATTTCTAGCTCTCAAAAACCACATGTGGCTTTAATGGCTACCATATTGAACCTTATAGATTCAGCACCTACCTTTGTTTTTTTATATATATTTTTTCACTGTAGAATAGTCATTATATGTATGTCAGAAGTAGGCAGCTTTAAAATTCTTGTACCTGTGTGATTCATTGGCTTATCATAACAATCTATCTACCAGACCATCTAGCTAGATAGTAATATCCCACTGCAGTAATAATAATTAAAAAATCAACACTCAGGAGATTAAGTGACTATTCTTGGGCCACATAGGTAGTAAATAGTGGGATAAAGTCTAGAACTCAGAGTTGCAAATTTCTTGAACAGAGCTTTGCTCAAAATCCTTAATGAAAATTCTAAGTTTACCTACTATTTAGAGAGTAGTGAGATTTGAAGACAAACTTTCCAAATGTATTCCTTTAAAATACTTGCTTTATCACATACTTGGTATTATGTTAATAGCTTGAACTCATCATTTTTTTTTCCTTAAACTGAAGTGAAAGAAGATGAGGTTATTGGCAAAATGCTGAACTAATTAGCTCGACTGCAGGTTTACTTAGAAGGCTCATTTTAGCAGCTGTATTATTTAAACATCAGATAACTGATTTGTTAATAACTCTTTTTCTTCCTCTAGTGAGTATAATTTTCTTCTCTGGGGTTCAAAAAGGTAAAACTTTCTCCACATAGAGGCCTGATTGTAGTGTTCAGTCTTTGATAAGGTTTATTCTTGCAAGGTTTTCTGGTTCTTTTTCTCTTTTCTTTCTTTCCCCCCAGGTTGCAGGGTGTGTGGGAGTGCTAATCTATATAGGATCTATTTTTTTTTCTCCTCTGTTTGTCTTTCTTTGACTATTTTCTCATGTGAAGGCAAATACAATAATAACATCTTACTTTCTAAAGCTCTTTTCATCCTGATCGAGTTCTGAGCGCCACAGAACGCATTGCATTTCAAAACTTATGGAAATGCAGTCTTACAGGTTACAAATTTAGACAACACGAGAAGTCAGACACATGGGGCCCTTGAAGCACATTAATTCACTCACAACATGCCGGGTCCCCGGAGCAGCTACAATTAATCGTCTCCTCGTGAAGCCAAGCCTTTTGCTAAAGGTAGCGCAGACCTTGTTAAGAGAAGGGAATGATGTTTATTTATGTGTCTACATTTCCATGTGATTATTGGGAGCCCACACAGATCTGCTGGGCTCAGACCAGCAACATTAGAAGAGGATTCTGTGCTTTTGCTGCAGTTTTGCAGACAAACCAAGCATTTGCATCTGGAGTCTGTGTTACTTTAAACACCGTGCAGAGGTTAACTATAACACTTCAGAAGATAAAACCCAAATCCTTGTCATCTTGTATGAGGCCGTACCTAAACAATAGCCCTGCCTCATCTCAGGTATCATTCACCCACGTGGCCTAACCTAACCTCTGAGCTCCCTGTGCTGTCTACCCTCAGCTGCATAGGAACTCCTGTTTGGACCAAGCTCCTTCTGACCTCCAGGCTTTCTTCTTAGGGTTTTGCATCAACACAGGCTCTGCTGGCTTTTCCAACCTCTCAAATTGCAGCGTCTTCAATGGGCCTGCTCTGCCCACCTGATGATTTTTATTATATTTTCCCATGCCACTGTTTTTCTTGCAACACTTCAGATATGTGCCTTTTGTATGAGGTAGGGGGATTTCATTTGTTTAATTATTTCTGTTTGTGTTCCTCATCTGAGTGCAATTTTAGCCGTACAATTGAGCATACAGGATAGCCCCAGGAATCTATTCTCCTCAAATGCATCACTTAGTTAAAACAACAAACAAACAAACAAAAATAGTGCAGTTGAGAGTACTCACAGTGGTCTTACTTAATACAAGTTTCAGTGCTTAGGATCCAGAGTAACTTTTTATCCCATCACCCATATTGAAAGAAAGTAACTTAAAGAATAGCAACTTTATCCATGTCTCCCAAGCTCATGGCTGGATGCAATCATTGCTCAGCCGGTTAGATTGACAAGGGAATATGGCCAGGGAGGAGTTTGAATCACTACCCTTTCCATCCAACTACCTGTCATTTTATACATTGGTGTTCTTTTGGGGAGCAACTTATTCAACTCCCACTTTCATAGCTAATTTCTTTTAACTACACGTAATGGGAAGGAAACCCTAAAATGAAAAAGAATCAAACTAAATCTCACTATACCTCAGTCCTAAATCAAGACTCGAGCTGATTTTTGATAGAAGAAATGAGCTTATTCTACACTATAGCCCCATACACTCTGGGGGAGACAGAGATGAAAGAAAAGAAAAAAGAAGACTCACCATTGTTTAATGTTAGAACGTTCAAAGACCTTTCACTTATATAGTCTCAAGTGAACTCTCAGGATGCTAGAATAGAGGTCACCATCTATATGTTTCCCATGAAGACTATTGGACAGAGGCAAGCAAAGATTTGTTTGGGCAGATTGATGCTTTTGCTATATGTGCCATCAAGGATGTGTCTGTGTGTATGTGCTTCATTTGTATTTCACCTCAAGAGTTTACTCAATAGTCTATTGACAATAACTTTGGGGATAATGTTAGGAAGGAGTTTGAAAATGTGTCAGGATTTTGCCAGGAAATGTGGTGATTGATTAATAATGTCTGTTAGGGCATGGACATATAATTTAAATCTTTGATAATTCCAAGTACCAGCTCTCTGTGTAATTTGGATTTTGAGTCATTGTCATACCTGGATTTTATTTCTTACTCATCCTATAAGAGTTGTATGGTCTTCAAAAGGTCGTCTCCTTCTGAAAGGGTATTGGGAGTCTGTAAAATCAGAATATTGGAGTAGATGATTGATACACCTTTGTTCTGCTGAGATAGTCTGTGATTTTACAGGAAGTTTATAATGACTGTATTATTAGAACAGGCATACTCTTAGGTAATGGCACATTCCATCCTGATACATCAGCATATTTTTTTTCCTCCTCTTTTTCACTTGAATAGATTAATAAAATAATAATGCAACTCTTTAAAATACCAATATTGACTCATTTGGAGTAAAATTAGAAGTCTGTTACGTGTTTGCTCTAATACATACTGGGAAGCAGTCATTTTATCCCAGTGACAGCAGTTGACCTACACATTGTACTCTGTATGCTGAACATAGGCTCGTGATCATGAATGTAGAAGAGCAGGGAGTCACAGAGGCACACTTACAAGGAAAGAAGATCTAAACACACTGTGATTCATAAATTAGAAGGGAATTTTCTTCTTCCTATGACAAAATACAACATGTGCTTTACAGAAAGATTAGGGAGTGTAAAGAAAACAGCCTTAAATATAAAGTCCATGGTAGCAGGACTTCTGTCTGTCTTGCTCACCCATCTGTCCCCAGTGATTTGCAATGGCTGGGAGTAGTTAACAAATAGATTCTGGATGCATAAATAAGTGAATGTATGTCAGCAAGAGATTAAAAACAACCAAACAAACAAACAAACAAAAAAAACCACTTAATTTTGAATCACAAAGACACCAGAATTAACAAATAATATGCTTCCACCTAGACTTTTCATTAGAAAACATTCTCATATTTAAAAACCATTTTGTTGAGATACAATGTACAGAATAGTCATCAATTTAAACTGTATAGTTCAATGCATTCTGACAAATGTATAGAGGCTGGTAGCCAGCACCATAATCAAGATATTGAAAATTTCCTTCACTCCAATAAATTTCTTGTGGCCCTTTTGAAGTGAATTGCCTGTTCCTCTTCCTGACTCTTTCCAACCTCTGATCTGATTTCCCTCAGGATTGTGTTGCCTTTCCTGGGTCTCATATTCATAGAATCAAACTGCATGTTGTCCTGTGTATCTTGCTTATTTCATGTAGTGTAAAGCTTTGGAGACTCATCCATATCTACGTTTATCAGTAGTTTGTTCCTGATCTTTTTTGTATTTGTTTTAGAATTTGTTTATCTATTCACCAGTTGATAGGTATTTAAGTCATTTCCAATTCCGGCTATTGTTATGAAGCCGTTACTGACATTCCTGTAGAAGTCTTTGTGTGTACATGAATTCAGTTCTATTGAATAAATATCTAGGAATGGAAATGCAAAATTAAAGTTTAACTTCTTGGGAAATTGAAAACTGTTTTCCAAAGTGATTCTATCATTTTGTATTCCTACTGGTAATGTGAGAGTTCCACTTGCTCCACATTCTTAACAAAACGTACTGTTGTCATTCTTTTTAATTTTAGTGATTCTACCTGAGTGAGTAGAATATCTCATTGTGGTTTTAATTGTATTTATCTAGTGACTGATGATGTTGGGTGTCTTTTTTCTTGTGCTTATTTGTATTCTGTATATTCTCTGGTGAATTGTCTGCTCAGATACTTTCTAAAATTTCTTCTTCCTTTTTTTAAAAAAAATTCTAGATGCTTATCTTTTTTACTAGGGAGGTTAATAGACTGTAATATATGTAGATTATATATATTTATATATAAAATATATATTATATATATCTAAATTACAAGTACCTTGTTATATGTATACTTATCATATATTTCCCAGTCTGTAATTTGCCTTTACATTTTCATTAGAATGTCTTCTAACAAGTTCAAGATTTTAATGTTGATGAGGTCCTATTTGAAAATTCCTTTTGATTTGTGTTTTAGGGATCCTGTAGATGAAAACTTTCCTTAACCTAGTGTCACAAGGATTTTTTTCCTATTTTATCTTCTAAATATATTTCTTTATTTATTAGCCTTTATGTTTAATTCTAGAATATGTTTTGAGTTAATTTTTTGATCTGACACGAGGTAAAAGTTCAGGTTTATTTTTACATAAGTGCATGTTCAATTGTGATGGGCAGGCACAGTTTGCTCAAAAGGATAAAATCGTTCTGCATTGAGTTACCTTCTCTCCTTTATTAAAAACCAATTGGCCAATTATGTTTGCAGTATTTTCTAATATTTTATTTTAGGGATATATTGTTATCCTTATGTTATAGTTTGAATATGAGGTATCCTCCCCAAAGCTCATGTGGTAGTAAAAGAAGGTTCACAGGTGAAACGATTACATTATGAAAGTTATATATCACATTGTCAGAGGATTAACACATTTGATGGATTAACAATTTGAATGGACTAACTGGGTGGTAACTAGGCAGATGGGGCATGGTTAGGTCACTAGGGGGAGTGCCCTTAGAGATATATCTTGCTCCTGGTTCTCTACATGATCTCCCTCTCTCTGCTTTCTGACCGCCATGAGCTAAGCTGCTGTCAACCACCACACCTTTCCACATAATGCTCTGTCTCACCTCAGGCCTGGAGCAATGGAGCTGACCCACCATGAACCTCTGAAACCACAAGCCTAAATAAACTGCTTCTCATCCATGTTGGTCTTGTCAAGTATTTTGGTACCAGTGACACAAAGCGGACTAATACACCTTATGCCAAAATAAGGATGTCTCAAGTTCATAAATTTTTACATCTTGCAATCTGGTTGTTTAAATCCTCCCTTTTGTTCTTTTAAAAAATTGTTTTGGTTACTGTATGTTGTTTGCATTTCCAAATGTATTTTACAACCAACTTCTCAATTTATATAAAGAATTTGCTTGTAAGGATGTTGTTTGGATTTAAATTAAATCTATAGATCCATTTGGGAGTAAGTGCTTAAAAATATTAAGAAAGTCTTCTAATACACATCCCTATTTATTCATATTTTTAAAAATTTTCCTCTGCAATACTTTCTGGTTTTCAGCATACAGATACTGCCATTTTTATTAAGTTTATCTCTCAAGTGCTTCATGCTTTTTAATGCCTTTCTAAATGGTATCTTTTGTATTTTGACTTCTAATTCTTCATGATTGATAAATAGAAGAACTACTTTCAAACATTTATCTGGTGTCTTACATACTAGCTCTAGGAGTTTTGTAATAGATTTTGGGGGGATATAGTGTATATAAATAATCATACTTTCTGCAAATAAAGACAGCTTTAATTTTTATTTCCTGATCTTTGTGTCATTTTTGTTTGCTTGGTTTGTTTTATCTTACTGCATACTCTCAACCTCTAACACACTAATAATGGGAGTGATGAAAACAAACATTCTTGAGTCATTTCTGGAAATGTGGAGTACAAGTCTCTTACCATGAACTAAGAAAACAGCAATAGGTTTTTTTTTAAAATGCCTTTAAAAAGATAGAAATAGAATAGAACTAGAAATAGAGAAATCTATTTTTTCAACCAGTTTTTGAATGTCTTTATCATAAGTAAGAGTTTGAATTTTTCATGTTTGTTTTGCATTGATTGCAGTAATCATATGAGATTTCTTGTTAGTCTGGTAATTGGTGGATTACATTGATAGATTTTTTAATGTTATTGTATAATGAGTAATTTCTCAACTTTACCCCCCTGGCTCTTGGGATGGATTTTAAAGTACTTGATACATTTCATCTGAGTTGTCCAATTTTATAACACAAAATTGCTTGTGATGAGATATTCTCATTTCATTTCTACAGGGCATGAATGATATCCCCTTTTCCATTCCTGATATTGGTAATCTGTGTCTTTTCCTGTTAAATCTACTAAGCCTTTTGTCAAATTTTGTTGATCATGTCCCAAAATTAGATTGTTTCTTAATTTTCTCACATGTTTGCTTGTTTTTATTTCTGCAGCCTTCATTATTATCATTTGTCCTTTTCTTCTACTTAGATAGATTTTGTTTGCTTTTCTCTTTTCTGGGTTTTAGTCTAGAAATAAGATCACAGATTGAATTTTTTTCTTTTCCATTATAAATATGATTGCCATAAATTTCTTTCTCAGTACAGATTTTCCTCTATTGCATAATTTTTTTCATGTTTTGTTTTAATCTTCATTTGATTAAAAATATTCACATTTTTTTCTTGAACCTGTCAGTTATTTAGGAGTATGCTTTTTAGTTTCAATTTTTTGAGAACTTTAAAAACTGACTTTCTATTTTCTGGTTGCTAGTTCACTTCCATGTTCATCAGAGAACATATTCTTAACCTTCAACCATTTTACCCTTATTTAGTTTTTTTTATAGGGTGAGTGCTGTAATGTTATCTTATGTGGTAACCACTACACTTTCATGAAAATAATACACACTCTGCTATTATCCTGAATCTTAGAAGTGTCCATCAGGTCAAGTTTGTTGATACTATTGTTCAATACTTCAAAATTATTTTTCTTAATTCTTCATATACATATATAGAGAGATATATATGTTTAAGAAAACTACTGAGGAGAAATGTAAATAAATCCCAACTGAAATTTGAGTTCTTCTTTAATTTTTATCAGTTTTGCTTCATGTTCTTCAAAATTCTTTGTTGATTTTAAATCTATTGATAGGGTTTTCCAATAAATTGATGCCTTTATGATTATAAAATGCCTCTTTTTCCTTGTTAATATTCTATTATGGAAGTGTATGATACTTTATTTTGTTTTGATTAATTTTAATATGGCATATTTTTCCATTCTTTGACTTTATCTTTGGTTTTATATTTAAGTCGTTGTAGGTAGCAGATAGTTCAGTCTTGCTGTTTCTAGTCCAGTTTATTATGCCTGTTTCTTTTTAAAATTTAAACCACTTTATTAAGGTATAATCAATATATATATGTATATATATATTCATATTTAAAATGTACAAGTTGATATGTTTTGATATAAATATATACACTTAAAAATATCTCAGTCAAGAAAATGAACAGATCCATCTTTAACCAAAATATTCCTTGAGCTATGCTTTGGTAATACCTCCTCTGCCTTTCCTCTTATTATACCTTTTGTTTGGAGTATGATTATTAATATTTTATTAAACTATTGATATGGATGAATTTATAGCTACTGCTATTCTCTTTTCTATTTGTATAACTTGTACTTTGTTTACTGTATGTTGTTACTTTCTTGATTCTTTTGTATTAATTCATCATTTTCTGTGGATATACTTCATCTATTTATTGGCCAAATTCTCTTTTAAAAAAAAAATAGTTGTTGATTTCTCTAAGGTTTGCAATGTTCATCTTTAACTTAATATAGTCTGTATTCAAGTAATATACGAAATCACCTATCACATCTTAAGACTGTATAGTTCCACTTATCTTATTCTAGTCTTTATGTTATTATTTTCATATATGAAATATATTATTTCATATATTTTTACCTCTATCTGTATTATAAACTCCAAAACATTGCTTTAATATAAGTAGACAATTATCTTTGAACAATATTTAAAAATTAGATAAAGATTTATAGGTCTCAGGACAAAAAAACTAGAACAAGATATTTTGCCTCTAAACTTAGTTTCTGGGTAGTCTCTGTATAGATCCAAACTCCATTTGGTATCATGTTCCTCGAATCCTTCAGACTTCTATTGACATTTCTTATGATACGTATCAGCTGGCAATAAAGCACCTATTTGCCTTGGTCTGAAAATATTTTTAGGCTTCTCACGTTTATTGTCATTGGATATAGAGTCTTGCTTGATGATAGTTTGCTTTCAGCACTTCAAAAATGTGGTTCCATTGTCTTCAGACTCTCATGGTTTTTGACAAGCAGTTTGCTGTAATTCTTACCTTTGTTTCTTTGGAAGTGTATTTTTCTCAGACTGCTTTTAATATATTCTCTTTATCATTGCTTTTCAACAATTGGATTATGGTCTTAATCCATTGCTTCTGCTTTACATTTATTGATATAAATTTTAATTGTTTTTATAAATTTTTTTATGATTTTTTCTCTAGAGAATTTGTCTCATGCTATCCATCTCACAAGATGACTTGATGATATAGTTTTTTAAATGTATAGTTTTCTACAAATTTGGAGAAAATATTGAACACTGTTTTTTTAAGCATTTTTTGCACCATTACCCTGTCCTTTGTGTTCGAATTATACACATATTAGTCTGCCTGACATGGTCACAGAGCTCACTGAAGTCTAAGTTTTTTCTTCCTTATTGTTTTTGTTTTGCCCTATGCTTCATTTTGGAGAGTCCACTGATTCAATTATTTTTTTTTATCATTGTGACCAAAATACCTGAAAAGAACAACTTAGAAGAGGAAAAGTTCATTTTTAGCACATGATTCCAGAGGCCTCAGTCCATAGGTGGCTGACTCCATTTCTCTGGGCCCTAGGTGCAGCAGAACATCATGTGGAAAGGACTCAGTGGAGGAGATCTTCTCAGTTTATTGGTGGGTTTAGGAAACAGAGAAAATGTGGAAGGGGACAGTGGGAAGATGTGCCCTTTCAGAGCACACCCCTCAAGTTACCCACCTCCTCTAACCATGCCTGACCTACCTACTGTTACCACCCATTGCATTAAAGCTAGGATGGAGTGATTCATTGACACCTCTCACAGTCCAAACATTTTACAACAATACATTTTCCCATTAACAGGAGCTTTGTTTGTGTGTGGGGGCTACCTCATATCCAAACCATAGCACCCCCTTTACCACATCTCATGTTTATTGAACTTTTCTTTGGCAGTGACTAATACCATTTTTCATTTAGATATTTCATTTTTATATCTGTAATGTTCATTTTTGTTTATTTACATCTTTCATTTTTCTCCTCCCTATATTCATGGTTTTTTTAACTTTCTTGAACATACTTATGATGGTGGTTTTAACTTCCTTGCATTCAAATTTCATTATCTACATTATAGATCTGGTTCCTTAATTTACTTTTCTTCTGGTTTTTATAGATTTTTTAGCTGATTTGCATGGCTGATAATTTTTCAGTAGCTGTTAGATATTGTGAACTTTTACCATGGAATGTTAAGTATTCTCTATTACTTGTATCGGGTTTATACATATATTCCTTTGTTCTGGCATCCATTACTGTACATGAAAAAAATTATTTTTAGGGTTGTTTTTTTAAAAAAAATATTTTATTACAAATGATCCAGAATAGTACTTATTCACTGAATACCTTCCTCAGAAACTGGTACACAGTTCACACATGGACAGTTAAGCTCTAGTTGGTGAAAATGGGCATTATTCCTAGTTCTCTGTGAGCTCCAGGAATGGTGCTGCTGCCCACACAATCTCTTATTCAGTCTCATTCAATGTCATCTCAGAAATAAACAGGTCATACTCAGTTAGAAACATGAGAGGATGGCACAGAGATCTAGAGATCATTATTTGAGTAGCACCTTTCTCTCTGTATTATGCCCTGAAAATTTCATTTTTTTCTTGTCCTTCCTGAACTACAATCTCCATCTCTCAATTTGATAGAAGCTCCAGGCACCCTTTGTTCCCCTCCTTGTTCCACAACCTATACGGTACCTCTCCCAGCAACCAGGGCAGTCATGGTGCTGGCCTCTCAATTCTGCACTGCCCTGCCTATTGTTCACAGTCTTGTCTTTGATTATTTTTTAAAAAATTACTTTGATTCCTAGGTATGTAAGCGAATTCTCATCACTGTCAATCCTTCATAAGTGGATGTAGAAATCCCATAAACACATTTTGAAAGGGCTCATAATATACCTCTTATAGTTTTTTTTTTAATTTCTGCATGCACTATGAACCTTTTCCTAGATCATTAAAATTGTTTTTCAACAACTCAACTTTAAATGCTTTGCAATAATTAAATGGCTTCATTTAATCAATTCTTCATGATTATACATATACGTTATTTAACTACCAAAAATAACATCATTGATATTTATACACTTTAAAATTAAAAATAAACTAAATGATCACTGTCTCCATCGGAGTAGAGAAAGAGTGATGAGGAGTCCTGGGATGATTTGCCATAGGCACTTGTTTTCCAGAATGAGATCCTTTAATTAGCCTGACCAAGAAATCTGGAAATAGAGATGTAACACAGAGTTGCAAAAATGGTGATGCAATTGGAAAGCCATCCATTGGACCTCCTTGAGCCTAATAGTGGGCAGACTGCAAGAGGGAGATATGTGAAAAGTATATAAGTTAATTAAATTTATCTTCTGGGTCATGTCCTTGAATTATAATTTAGTTCAGTTTTCTTCACTTTCTTCATCTTCAACTACCATAATTTAGAAAAGCCTTAAAGGACATTTTAAAAACAGTATTAGTGGCACTTTCAATAACATTTCTCTAGCAATAAAAGTATCCTAAGTATGTACTCTCTGTATAGCTATCATAGATGGTATACATTATTGTATCTATAAAGTATGTTTGCTACTGCTCACATATATAGAATTTCAATATTTTCTTCTCAAACCTCATAATGAAATATATTTTGACTTCTAAGATGTGTGTTTACCTACATTGGAGACCACTACTTTCAAATATAGAATAAGTGAAAAACAGGCGAAGTGGCTTATTGAGTTGATACACAGCAATATAAGAAAGTACAAGGTTATGACTCATATTTCACCTAAAAGGAAACAGAATTTGATAAGAGACACCTGTGATGGCATATGATGTAAGCAGAAGACTCCAGTACAAATGCCAGTCTCCTCATTTTGAACATTGCACCATTGTGCACTATCTTGGGAAAATAATACTTCCTGTCTAGTTTATATGGACACCATATATGCAAGTAGCCTGTCACCTCCAACCACAAAATCTTCATGATACAATGAAAACCTTAGTTTCAAAAACCAATCACATAAGATGTGCTATTAAGTTCCTGCAATCTAATGATGATAAAAATAGCCACAAGAGATCCTAAAGGAGATGACATTTAATCCCATGATTCTGGATCATTTGCTCTTCATTCTCTCTCTCATTTCAGTCATAGGAGGGAGTGAGGTCAGTGGGAATTAACTTTCCAATTAGTGAGGGGAGGTTTTGGAGAAAAGTAGGCCTGAAAGAATAAAATGAAAATAGGATAGAAGGAGGGAAGGAGAGCACTTGGATAATAGAGGGATCTTTGGGGGAAATTCCAATTCCCTGCTGCTATCCACCACGTAATCATATAGAACAGACACCAAAAGACTGGACTAGATTCAGTCACTGACCTGGAGATGAAATTCTCCATTTTCCATTATCAACTCAGCCAGAAAGCTACTCCCCTGGAGCCATACTTAGCCAACTTGCTATCTTCCTCCACCCTGCCTGGTTCATAAACACAGATACAGACGTGGAGGGGCACAGACCCAGCACTGTCTTCCCAAAGGGCAAACTATTTTCGTACTGCATCAAGCCGAGTACAGGGGCCAGAAATGGTTGTAGTAAATAAAATAACAATATTAAATCCTGTTTGCAGTCCTGCCAGCGATGGGTAAAAGGAGATAAGAAGAGAAGACGAAGAATCAGAACTGAAAATCTTGAGCCCACTGGCTATAGTAAAGTAATACATTTCAGAGACTTGCACTTCGGTGTAGCAGGACAAGCATGGATTCGACAGTGAAGAGACTATGCCTATACTCCCAGTTCTAGTATTTCTTGTGCCTAGATTCATAGCACACCACCTCAGCTTGAGCGACCTTAGTTAGAAGACATTTCAGATGGGAAAGAGATGATCAGTGTCATCACGGAATTGTTTGTGACATTAAGGTAGGATAAACAGGAATGTGGCTAGTTGCTATTTAGTGGTTAGTTCTCCAGGGTCATGACCCAACCCCCCTTCCCTCCCACTCTCTTCTACCTTTCAGCTAATGTGACTGATCCCTTTTCCAAAGTCCTTTGGAACAGCTAGTCATCACTTTAGCAAAGAGTAAAATGAAATGGATGAGATAATGTATAATAGCATTTAATTAAATCTCATTCATCAAAAATATGATTTCAACATATACCCAACCTAAAAATTATTATAGACATTTTGTATTATAATTCTGTACTCTATCTATAATATCTGGTATATATTTCAAACAGCTCATCTAATTCAGACAAACTCTAATTCAGTTGTTCAACAGCCACCTGCTGCTCCTTCCACAGTGAGTCCAAGAGATGGCAACTTTCTTTCTGAGGACTGAATGCTTTCCTGTCCACTCTTGGGTAGCAATGACCATTAGGTGGCCTGGGGAATGCTTCACGACACCAGCAAAGTTTTGAAGTTTTGATCAGTTTAACTATCTCTCCTGATATTTGAGATTCAAATAGCAGGTTGAAAATGAGATGGAACTTGAGCTCTAAGACCATTTTAGTCCTGATTCAGTGTCCCGTGGATATTTTAAAAGGCATCTCCTATTATTCAGATAGTAAATAAATAAATAAAGCTGAGAAGAGAGTGGGCCAGAGCGTATTAGAGTCCCTGTGCCCTTCGTTTCCCATCCAACAACGCTCACGAGTTAAAATGCTGTTTGTGTGGCATGAATGCAGATGTGCCCAAGAGTATAAAACCCTTGCTCATTCTACCATAACCTAAATTTGGCTGGCTCGCTAAGGCATGGAGGATTATACAGTTTAAATTGGATGAGAAGGGTGATGGTTGTTAAAATACCATCAACAACAGCAACAACAAAAAATCAAAACCAAAAATAAAATAGAAATCCCATGGTCCACTCATGAAATAACATTTTATCCCAATCTCTCCGCTAAACCAAAGCTCTCCTAGAAGCAGACAATCTTAAGTGACTCTGTTAAAACTGAGATTGTAGCTACTCATGTGTGGAAAGGTGCCCTTGGATTTCTAAAAGCACAGAAGCCCTGGCAAGGGTCTGGACCTATGGGCATCTAATAGACAGGCAGTGTGGGCCCCTGGATCTTATCTAAGGTAGATGCCAACTTCCCAGGAGACAGATGTTTGTGCAATGGATTCTGGGCACAGTCAAATAAGACCACCACTCAGAGTGGTATTTGTTCACAGAAGAGAAACACAGTCACGTTCCATCAGAGAGTTAGAGAGCAGCAGAATATCAATGCAGCTCTCCAAGAGCCCATTCAGCGGAGTTGGAGCTTATGATGGACAGGTATGACGACTCCAACTCTGAAGATAATGAATGCCACAAGTGCTTGAAAATGGATGGGAAGAAACATCTCCCGCTTCTCCCCAGCACACAAGCTGTGCTTTGTGAAGACAGCCAGAGGAGCAAAGAGCCGGGTCCGAGTCTAGCTCATGGATCAAGGGACTTCACATCACGTCTCATCTGTGGTGTGTCCACAGGAAAGGAAGAGTTCCTCGCCTGAGGACCCTGACTGTCCTCAAAGAAACTTTGGAAAGCAGGCAGGACCTACGCTGGCCCACCCTGGGTGGCCTCCTGGGGTCTTGCGGATCCAGTTAGTGTTAGCCACTAGTAGGCCATTTTTCGGCTCTCAAATGTATTTCAACTTACAGGTAATTTTTTTTTTTCCGAACAAAATGAGTTTTTAAAAACTATCTCCTCCATCTCATATCCTTGACCTTCTTCACTGCATGGTCTAAATATGGTAATGTGATCCATAATACGAGAATCATTTCCATTGTTTGACTAGTTGTCATAGTCCAGGTTAATGCACCAAGAAGGAGATCTATTCTGATTTCTTGGTACGTGGCAAAAATTCCTAATATCTTGGCATGTAGAGAATAAGAGAGACAAGAAGAGGAGACTAAGTGTGGGTGAGCCTAGGTGTGTGGATTTTTTTTTTCATGGGTTCACTGAACCAACATAGTCTGAATGCCTGCTCCATGCCTGCTGAGCCTTCAGGTTCTGGGTTTTAGTTCTGAATCTGCCACTCACAAACCAAGGCCAGTGCGCTTTCTTAATTTCCTTGACAATGAGGTAACAAGCCATCTGATTTAGTCACCTACTGCAAAGAGTATTAAATATGTTAAGCACGACCCCAAGCAATAGTATTTTTAATCCTTGCTCAATTCAATAAGTTAAATGATGATGTGTCAACTTGGCATAGGAGAAAAGTGAGACTCTTAGAAATGAATCAACCTTGGACCAATTGAACTAGTGGCCGTGGTGGGATTTGAACCCAAGACATCTTGCTGCAATGATTATGCTTTTAACCACCGTGTGCAGACCTTATAACAGAACTGTCATCCTGAAATGTTTTATACTTAATTTCATGCATCAGTCTTAAGTATCTCAATGGTAGCTTAGGAGCTTCAAGACTGCTTTTACCAGCCATCTTTCAGAAGGCTAGCAATGAACTGTGAGGATAGAAAGTAGATCACTTTAGTCCTCCCTGGCCTGGTGCATGAGAGAGCAAGGTTTGAGCCGGGATTCTGTTGCCATGGAGCTGAGACCTAGACTGCACACTTGGTGCTGCTGGTGGTAGGTCAGTAGCTCCTGCATGGATGTGAAACAGCAGCTGGCTGAGCTGCAGTGAGGTCCCGAGTACACGCTGCAGCTCACGCATTACCACCTTGCTAAGATAGAAGGTTCCTCTGAGGTTTATTCATTTGGTTCTCTTGAAAGCCCAAAGGATAAAATAATGTTCTAAGGGTCTGTATTAGTAAGAATTTTCCAGAGATTACAAAAATAACTGGATAGATAAGATAGAGAGATCATTAAAAGGATTTGGCTAGTATGATTATGAAGATGAACATGTCCTCCCCCATCCTGCAAGATCCTGCAAGTCCCCAGCTGAGATCTAAACTGACCCAAGAGAGCAGATAGTGTAATTCCAGTGTAAGTCTCAAGGCTGAGAAGTAGGGGAGCTGATGTTTCAGTTCAAGTCCAAAGGCAGGAAATAGGCAACATCCCTTTTAGAAGACAATCAGGCAGAAAGAATTCTTTTGTATTAGGGAATTGGGGGAAAGCAGTGACAGATAGGATCAACCATTCTGTTCTACTCAAAATTTCAACTGGTTGGGCAAGGCTCACCCACAAGAGAGAAGACAATTATTCATTCTAGGATTTGAACGTCAATCTCATCCCCAATACCCTCCCTAGAAACACTCCAAATAATGTTCGACAAAATATCTGGGCATCCCACATCGTCATGTAAAATGAATCCTTGCAGGGCACACTACCAAGAAAACAAAATAAAGTTTACAAATAAAGGGAAAAGACACAAGAAAAGCATGAGCTTCTGGATTCAATGTGTGCATTCTTTCCTTTACAATACTAATTTCATACGCTTATAACAACATATTGATTAGAAATAGCCACCCATGTGCATTAAGTAAACCACTGTATTGAAGTTACTGAGAGAGAGATCAAGGAGAGGGAAATGCCACACACAGGTTATTGGTAAGTGTTTTATTGGCCTTTTTCGATGTATAGATACCTGAGTTATGTTCTGTAGTCTACTTGAGAGAAGAGACAATTAAAATAATATTTTAGGTTCCACTACTAATCACCTTCACTTTCTCTCGTTCTTTCTAATGCTTGTGAGTTTGTGCATGCAAAGTTAAAAGAAAATAGAATCAATTTTTTTACCATCCATGGTAATATTTAATGACATCATTAAAATATTTCAATATGAACTGTGACCATTGAATTGTAAAATGTGTAAGTTTCAGCACTATTTAAGAATCTTTCTGAAAATATGTTCTGAGATTCTAATACCAACCTAAGAAAGATGTTAAAAAGAATACTCTCTCTAGTGAAGATACTCATTCTAAGAAATTTCTGAGAGTCCTTCAACGAGTGAGGAAGTTGACTCTCTAAAGGTTTACCCAGGGTCTTTTCAGGTAAAAATTTTAAATATGAACATAAATATTTAAAATATTTTAAAATTCAGAATTACTGGCATGTTTCCCTAGAGAGGATTAATGGAAAGATTCCATGAGAGTCGAGGGGCTGGTGATGTGGACTTGGTTGCTTCTGTAGACCTGATCTTTACTGCATATGTTTGGCAATGATCTCCCCAGTCTTTTCAGAGAACCAGGATGGAGGTTCAGCAAGGGGAACACAAGCCTGTCAGGGCCAACTGGGCCTTGGGTTGGGATGGCTGGAACCAGTTAATATTGCATTTGAGCTATGTGTGGGGTGGTCCTCCTGGGAGCTAAGAGCCCACACAGAGAAAGAGAGGAGAGAGGCAGGATGGATCCTGGTAACACGGTTAAAACCCAAACTCTGCCAAACTCTGCATTTTCCAGTTACAGGAGCCAAAACATTTCTCCTCCTCCTTTCTCTTCCTTTCTTCTTTCTCCTCTTCCTCTTCTCCCTCCTCTTTCATCTTCATCTTCTCTTCTTCCTCCTCCTCCATCCAGCATCTCCCCATCCTTCTCTTTTTCTTTCTCCTCTCCCTCCTTCTCCTCTTCTTCCTGTCTCTCCTCTTCCTCCTCCTCCTTCTTCTCCCTCTCCTCTCCTCCTTTTCCTTCTTCCACTTCACCCCTTCTTCTTTCTCTTTGTTTCAGCTAAGTTTCGTAAGTTTCCTGCCTTTTGCAGGCAAAGAGTGCTCATTGATACAGCAGGTTTGATAAACTACTCCCTCTCAAAATCTGACTAAAGTTGTGTAGCCCCCTGGTGTGTGTAGTGATCCTGCAAGATGATTACTGCGGAAAAGTATGTGACTTGGTTGTATCATGATCTGATTATTTAACAGAGTGATTATCAGCAAGATCTAATATAAGCAAATATCTTAGCACAGAAAAACAATGGCCGAATTAACTAACTGTGACTTTGTTTATCATCTTTTTGTTAAATCAGATCTTGATCTCTTTCTAGGGATACCTGTCCTTAGTAAAGTCCGTGATGCCCATATATCAATAAAAGACGGTTTGCTATCCACAAATATGTCTGAACTTCATAATGTTGTATTTTATACAAGTAGCACCAGGGACTCAGGCTCTGCAAGCAATTTTTTATGCTGAAATTTGTAATAAAATACAAAGAATGATCTGAGCTATCCAGCACTGGCCCTTTAGAGTAGAAAGGAGAAGATATGCTTAATTCACAACTTGGACAATTCTTTCTATTTGATCTTGCCACTGGCTTTTATCTCTGAAATATAAGGAGGAGCTTCACCAGGGATGGAACCATATAGGTCTGCCATTTGGATTTCCCTTCCTGAGCCAGATCTCATAGATTGGCAGTCATTGCTGGAAGGTTGTGCTAAGAAGCGTTTTGGGTTTTGCAGGAGAGAGTTCCGTGATCTATTAGTAATGGCTACCCCAGGTAAGAGATGGGCAAGGGGTGGTGCAGAACAGACACTAAGAGATGCTGAAAATTCAAGAATGTGTGATGGTATGAAGCAAAGATTAACCAGCTGAACTTGAGCTCATTGCAATAGAAGTTCATTATAAAGTGGCAAAAAAGATATGCTAATGTCACAAAATAACAAACCAACCAAATTACCTGAAAATAGTGAATTTGAATCTGTAAAGAAAATGTGTTTATATTCCAGCACGATGTTCCTTGGAATTCAAACAGAAAAGACTTACAGTCACTGGTCACATAGAGTGTTTTGGAAAAGAGCAACCCAGCTAAGCATAGAGGGGCTCAGCCACGGAAGACAGGGCTGGGTTTCCAGTCCAGGTCAGCTCTTCTTGCTAGCTGTGGGTACATAAGCAAATCATTTTACCTCTCAGTTTCTTCATCTGCAATAAGGGGAATAATCTGACTCACTACTTTTTGACATTTATTTTAATTCACTTAATTTATTAAATTAAACAATATTTGTGAAGCATTTAGCATTTTCCAGAGCCTTACCAACATGAAATAAATGGCAAATAAAGGCAAAAAATAAATTACAGAAGTTCTGGTAGTGCCACTTTGTCTACCTCTTCCTGATCAGTGTGGTGACTTGTCAGTTTGTCACATGTGGGGTGCTCATGGTATGGAGGTGTCACATGTGACCAAGTGTGGAGAAAAGTTCACTCAGCAAACAAACAACAAAACCTCTCTACTCTTTCATGCCATTTATTTTAAAGGCCTCTGGCCAGAGTTGGCAGGACATCAAGGTTAAGTACATGGACTTGAAAGCACAACTGTATGAATTTAAATCTTAAATTCTTACTAATTCTGTTCTCATTGGAGACGATAATCATAGCCTCTGCCTCTTGGTATTTTTGTGACAATTATATGAATTAATGAAGGGAAAGAACTTAGAAAAATGTTTGACCCGATGCAAGTGCTAAATAAATGTTATTAATAACGATATGATTCCTATTGGGAAGCATGAGTCTTCTCAGGACGACACCCTTTTATTGAGTCCTATGTCATGCTCCACACTAAATGCTCATCTCATTTAACTGTTACAACAACTTGTTGGGATAGGTATTACTATTAAGGAACAGACAGATGAGGATGGTGGGAATATAAGATTAAGATAATAATTCTATAAAATGGGCCCACTGTACTGATCCCCACATACTTTCTTTTTTTTTTTTTTTTTCCAACAAGCAATTTACCTTGCAGCCCTGCCTGGCCCCAGTGGACAGGATATGTCACATTCCTCAGCAAGCTACCTGTCAACTGCAGGGGAAATAGAGGCCCAAGATCATATCGATAGGAGGAGCCCAGGAAACTCTGGAAACTCAGGATAGTTCCTCCTAACCATGAGATCTATAAGAACTTATGATCAAGAATTCAATTAGAACTGGTCAGCACGGGCCAAGGTGACCTAGAGTCACTATGGCAGTGGGTACTTGAAAGTCTGATGTCTTCTTGCTTTCAGTCACAAGTCAAGAAGTGAACCTCGGTGGGACTCTCTGGAAACTTCTCTGGTTCTGCCAATAAAACAGGAGAAGCACACCCCCTGAGAGTGCCCCCTTTCCCTTTTCCTACCTCTTCAATAAAGTCATTCCTGTTACACGGAGCGACATTTCTGAAACTTTTCTGACTTGGTCTCGAGAATGGAGGGTTGAAGGACAGGTCTTGACACTGCCTCACTTTCTCAGAAGAGCCCAGCTCTGTAACATTATTTCCTAATGAGACTGTATGTTTCAGAAGGGAGTGGTCTGGTCAGTGCTCCGGACTAAATATTTGGCTCAGAGAAGGCACTAGAAACATAATTCTGGATAAATTATTGGATCCCCATTTGACAAATGACTTTGAGGCTTGACAGGCCTACAGGTATGCGAGGAAGGCTTAATATGTGACTTCCTGGGGTGTGATGATGTTCAGGTCAGGGCTCCAATCTAGTTGACTCCAAAGTCCATTTCTCATATCCATTTTGCTTAGTGACTTGAAAATAATTAGTGATTATTCACATCTAAGCAAGAGTGATGTCATGGAATTGGAACACTGGGAGCAAAGTTTATATCTATAAAGCAAACTCATGGCACATACCCTCACCCCAGTAGATATTCATCGAGATGGGATTAGCTTCCAAATTACATATTATCAGGGCAAGGCTTTATACAGAAAAGAAGTCACTACATGGTACAATTTTGTGAGCTAGAGTAGGGTGATAGTTTTGTCCCTCTCTGGCCTGAGAGATATTAACAGGTGGACATGAGGATAGGTTATCAGGGATGGGATATATGAGAGGAAATCTCAGATAGTTTAGTACCACCTGACCGTGAGATGTCAGGGCTGAGAGAGAAAAGACTGTAGAGATGACTTGATCCTGCTAATTTACGAGTAGATTGTATTCATTTTCTTTTGCTGTGCAGCAAGTTTCTATGCATTGAGTGGCTCAAAACACACACACACACACACACACACACACACACACACACACACACATATATATATATATATATTTTTTTTTCCTCACGGGTTCTGTTGGTTTAAAGTCCAACAATGGAGTAACTGGCTTCTTCTCTAAGGGGCTCATCAGACTGAAGTTAAGGGGTCAGATGGGGCTTTCAAGTTTAACATTGGTTTCTTTGTGGTTGTAGGGGTGAAGTTCCTGTCTTATTGCCATCCTTACAATGTGAGCCTCCTAGGCATTTCATTACCTGGCCAACTGCTTTCTTGTAGACTAACTAGGCATGTCTCTGACTTCCTCTTCTGCAACCAACCAGAGAAATACTGTCTTGAAAATTAACATGATTTAGCTGGCCTGCCCAGCTTTCACCATATAAAATAAAATATTCATGTTATTGTCTCATTATATGCACAGAAATCACTGTTTAAGGCCATCTTAGAATTCTGCCTTGGTGGGGAATACAAGACCCAGAAGGACAGATGGACTTGACGTGTCTGAGGCACAGAGTTGGCTGGAGGTAGAACTGGATTAATAGCTGTGCATTCCTCTTTTGATTTACTACTGCCAGAACTACTTCTCTTCTCTCTTTCATATACTTTCAAATTTCTGTATCTAAAGCTCAGTCACTGAGATATATAATGTTCTATTAAGATGCATTTGGTATCAAGTGACAAAAACCCCACTCAAACTGGTTTAGATAGAAACCTTTGGATCCATTTCCTCCATGTTGCCTTTGTCCCAGATTCCTTCATGGTGATGACAAAGGCAACCTCCAGGACTTGGTCACCAGATCCTACCAGCCTAAGTGTATTCATTGTTATTATTTTGCTTTTAGGAGTACTTTTAAATAAAGATTCAAGCAATTCCAGCAAATGTCCTGTGGTTGATTTGTGTGGGATTAATTTATATCAATACCATCTCTAAACCAATCACAGGCATCACTGAGATAGACCAATAAGACTTTCTGACTAGCTGGCCCTGGTCAGAGGTCCTTGAATTAGGGAGTAGTCTCAGCATCTCTTGAATCATTTGGATTGAGAATATTAGAAGGGTGCTTTCCCAAAGGAAAATAAAAGTGCTGTTAGCAGAAGAGGAAAATGGATGTCAAGGCAGGCAGAGGCTAAAAATAGCCTATGTAGGGCTCCCCCTAGTGGACCACGAGGAGAGTAAGAGCTGGCTGGCCTTTTAGAAAAAGGGAGGGGCTAGGAGGGAATAGGGTCCAGTGAATTGATCATCAAACTACCTACAACTGTGTCTAATGAGAAACAAAGAAAGAACTGGTACACAAGCACTGATGAATTTGTGCCTGTTTCAAGTTGTGGATTCTTCATTACAAAGTGTTATCCTCATGCAATTCATTCTAGGGCCCTGAGCTGATGATTCCTGTAGCGTGGGGCTACCTGCTGGGCCTACCTCATCTTTAAGTCATTGCAAAAACAAAAAAGTAAGGTTACAGAAAACAGAACAAAACAAGGAGTCAACTATGTGGAAGTTAAAGAAAAACAAACCTTACATGCACTGAATTATTAATTCAAGTAGGATATCAAGGGAGTTTGCAATAAGGAGATTTCTAGAGCCTCAGTCAACTGTGCATTCCTCTTTAGGTTTACTACTGCCAGACTCCTTTCTTGATACCTGTTTTAGAATCATTGGTCACCAAAGCAAAAATCTGGGCAGACTTAGGGAAAGGAAGCTGGAACTTTAGCAATCTAGAAGGAGGAGGGAGGGAGAGTGAGAAACAGGGGGGAGGGGGGACATATCTGCCAGAACCAGTTTGCATGTGCTCTTGTCCAAACACATCCGCTCTCACAGCTGGGGATTCGAGGGGAGACCAGAGCAGGAACAAATCTTAGTCCAGGAGTCAGTGTGTGGGAGCAGGACTCTAGAATATCAGTATGTGTGTTGAAGAACCACAGCCAATAGCCAGGAATACAAACAAGGCCGCCACATGCAAATAACCATCATTAAAGGCAGAAAGTGAGAGCCCTGCAGACCCAGAAAAGACAGAATATACTTAAGGATTGGAAGGACTGAAAAGAACTTCTGTTTACTGAATAAATATGTACTAGGCTCCTCCTATGTAAAGTGCTAAGTATCATAGTGGTCATATATATGGTTTCTTTAGCTAGTTGTCCTGGGTTTGGATCTTGGTTCTGGTATCTGATATGGGACCATGTATTTATCTCTGTTTTATCTGAAAATGGGGGTGATGAGCATAATAACAATAACAGCATCATAGAGGTGTTGGAAGGATCAAATGAATTAATATTTGTGAAGCACTGGGAGCAGCTGAGATATAGGAACTAATTAATACATGTTCATTATATCTTTATGTGTCAAGCTGTCATCATAGATATCGATTTTATGCTTTTTGAGTTTTAGTTCTGGCTGAGGAAACATACATTAAACAAAAAAAAATGTTACCGGTAATTATTTAATTACAATTAGGATACATGTTATGAAGGAGATTTTCAGGGTTGTGAAAGAGCTGACAGCCTTGTATGGGGGACAGGAAGGTGACATTTACAGTGATACTCGAAGGATGAGAAGAACTTGGCTGGGAGTGGAGAGCTAGCACGAAGGCTTGGAAGCGGAGAGGACTTGGTGAGCTCTAGCAAATGGAAAAGGACCGACTGTGTGAAGGGCAGAGCCAGGCTTGATAGCAGAGAGAGAGTGGGGGCTGGATAGCATGTGAGCTGAGTAGTCAAGGAGAAGTCAGCGTTAGTCCTTTGAGCTCAGAGGACTGCTGGGGAGAGGAACGGAACAGGACAAGGTGCGGGCACCCAGAGCACTAAGAACCAAGAACCAGTGAGTACCGACATTTTTGCAGGTAGAGAAGGTACAGGGTGATCTCCAGGCACCAATAAGATTGTAAAGCATATAGGGGGCCAGAGGGTAGGGGGGCGAGGAATTCTGGGCAAAACAGTTCTGACTTTGGTATGTTGCTAAGTCTCCATCAGGCCTTGGATAAAGAGAAGGATGGACGAGAATTTCATTTTCAGCCCACTGCCCCAGCGGTTTGGATGGGAAGAGAATGGGGATGTTGGGGTGGGGGGGAGGAAGGAGGTGAAGAGAGACATGCTGCCTGGTACTTTTACTCAATGAGGAGATGCTCGAATCCACCTCACTGAGAGACATGGAAGGCTTTGATTGCTTCTGACATACAGTGATCACTCAATAAATATTAGCTCCTATTAATTCAACTGCTTTTAAAATGGAATTAAAATAGCTCTTGATAGGTGTGATATATTATACCTTATATAGAAGCAAACTTTTTTTTTTTCCTGTTAGCTTTTCCTAGTATTTCCTAAAGACTCTGAATATGCCAGCTACATTCTACAGTACACCGTGATTATTTAGGCATAAGTTCAGCTCCGCAATTGACTCCAGGTTTCTCCACAGCAGAAACCCGGCAACTTGCTCATCTAGGATTCTTTCGTGCCCCCTCACATTCAGGAGACACTTAAGAAAGGTAGGTTTCTCTCTGCAGTTGCTGAGCCTCTTCTGAACCCAAAGCACCTCGGATTAAGGGATTTTAACTCTTTTGGGATTTGGCAGGAGGAGTCAACGGAAGCTTTTGAGGCAATAGCAGGTGGCACAGAGTCCTACACAAACAGGGCAAAATCTTATCTTTATTTAAGGAGTGGGAAGTGGAACTTCCATTTCACCACTGAATGTTGATCTATATTTATTACATATTTCTAGAAATTAAAGCCCATTTACCTCCTTATTTATATCCCATTTGACTTCTTTCTAATTTCTTTAGCTCAAATTTAAAAGTAGCAACTTATAAAATCTAACTTCAGGTGGGAGACCAGAAAAGTCACCTAATCTTGAGGCTTTACAGCTGGGGTTTGAGAATAGACATTCATGAATGGGATTGGCAAAGAAGAATTCATTAAAATTCTATGCAAAATTTTATAGGCATGTTTGTGCACTTTTTTTTGCACAACATGAAGAGTTCAGAGCAATTATGATGCTCTTAAAATGAACTGTGACTTTAAAAATATTGTCTAATTCTTCATAGTATGAATAGGGTGTTGTGAAATATCCCATTTACTTAGTTAATGCTCTTGAAAAGGTTCTACACAAGAATCACCCCAAGGTCTACAGACAGGAAGTTCTTTCTTAAGTCTACCCTAATCTGTAGCAACTCCTCCCCATGCAAGCCCTTGGTAAATTCAGTGGAAATAGCAAACAGCTGCTCACCAACACCCACCCCAAAGAAAGAACAAGACATTTCTCACATATCTCAAGCTGCTTTAAATGTTCTTTCTTTGGCAAAGAGGAAAAAAAAAAGAAATATATTTTTGGCCTATAAACCTTTTCCCACCCGTGTGTATTTCTGCAGAAATGTTATCCATATGGTTCTGATTGCTTTCTCCATAAGTCATTAGGAATGCTTTGCACTAGGAACTTGTCTGATGACCAAGGAGTCTTTGGAGACATTTTTAAATGGCCCTCTTAGCCTTTCTTCATAGAAACAGGGAAGCTAAACAGCCAAATGCAAATGAACTAAGGACTGGAAAGGTTGGAGTTTTATTCAAAACCCAGAAACCATCAGGCTCCGATGAGTCTTAAATCTGTCCATGCAAAGTCTTCACCCCCTCCTCCAGGGGCAAGAGCTACTAAATCCTTCATTGGACAAATTATGCAATGAACCCAGCCATTTAAGTTTATATTTAGGGTTGGGTGCAGTGACTCCTGTAAATTCTAAGATCTTCTAATCATTCCAGGGCTTCTCGGTTATCTCTCAAGATACATTAAAGATTTTGAACTTGGTCATGGAGGTGGAATTTCTGACTCCATCACTGACTGACTAGTTGAGCTTCAGTATGCTACCCAAGTTTTCTGGGGTCCAATTTCCTATTATGTAAAAATGGGGTAGCATTATCTATAACATACTTCATAACACTTTGAAAATTATAAGCAGTGATATAGGGGCCGTTTCAAATGGAGTATCTGGTGCATGATAAAAGTTCTCTCTAACAGTAATTGGAACTAGGATGGGATCCATGTTTCCAGAGGGAAATATTGACTATGTCGGGTGGAGGAAAGAAAGGAAAATATTCCACAGTGTTATGTCTTTCCTAATAAGGCAACCAGATCATGATCCACCTTGAGAGACTGATTTCTAAGGTAGAGCTTAGGAGAGAAAACAGTCTACATGTTCATCTACATGTGAACCTGCCTGCCAGGTTTTCAGAACTGCATTACCAATAAAGTACTATTGCCTACTATTGCTGAAGGAGACAGTTCTGAGATGGAGGGTGATGGAGAAACAGAAGAAAATGCAGAAAACATGCATTGAGCATGTGAAGGAGAAAAACAGGAAGAGGAACAGTACAGAAAAAGAGAAATAAAGGGGAGAGAGAGAAAAAAGGAGAGAAAGGAATAGGCGATAGCAACCCCAGGCTGCGTAATGACATGGATGGAGAAGCAGGTGTATGGTGAAAGTATTTCTTCACAGACTCAAAGTCAAAGTTGCCCCTGGAACCACTGGCCAGGATCCGAACCTGCTCCAGATACCAAGGGAAGGAGAAAGTTGCCCAAGAAAAAATCAGTCAGAAAGAGAAATCACCAGCCTGGTCAGTGACTGAGAGCTGTCCGTGGTGCTGACTCCCTCATTTAGAATAGAGTGAATTAGAGGAACCCGGAACTGGTTGCTGCTCCCTTCCCTCCCCTCCCTCTCCTTAGTCCTGCACTCCGGAGACCCAGGGCCATCCTGGACATCTCTGTGTCTTTCCCCTCTTTTTCTTCTTCATTCTTCGTTAAATACATACATTTACTCAAGTCCCCAGGGCATCACTCAAGTATTTCTCTTCATTTTATTCCAAGACTCTTCTTCCACCTTATTTCCTTAAAGGCCTTCTTAAGAGTCACATCTCTATCCTCTCATCCTTTGGATAATAATAAAGTGATTACAATAGGAATCAGAATTGCAGAAAACATGCATTGAGCATTCACTAGGTGGGAGAGATCTTTTTATATGCTTTTACATACATTGGCTCATTTAAATTCCACATCAACTCCCTTACATAGATAGTCACATTATCCTAGTAAACATGAAAAATCGAGGCTTAAGAAGTATGTAATTTGGCCAGCATCCTGTAGCTACTGGCTTTGCACTCCCCTCTTGAGCCTGTACTTTTGAATCTGGGTTCCTTTAAATTCCCCAACATTTCGTCTTTATGGTTTCCTGCTCCTCCACTCTGTTAGTTCCACGGCTGCTTCCCACCCTGGCTTAATGTCTAAGAGACTAGGAATGTGCATTGCTGGTGCGGTTTAAATCACAAGGGAAGCAAAGTAAGCACACGTACAGAATATGCACCGTGTGGGCATTCCGATCGCCCGAGGGCCTTCTTTTCTGCTTCTGAGAGAGGCCCAGTGTCAGCAACCCCAGCCGGCAAGCACCTCGGGCTCCATGCGGAGTCTGGCTGTCTACATTCATGTCTCAGTCCCTGTACCCTCGCCTCTTCCCTGCCTCTGGTGGTCTCCAGAGAACTTTGCGTTCCCCTCAGCTTCTCATTCCTCCATCCTGCCCACGTAGAGAAGCGCTTGCTTCATTCCTGGGGGTTACGTGGGCTCCCGCCGACACCAGGAAACACAGTCTCAAACACAGAGAGGCACAGACACAAACGGACCCACATGGGTACCTCCCCGGAAAAAAGAAAAAAAAACCCACGCTCCGATGGGTTCACGCAGCCCCACGAGTACCCGCATACTCAGAAACACTCGGGTACTCGCGACGCACGCAGCTACAGACACGCTTAAGAACACCACCATTCGGGATCTGCGCACACACGCAGCGTCGGTGGATGCTCAGAGCCCGAGACGCACCGCCCGGTCCCCAGACCCAGGAGACTCCCGGGTGGCTCAGCCTCAGCCCACCCAGGCCGCCCCTCCCTCCGGGCGGCCTCCCTTCTCTCGGCTGCCTTCTCTTCCTCCTCCGCCTAAAGACGTACAAAACACTCCTCGGAATAAACCCGGCGCTCGGCTCCTCCCTCCCCGCCCCCCGGCAGCCGCTCCCCCATTCATTTTAGCCCGTCTCCGGCTAAGTCCCGCCCCCTGCCTGGCCCGTCCTCCGCTGCTCCCCGCCCGGAGACCGCGGCGCACTTGGACTTCCCTCTCCATTCGCCAGCCGCCTCGCTCCCGGTCCCCACGGCTGCGAACTGATCTGGCGCGGGGGGGAGGAGGAGAGCGCAGGCGAGAGTGGGAGAGAGCTGGCGAGAGAGCCGGAGCCAGGAGCCGGGAGGCACAGGGAGTAGTGACCGCCTTCCGGAGCCGGGATTCATGCCTGTCCTCGGGACCAGCGAAGGGGACTTTACGGCTGAGTATGAGCCAGGCTGCTAGGAGCCAGGTACCCCCACGCCTGCAGTCCCCGCGCCGTCCCCGGTATGCGAGCTGGACGCAGGGCTCTCCCAAGTTCCCACCGAGCAGAATAAAAAGCGTCCGCCCGCAGCTCTCCGCCAAAGACGGACATTGACTCCAGGTAAGGCGGCGCCGGTGCAGCGCTCCCGGAGCCCGGCTGCCCTTGGAGAGGGCCCCGCGCCGCATTCGGGGCGCCCCGGCCGCTCCACTCCCCGCGGCACCCTCATCCGCTCTTCCCAGGCCACCGTCCGCCTCCAAGTCCAAACAGGTTCCGGGGAGGGGGGTCCCTGTACGTGGGGCTCCAAGGGTTAAATGCGGCTTTTAGTAAAGTGGCATGTGTGCCCCCGCGCGCTCCCGACGTGTGTACCATGGTGGGAACTTGATGTGGTGCTAGTGTGTGTCTGCGTGTGCGGCGTCGTTTGCGTTTGATGCGTGTTTGTGGTGTGTGTGTGTGTGTGTGTGTGTGTGTAGGGGAGGGGGTGAAGAGAGGTCCTATAACCTACTTACGGCGCGATATGTGTGTGAGCATGTTTGTATGTATGTTTGTATGTGTGCGCTTGTGTGTCTTTTTAATTAGGTCTCTCCAGCTTACACGAAATGGGATCCTTACTATAGGATCACGTAGCCATCGGGAAACCCGCTGTGGACTTCCTCCCTGGGCTCCGGGCTCGGGTTTGGCGGAGATGATAGGGATATGGATGGCATCATATTTAGCCCAATGTTGGTACCCTTGAAGGAAAATTCCTCCAAAGGATGGACCTTCGACACACTTGGACACACCGTTTAATATGAAAGAGAAATGACCAAACCCTGAGGCAAATGAGATGCTGTCACTTTAAATTCCACACTGGGCAGACTCCGGAATTCTGATGGGAATTTGGAGGCACTGGGTAGCCTGTGATAGAGGAAGGGGAGAGTCAGCGCGGTGGGCTTCTTATCTGGGGCTGGGCAAGTCTGGGATAGAGATGTGCCCTGTCTCTTGGTTTAAAATATCTCAGCATAAGGACATTTCCTGTTTCTGGTGGTTTTGGGGGAGGATCAGGGCAAGTTTATGTGGTTCTCCCTCTGGGAAGGGAGAAAACATCCTCTGGGGACTTGCTTGTCCATCACCATTGCATGGGGTCTCAGGGGGAAATTTCATGTAGGGGCAGCTCTGCAGTTCTGGGTGATAGGAAGGCGATATCTGGGCCACTTCCCTAAGACAGATTTTTCTTTCCTCCCCATCTCAGGCAGGCTTCTTAAGCCCCCCAACCCCAGCAAATCTTCTAAAACTGTGTCCCCGCTGGAGTTAGAAGGATACAGGAGAAGGCAGAGGTGTGTGTGTGTGTGTGTGTGTGTGTGTGTGTGTGTGTATGTGTGTGTGTGTGTGTGTGTGTGTGTGTGTGTGTGTGTGTGTGAGAGAGAGAGAGAGAGAGAGAGAGAGAGAGAGAGAGAGAGAGAGGAGAGAACCGGTTGGGGAGACTTACAATTTGGGAAGGGACCGTGGGTATTGAGCCCATGATAGAATGTGGCGGTAATTGACTTAAACTGCTGTCTGGTTTGCACCTCACACCTCTTGTTTAGCTCCAAAATACTGCCAAGGGCAGGGTGGGGCATGGGAGAATCTCTTTTAGGAAGACAGTTTGGGTCCAGGCCCTCTTTCCTTTTTCTTCCACCTTTTAGGAGTCTTCCTAGGTAAGTCCCTTGGCCACCTTGGCTAGGTACTCTTGGTCTTGGGCTCTGGGGCCAGCCATTGATTTGATTCCCGGCTGTCTCTAAAAGGCTTGCCCTACTCAGCAAAAATGCTGAGTTTTACTGCTGTTAGCATGGCTTCCAGACTCGGCAGCTGTTACTTTCTCAAGGTAAGAGGCAGCCGTTCTGCTACCAGGCAGCAAAGCCAGGAGAAGACAAGGCTGAGAAGGTGGAGCCCAGCTTCGTGTCTACCTCAGCTTGAAGGGACCACCAAAAAGGGTTTGAGAGAAGAAGAAAAAAACATAGAAATACACTTGGCTTAAGCATTATTTATATATGTATATATTTGTCTTCTGGGGTGAGATAAAAGCAAATGTGTGTTTGCAGGAACCTGCCCCAGCGAGTGGGTGGCTGTTCTACCTGCAGGCACTTGCAGACATACCATTCTCTGGCCAGAGGCAGCTACCTCAGGCTGAAGCCTTCACATTGCCACAGAGAATCTGCTTCAGGAAACTCCAGTTAGAGCAGAGCTGCCTGGTTCATTTTGGGTAGAGGGTGTGAAGGCAGAGGAGGAGACCCCCTGCTGGGAACCACTCTCATTTTCTCTCTCTTCCAATGCATAGATGATCGAAGCTGGAAGGAATATGAAAGAGCAGACAGGCAGGACTCTGTGGCCCAAGACAGGATGAGGATCTCCTAACATTCTCTAGGGAATTGGTGGCATGCCCAGAGTTAGAACCCAGGTTGCCTGTCAGTCATATCAATGTCTTTCTCTCAATCACTCTGCCCAGGGATTGTGTATTGTTCTCCACCCTGCCTGGCCACCATGTTCCCACCCAAGGGACAGCTGCTTGTCTTTCCCTCATCAAACTTCTCATTTCAAAGACGTGTTTCAGAACTTCTCCATCTGGAAATGTGACCCTCGAGAGAAATGACCCAATGTGCCTCAATCACTGTTCCCCATAGGCAGGCATATCTGTGCACGTATCAGACACACACACACACACACACACACACACACACACACACACACACGCAAAACATAGATTCTTTCTCCAGTGTCTTTAGATAATTATACACAAGCAGGGAACCAATACTGACTATGACTGGTAGACAGAACCCATCAAAGCATCTGTACTAAGCCTGAGCTTCTTTATTAAGGAAAACTTTGCTTTCCAGAGTGCTAAGTGTACACCCACCCATCAGTGCAAATACTTCAGGCAAATTAATTTCTTTATATTAATTAGAATCTGAGCCCCATATGTTTATTCATGTTGCAGGCATAGGAGCGCAGGCAGGCACGCACGCATGCTTACAGGCACTCACGTGCACGTGTGCTCACACAGGTCCAGAAACCTTTCCTGCTTGCTGCACTCCCAAAAGACATTTGCGACCTCCACACCAAATTGGGTTCCCCCTTATAAAGGCATCTCTCAAAGTAATATTGGGACTCTTAGTTGCGGGGAAAGGGAGATACAAACCCCTGTGAGTCAGAGGCCCTTTAGAAGTCAGAGTCAGGCTCACTTACAAGTATACTCTCAGTCTTCCAGATGCTCTTTTTGGGGGTGCAGGAAAGTACTGGGAAGCACAGGGTTTTAGGCCCAACTACTATAGTCTTTTCCACGCAGGTTTTTTCCGGGGTTGAATGGCACTTTTGCTCCCAGAAGGGGGAGCTGTGACTCCATTTCAACCAAGGAAAAACAGCAGAGAGATTCCAAATCAGCTGTTGGGCCCCTGTTGAGTTTAGAAGGCCCAGCTCAGGCTGCAGTGAGTACATTTGTGGCAGTATAGGTGGAGATGGTAAAAACACCCTTCCCTGTTCTGTTCAAGTAGGACATCGCTTTCTTAGTGCATTAAGGATTTTATGTTATTGACCCAAAAGTTCTCTTTTCTCTGAAAAGGTCTTTGTCCAAAGATCCTTCAGTTGTATGAGGAGACATTTTATGATTGGCATCCTCTCTCTTTCCCCTCTCAGTTCCCTAGATAAAGTGATCGGCATGTATCACCTAGATATCCACTAAGGTTAAACATACCTGGTCCTTCTCTTCCTGCTTCCCCTTTGCTAAAACCCAAGGTTGAACAAATCAATTACCAAACTGCAGGTGACCATACTATCAAGATGGGGTAATTTCAAAAGGACAAGTCTTCAAATGTCATTCTTCAAATAATCTCCCTCATTTTTTTCCATTTTAATCCTTTATTATTAAAAATAATGAATCTCTCTACCATTCTTTCCACCATTTCCTACCTTTAGGGTTTACTTTGTAAAACACTATCCATATTTTAACATCTAGCTCAAATAACCCTTTCAAGAAGACTTCCCAAGACCTTATTCTGGAATTAATCTCTTTCTTCCTTCCATTGCTACATAATTTTGTCTGAGACTATTAATCCGTTCTCCTGGATTGCACTGAGGGGATGGGTCTGTCTTGCCCTCGTCAGTGTTCTTCTTGGGAGCCTCTTTGTATCCCCAGGGACTGACACCAGTGGTTGCTCTGTAAACGTTTGCTTTGGCATTTCATGTCCAGGCTCAGCAGCAGCTGTCATCTCTCTTCCTCTCTCTCTCACTCACTCTCTCTGACAGTCGCTTCCTATTTACTCAAAGCCATGCTACTGTGGCTTCCAAGTAACGGCTCTTATACTGATAATATTGTAGGGATGTTGATCATACGGGCAGAAAGTTATGTCCTACTTGGAAGAGAACATTACCCCTACTATGTTCCCAATCTTTCATTCTGTTCTCTCCTTCCATCTCCCTTCTCACCCAGTAGGGCAAACACCGACCGTGTTTCAGAAGAGGAAAGTGAAGCTCATGATGGTGAGGTACCTTTCCCAAGGTCACATAATGAGCAAAGCATGTGAACCTAAGTCCTCCTCACTTGAGCATCTCTGTGCTTCCCTCTGTACAACTGAGTTAATGGATGGCACATGAGATGGGTTTATTCAATGGCCAGAAATAGCAGATACATATTATTAACTTTTTGAAATTGATGGTATGAAGGTGTCATGGAGTCATTGGATAAAAAAAAAAAAATCTCAGTATTTTATTTGAGAAGTTTCTCTAAAGAAACCCCTGATGGTTTTTCAATAACTGAACTTTCTTCTTATTCAGGAATCAGAAATCCTTTTGGTAACAACACTCCATTTTAGTTTGAGTCCTTTTGGAGCCCATGAGTTCATTACCACACAAAGCAGTCTATGTTGTATTTGCACAGCTTTGTTGGAATATTTTCTTTTTCTTTTCGACTTTGACCCTAAATCTGCCTTCTCTCTATATGTCTCTGAAATCACACAAATACAATTCTCTTTCAGTTTTCTGTTCTTCACATAATACGCAAGCATAATCACATAACTCCCAAGTTTTCTTTTTCTGAGAAGGGCCTGTCTTCACAGTTCTGTCTCCTGTAACATCCTTTTAGGAGGCCTCTGACTATGCTGGATATTGTCCTATGAATATTCTCTATTTTATCTTATTTTTTAAAGGTTTTTGGTTTTTGTTGTATTTGTAGATGGACACAATATCTCTATTTATTTTTAATGTGGTGCTAAGGATCAAACTCAGGACCTCATACATGGTAGGCAAACGCCCTACCACTGAGCTACAACCCCATCCCTTATCTCATATTTAAGGTTTAGAAGGCACAAAAAGGGGGATCGACAACCTGAAATTGAGTGAGGATTAAAAGAAAGCATTAATTTATTAAGGTACTCGACACATACTTATTGGGTCCCTGATATTTGGAAAACATTGCTCTAGACTAGCACTGTTAAATAGAACCTTCCGGAATAATTAAAATGTTCTCTGTGCTGTCCAATATGGTAGCCACTTACTGCATGTTATTAGTGAGCACTTGAAACATCTCTAGTACTATTGATAAACTGAATTTTTAATTTTATTTAATTTGTATTGATTTTTATTTTAGTTTGCATAGTTATATTTGGATAGTGGTTACTGTATCGAATAGTGCAGGTCTAGACATCAGAAACGAAGCATGAATGTGGCCCTATTTTCAATGGAGCTCATACTTAGTAGGCAGAGATAGATAATAAATGAGTAAGCAAATAGACTTAGCACAATAGTGTCACAGAAAAGAATTGGGGGAAATCTGCTAGAAGAGAATGTGGGTAATTTCACCTGAGGTAGGTTAGTCAGGGAAAGCCTTTTTCTGGGCAAGTGGCATTAGAGCTGAGATTGAAACGAGGAAGAACTAGCCATGAGGTTGTGTTGGGCAGGAGCATGAGAGGCAGAGAGAAAGATGACAATGTGGTATCACCCAGAGGGAGGCTGGGGTTGGACTGAACTCTGCGTGGCTGAGGATTTGAATGAGAAGGAGAATCATGATGAGGCAGGCAGGAGCCAGAACCCACAGGCCTCAGAGAGGGAAAGACGCGGCATCTCTCCTGCACTACAGCCCTGGCTGGGAAGCAAGTGGTGTGAGACCTGAGGAGAGTTTGGAAGTTGACAGAGGCTCATCATCAGGTTCTCATGATGGGTTTTCATCCTGTTCAATTTCAAACCGTGTTTAAACAAGTTCTTCTAATGTGAGTTCGTAGGCCTGCTCTGAGTGTCATACCCTGGAATGCCCAAGTCTAAGGAAGGGGGAGGAATAGGAGTCAATTTGGGAGGAAAGAAAGGAAGGGAGAAGGTGCTTGCAGTGAGACTGGGGTGAGTTTCACTTGCCAAATATTAGGGATCTTGTCTGTGAAAGGCCTTGAACAAAGCGACTTAGGGGCTACATCACTGAGTCCAGCCAGGTGCTGGCCATCTAATACAAGAGGTCTGGCAATCCCTACGTAATCATCACGCATAATAGACCAATATCACCATTTCCCAATTTCTGTGAGAGCGTGGGGAGTGGAAGCCACATCAGTAGAGAAAGTGATGATGAAGATGGTGACGGTGTCAATGATCAGAGACCGTATCCTTTCATTTTAGATCCCCGGAATTCCAAACCTTATACAATAGGAGCACAGGAACTCAGGGCTCTGGCCACTGCATATCTAGACCTCCTGGGGAGCCTGTGTTCCCCTCTGTGGGCTTGTCTTTGTAAATTGGGAAGGACCTCATGTAGCTTGACCTCACTGAAGAGGTGTTGCCCAGCTCTACAGAAATGCTGCGAGACACAGTTGTTGTACAACCAGAAAGACACGTGCACGGTGGCCATATGTCACTGTAAAGTCTAGATGACCTCTCAAAAATGAGCAAATCTAAAAGAAGTCATACCTCAGAGCACAGAAAGGGATCCAAGACAGGGTGGCCGAGGGGGATAGATAGATGGTTATCTTGTGCTGCTGGTGAAGCTCTTAATATCTAAGTGATTCAGTGTTGCCACGAAACCCAGTGTCCTCCTGGAACACAGAAGGCTGCCTGGAAACCCGTAGACAATCCTTCCTACTGAGGGGGCAAAGAAGACAATTAAGAAGATAATGAGGCCGAGGAGAAGTGAAATTAATTTTTTTTTTCATGAGAGTGAAGGGGATCTTTGTCTCCCAAGACAACTAGCTTTTGGATATTGCAGGTGGCCTAAAGGAGAATAGAAGAAGAAGAATGAGTGTGAGAAAGTTAAGAGCAGTAAATGATCAGACCACCCTACCATCCACACACATACATGAGCAGGGAGCCCAAGGAGGAAACGCCATAGATCATTCTGCACGAATTCTGCTCTCAGCGTGCAGTGGTTTCTCATGGGGTGCAGAGCTGTGTGCAGGATGCTAGGGCCAACTTGGGAACAGCTAAGTGATGGTATGCCCCCAAGGGTGCAAGGTAGATTCATAAGGCAATTAACAAAGGCAAGATGCAGGGCTTTTTTTTTTTTTTTTTTTTTGGTGTAAACTGCAAAGGTCGGAGCAGCGGGGCTGCAAGTAAATGACCCATCTGAACAGCTAGAACTCTTTGTAAGGGTTAATTCAATACTGGCCCCAAAGGGTTTCTGAGAGATAATTTATCTAGCCTTTTAAAGGTCCTGCAAATGAGCCAGTGGGAACCTCTCGGAGAAAGAATGGATCCTGGGGGGGTAAGGTGGAGGAGCCCAGTTTCAGATCACAAGTGGATACTGGATACTGACGGAGGAAGGGCAGACATCCAGTATACGAGGGAACCTTAGAGGACCCGCCCTACGAAGTGATGAGTTGTCCGGTTTCCGTTCTAAAATTTAGCAGTCTGCAAAAGTAAATGAAACTCTGGTGGGCTGTGGAATCACAAGAGATGTGGAAGCCCCAAGATCATCCTGGAAGTGCAGTGTGAGAACTGTGACAGAGACAACTGGCTTTAGTAAGTCCGCTCTGTTTGCACAGTAAGAGGTAAGCTAAAATGCTCATGGAAGTTGATGAGTTCTGAGTTCATTGGCACCTCGTCGGGGAAGGACCGACAAGGAGCCGTGCCGCTACTATAAAAACATCTGCACCAGCACAGTAGCCATTAAAAAAAGAAAATCAGCACTTTGGTGTGTTTAGGAGTGTAGGGGAAAGATTGAAAAATAGATTACCCGGCAAGGCTGGGTAATACGGTTTTGCTGCTGGGACACATTTTGGAGACATGACTCTTTTAGATGAAGTGGTCCTCGTCAAATGCCATTTCCAGAGATGGCCAAGGATGGGGAGGGCTGCGGGGGGTCATAAAGAATTTTATTCTGAGTGCATATCAACAGAACAGCATCCTTCAAAGTCCAGTGAAGCCTTACAAATGATTTCTGAAAATATTGCCAGGTCAGCCTCAGTTTTGCTTATCCTTTCTCTTTCCTGACAGTGGAAATTATGCATTTATGGAGAACTCGGGATCTTCACCTAGAGACGGCCGGATTGTGACTGTACTAAAATCATTCGTGCAGTGGGAAAGTGTATGGGCTAAGGGTGTCACATGTTCTTTGTTCTGTAATGGATGATTGATATAGATTTCTTGTTGAATCTTCTCAACAAGCTCACGGGTAGTATCTCCCATTTTAGAGATGAGGAAACTGAGGCACATAGAAGTGATACTACCTGTCTAAGACCTGTCAACAGTATGCTATTGAAGATTTGAGACTATTTCTATGTGACTTGAAAGGAGAGAGGTTAAAAGCTTCAATGCTGGCGTTTGAATACCTGCTTTAGTAACTATCTGACCTTGCTCTTCCATCCAGTAGCTATCTGACCTTGGCCAGATTGCCCAATGCTCCCATGTCAGTTTTCTCATCTGTAAAAGAGAATAAGAATGGCAAGTTTGCATAGAGATAATGTGGGAAATTAATTCATTTACACACTAGGTGCTTCACACAATGCCTGGCAGATCATCGGAGCTATATAAGCATTTACTGCTATTGCTTTCTGTGGTTGCCCTGATACAGTTGTATAAGATTAGCATTGCCTGCACTCCTGGGGTGTGTTTTCACGCTAGAAATACCCCACGTGAAAGAGATTACTATTAGGTTCAAGGGACTGCCTTGCTGTTTTAATCAGCTTTTTTGCTGCTGTGACCAAAAGGACTGACAAGAACAATTTTAGAGGAGGAAAAGTTTATCTGGGGGCTTACGGGTTTCAGAGGTCTCAGTCCATAGATGGCCAGCTTCATTGCTCTGGGCTAAAGGTGTGGCAGAACATCATGGTGAAAGAGTGTGGTCTAGGAAAGCAGCTCAGAACACAACCACCAGGAAGCAGAGAGAGCAAGTGCCCCTCACGAAAACAGCATGTATACCCAAAGGCATGCCCTCAATGACCCATCACCTCTAGCCACACGCTACCTGCCTACAGTTACCACCCACTTAATCCTCATCGAGGGTTTGATTCACTGATTAGGTTAAGATGCTCATAACCAAATCAGTTCACTCTAAACTTTCTTGCATTGACTCACAATGAGTTTCCAGGGGACACTCATATCTAAACTATAACATTGCAAAGGAACTCACTCATCCTTTTTGTCAACACCCTCCCTCCCCATCCTCCAGGGTAGCGTGTGACACTTAGGAGATACTGAGAAAGCAGGGGAGGTAGAGAAGTATGCAAAATTACTAAGGCAGGTTTTTAAATTTCAGAAAACAGATACAGACTTAAGGTCATCTGTCCCCAGAGCTGAAAATCATCTTCCACACTGTTCAGTTTAATTTTCACTTTTGTTTTTGTTGTCGTTTTGTTTCATTGTATACATAGACTCTTCTTTCTTAAGATCCAACAGTATCTATGTTGATTTGAGAACTTGAACTCCCGGCAGCCCATCTCACTGTACCTTTTTGCTTGGCTTTCTAATCTATTAGTGTGCTTATCAGGTGTGCAGGGGAGGGTGGCTGATGGACAGGGTGCTGGATGCCCTGGTGTGATCTGGTCTCCTCTTCCTCATGAGTCAGTCCACTCTTCATCACTGTCATCACCTACTTTACCAAGAACTCGCATGTCTTGACATGATTTTTATAATCTCATTAACCTTTATATTAACACTTTACAATTGGAACTATTCTTCCATTTTCCTGGTGAGGACATTGAGGTTCAGAAATGAAAGGACCCGCTCTAAGATATTAAATTGGTGGTGGCATCAGATCTCAGCTTGTGTGTGCTGTTGGTCATTGGTAATGTTATTACATTAACGTGCCTTCCCTCCTTCCACTAGTCTAAGGCATTGTCCAGCGGTCAGCAGCTTGGTGGCTTGCCACAATCAAGGTTGATGATTGCTACTTGGTCCCTATTGTCTTGGGCCAGGTCCGCCATTGCAAATCTCCCCCCTTCTGTTATGCATTTGCCTGGGATTCTGATCTTATACATGCCTAAATGAGAAAGGCATCTATCTCACATGTTCTAGGAGATGTTATAAATGGCACTGCTGGAGGGAGGCTTCTTAAATCTCCTTAACAATCTGCATTTTACTTTCTCCCCTTCTTTATCTGTCAGCATCATGAATATCTTCCACTCTTCCAGTGCTTTCTGGCTGCCAACTTCATAGCCTCTTAAAATAGTAATTTAACTTCACAATGCCTCAGCAGGAAACCTTAGCTTAGCCTGTTTATTTGTACCCATAAGTTGTAAAAGTTCAAATGCTGCTGAGACCAGGACCAGTAGTCATAGAATATGCTACTGTTTACCACGGAACCAGAGTCAGGTGCCAAGATGTTACTTTTCTTGGGGATAGAACCACCAAAGGCACTTCTGATTACAGTAGTGCTTTTAAAAGCAGTCAAAGGAAGAGGGTGGAGGTGGCAGGAATTGTGGCAGCCAGATGTTGCAAGATAATGTATGTACATTTTTCTGTATGTGCATCTGTCTCTCTCTTCTCCTCTCTTACACCCACACATGTATATGTGGAAAGAAAGGAATACTGAACATGGTTGAGTGTGGGAAGGAAAGAGAGAGAGAAGCAAGTCCAATGCCAGTTTCTTTTTTCTTAATAATGGGACATGAAGCCAGAGATGGTCTGGAGATCACCTACGATCAGAAGATGGTTTGGAATAGAACTTTCAAGTCACAATGGAATGGGGAACACATGTGGTCAATATATTTATTAAAAAAATATTCTGGTTCCTTAAAAATCAATAGCAGTGGGATGCCAAATACTATTACCAAAGTTTTGTTTTGTTTTGAATGTCACTTCCAATTTGGATATTCATGCAGGGAAAAGGACACTTTGGTGTAGTGTTGGCGGTAATATGTATTAAATGCAGAGTCTTTTTATGAAATGTGACTTTTATTTTTTTTTTCATTTTAAAACAAATGAAAAAGCAAGCCTTGTTTTTACTGAGCACTTCTTCTGTGCCAGACACTGTTCTAAGTGGCGTGACAAAACCAAGACCCCCATCCCCATCTTGGAGCTAACACTGTAATTGAGGGAGAAGATAATATATAAATAAACAAGTAAAAATATATTGTGTGTCAGATGGTGATAAGTGTAATAGAGAAAAATAGAACGTGGTTGGAGAGGGAAGATGTGGGGACAGATGGCGAGGTGGGAGAGGGCTTGTTGTTCTGCGTAGATGGGAGAGGGAAGCTTTCATTGAAAGGCTGACACTGGAGCAGGGCCACCAGAGGAGACCAAGAGGGCACCAGGTGGACACAAGAAGGAAGAGCATTCCAGGTGAGGCAGTGAGAATAGAGTCTCTGAGGTGGGACTGTGCACACGAGGGAGAGGGTGTGGAAGGGGCAGTGTGCCTGGGCTGGAGTGAAGTAGGGGTAAAGGAGGATCCCCATTAGCAGGAGAACAGGACTTCATCTTGATCTGGAGGACTCTCAGCTCTGTCTCTCTCTATCTCTGTCTTCATCTTTGCCTCATCTCTAAGGAATTCCCCATTCTAGGAAGTCAGTGAATTAGATGTGCACAAATTTGTGAAGATGGGCTGTTATTAGAACTTTTGTGGAACAACAGAAGAAAAAAAAAACAAAAGAAATTGTATAATGGAATACTGAACAGACTTTGAGAATGGTATTAGGGAAGCACATGTGTACATTTGAAGGCAGCATCAAAATACAGAGGCTCATCTGTAAGGTGGGCCTTATATTATATTATATCCGTAGGCACTTAGCAACGCACCTCATATACAGTAAGAGTTTCATAAATGGCACTTACGACATTTATTGATGTCAACCTATTTGTTAGTGAACTGTTAAGTTAAAGAATCATAAGGTCAAAAACACCATGGATAGCACCATTGATTGTTTTATAAAATGCACCTATTTAAGGGTGGCTTTATTTTGGTAATGGGTTATGAGTCAATTCCAGCTTTTTCTGCTTACCTCTATTTATAATATTCTGTAATGAAAGTGCATTACTTGGATAATCAACATTTTAATGAGTAGGATGTGGGGGATCAGTGAACAATTCGAGGTAAGAAAAAGAGCCAAAGCAGAGTAAGTACATGTTTTAATGCAGAGTTTTCTACATTTCTAAGTTGTGCATCCTAAATCAAATTCAAATAGTCAGTATATTTGTTTTTCTGATTTGACCTTGGCCCGAGCAATGATAGTCCTAAAAATTGAAGATTTTCTAGGTGGTTTATACTCTCTATTGAATATCAAAATAACTCTCACACCCTTTAAAGGAACTGCACCACCTCTGTATCACCTGGAATCATTTCCCATCTGGTGGGACCTTGTGCTTCAGTTCAGTAGCAGGTAGGTGGCAGCTTCCTTGGCATCAGGAGACTTTTCCTCTCACACTCTCTTCATTTTGAATTTTGGGTAAATCAAATCCGTTCTCTAGACCTCAGTTTCCTCCCTTGTAAATGAAGGTTTGAGATTCAAGAGAGGCTCTGAGGAATGTTCTGCAGCCCACCTCAGGAGGAAGGAGGGGTGGATCAGATGAGACTGGATCTGAGACCCTTCCCGGCCTGCCACCTGTGTCAGAGCAGCTCCACTTCATCTGCTTGGCTTTATTACATTTCTGTATTTGAATAAGAGGCTTCAAGGCTTTAAAGAAAGCTCACAATCATTGCCTTAAACTTTAAATTGTCTCTCCAGTGGACTTTTGAGTGACGGAGGCTGTCCTAGATTAAACCTTTGTGCTGAACTCTTTGCAGACCACAGATGACGAAGGCGCATCCCAAGGGTTTCGAGGGAGGAGAAGACATGTGAAAGAAGGCACAGAGGGAGCCTTCGTCACCCTTGTCCTCACAATGCCTGGCATATAATTGCCACCAACTGATGAAATTAATTCTAAGAAGTATGTGCTCCATTTACGATAGTATCTTATAGAAATGAAATGTTTGTACAGGAAGCCTCAGGAATACATGCATGTTCGTTCACGTTGCCCAGGGAAGTCTGGGCAGGTGGTGGCATTGGAAATGGGCCTGGAAGGTTCTGAACTCCTGGAAGTGGAGAAAGGGGGCCTTCTGGGTAGATGGAATGGTGGACCCCAAGACATGACCTAGCTGTGTTGTCTCACATCACAGAATCATAGAAGGTTAGGGCTGCGCTAGGAGACATGTTAGGATTCATTATATCTGTCCTCTTCTTCTGACAGATAAAGACATTAAGACCCTGACAAGGGGGATCGTCTTGGCAGAGGTCACATTCTTACTTCAGAGGACACTAGACCTAGAGCACCAGGTTCCTGCCTCCCCATGTGCATTTGTTCCCGTGACACGGTGTTTTTACGTCATTGTTCACAGTGCTCTGGTGCTTGGAAAACTCAGAGACTGGAGAGACTTTGTGATTTACCCTCTTGGAAATCCTAATGTATATAAGTGTATTCAAGGCTTGGTCAAGTGTTGTAATAAAGGGAGCTTTCACGTCTTGATGTCTTGATGTCAACTTTCTGAAAATTGTTTGAGTTTAGAATTTTGACTTGACATACACACACACACACACACACACACACATATACACATATATTTAAATTTAATTCTTATTAGTAACCTGCATAATGCACTTTGGGGAGTTCTAACACTAGACAAGTCAATCTTCTCTATAAGAATATTATACATGTAAAATTTTTTATACAGCCAATTTTGGTGATATACATTATTATAGAAGTGATGATCATATAAGAAAATTGTCAAAGACTAGTAAGAAGCTGGGCGTGGTGGCGTATGCCTGTAATTCCAGTGGCTCAGGAGGCTGAGGCAGGAGGATCACAAGTTCAAAGCCAGCCTCAGCAAAAGCAAGGCACTAAGCAAGTCAGTGTCTCTAAATAAAATACAAAATAGGGCTGGGAATATGGCTCAGCAGTTGAGTGCCCCTGAGTTCAATCCTCAGTACAAAAAAAAAAAAAGTCTAGTAAGAAGGAAAGTTTCCGAGGTTTAGTGTAAGCTTTCTTACGGGGAGTCGCTCCAGAAAGCATTCTAAGTCCTAATTTCAAACCAAAAGAGAGCTTTATTTACCTGGCCAGGGACTGTAGAGACACAAGCTCTGTGATAGGACAGCAGCTTCCTGGTCCATCCAAAGAGCATATAAGCAGAAAACCACAACTCAGGGACTTGCTTATCGTCATGGAAGCTAGCCAATCCTAGAATTTAAAACATTGATAAGTGGGACCTGTGGGCTGTAGGCAGGACCAGAATTTTCCAGTCAGCAAGCAAGTGAAAAACAGAAGCTAAAAAAGCATTAGCTTTGCAGTTCAGTTGACCCCAGTCCTGGGTTCAAGCACGTGCTGGATAGTCACATCCTGAATTTGGGCAGGGGTTGGCAGGTCGAGAATCTACTTCAAAGTCATGTAGACCCACAAGGGCATTTAAACCCAGGATTAAATAGGTTTAATCAACCACTATTGCTGCATCCTGAGTAGGGTACAATTTGTGGGGTACAAAGTACAGAAAGACATTTTTTTAAAAAAATAAGGAAACAGCTTTCATTTCAGTTTCTCAGAAACAGCTTGTAACAGTTTTCTTGTAGAAGACAGCAAAATGGAGTCTTAGGTCTGACCATGACAGTTCTTGCTTTATAATTGTCTCATCTCACTTATCAAAATCTTATATCTATAATCTGTATCTTTTACTAATCTATAACCTATCACTTACACTCTTATTGGTTGTATTTCAGTTCACACCACGACAGCTTCAACTCTTTCCTTCTTTCCCTCCTTCCTGTTTTTAGTTTATTTTATTCCTGATATCTTCTACTCTTCAAAAAAATATATATGTATGTGTATGTATGTATGTGTGTGTGTGTGTGTGTGTGTGTGTGTGTATAAAATCTACTTTGTTCCAGGTTCTAGAAAGTCTACCATGAATAGAGTATCTTTCTAATCAGAAGCTACTGTCAGCTCCATAAGATGACGGATGTGCAGCCTGAGAACGCACTGGAGCTGGTGCCGTGGTTGGGGTACCACAGCTCGCTAAGGCTTAGAGAGGTCAGACTGTGGGTGCCGAAGGCTGAGGAGCCAGCTGGGGAGGCCCGGAGGCCCTTGCAACTGGAGTGGGAGAGGAGGCAGCCAGTGAGTCTGCAGAGCATGCTAGGGGTGCGGCTCAAAAAATAATCTCGGGTAGAGCACACGAAGCCTCAGAACTCAGATTAAGTCATCTCCATTGAGAAAACTGCTGAGAACGTTTAAGACTGTGCATTGACTTGATCAGAGATGAGATGGGGAAAAATAAGTAGGTGGGAGAGGGCCGAGGGGAGGCCTGTTGTCCTTCAGTAGGTCATGGTAGTGGTCCCCGGGCCAGATACAAGCTGTCCTTCTAGACTGGCACAGTAACCGGGAAGTGGATGGACCCAGGCGACTCTGCGATGGGGGGACCAGGGAAAGGGAAGGGTTGAGGGCGGCTTTCTCCAAGGTTGTGTCAGATCTAGGCCCGCTCGCTCTAACTAGTGCTTCCAGAAACAGCAGGGTCTCAATTATCTCACCGTGGGCTGTGAAATTCTAAAAAAAAGTTCTCCAAACAAAATTAAGTTTAATTTGCTTTAATTGAAAAATAAACACATGCCATGTACAGCACTCTCAAGAGGAGGAAAAAAAAAGGGCTAGAAAATGAAATGAACAGTTGGGTGTGGAAGGCCCAATTATTGGATATCCTGAAATGGAAATTGGTATTGATTGAGAAAATGAATTTAGAATTAAATTCAGTTACAGGATGCGTAGGCGTCCTCTCTAGGCTTTGATTTTCTTAATTTTTTTTTTTTTGGGGGGTGATGTTGCTATTTTGATTGTTATTGAGGACGTTATGAGGCAGCTGTGGAATTAAAAAGAAAAAGAGAGCTATGAACTTGGAGTCAGACTCTGACCACTTTTCTATCACTAAGGGACTTTTGGTAAATCGTGCATTTCTTAGCCTCAGGCTTCTCGTCTGTAAAATGGGAGTAATAATGCATACTTCACTGAATTCCCCAAAGGCTTAATAATTAGTACACATGGAAGTTCTACATAGTTAAGAGCTGATGGAGAAGGAGGAAGGTGTGGAGGAGGGTTAGGAGGCATTAGCCAGGAGGTAGGGGTAAGAGTGCTTCAGTGAGTTTAGGTGATGCATTCTCCCACCCAGGGCTTATTGAGAGGTATGCTCAGGCGGTTCCCTGGAAGTTGGGATACAAGTGGAGAAACCTCTGAGGCTGGCCTCAGGGGCGCTGTCTTCTAGCAACAATCTTTAGGCCACAGAATGGAACCCAGAGTCCGATGGGGTGGAGGGTGGAGATTTGCAGGCCCTGAGCTTTGCTCTAAGATCTCTCTTTATTCTTTCTTTTTATGACCCTCTGCCTTCCCATTAGACATGCGGCACTTGACGCTGACTTGGGCTCCTCCTCGTAGGGAATGGCATGGCAAACTTATTCACATTTGGGGGATAGCACTTAGAATTCTAAGCTCTCATTGCCAGGTTCTTAATAATATTGACATCTGAGGATCATAATAACGAGAATTTTAGAGTCTATCAAACTTTAGAATCAGAGACTCTTTGAATAGTGAGGACTCAAAGTCAGAATCTCATAGACTCTCAGAATGGAATGTGCATACAAAATAAAAGAATGAGCCAAAATAGGAACAGGCATCCCATCTGCGGGGTGGGGTTTGGAAAAATGGGTGTTTCTCTTTCCTTATATTTTTCTGTACCTCTTACATTTCCTGTCACGAGCCTGATTAACTTTTGCAAGCAGAAAAACAATTCTGAAAAATTAAAAAGAAAATGGTGATTTTTCTAAAAAAAAAAAAAAAAATTCCAAACTTGGTACCAAATCTTAAAAATAGAATCATGGAATCAGAGTCTTTCAGAAGGGAGTGGTATTTTGTGGTTATCTGGTCGACCTTCTTTCTCAATTCTAGGAAAATACTAATAGAGCATTAAAAAGGTAAGTGATCTTGAGACTGAATACATGTGCAAAAATGTCTAGGAGGAAAACACAAAGCTTAGTAAAAGTCTGGTGAATATACTGGCCAAACTGGGGCACTAATGGCACAAACAGGTGGAGCTTCTGAATATTGTAAGATTGCTTGGAGGGCCGATTGTTGACGTTATTGACACCTAAGACAAACACTTATCATGAGTAATGGAAAGCTTGAAGCAAAGCAGGATTGGTGGCTTTGCTCACCGACCATCCCTGCTATAATTCTTGTGTTGGCTAAACCTATCCTTGCTGTCATTTTAGAAAATATTTCCTTAAATATCCATCTTCTTTTCTAGGACTGTAAGCTCCAGGAGGGTAAGAGTGATACATGAGTTTCTAGGACTTCTCTGGGGATTCTAGAAAAGTGCTTTGCACAGCTGGGCACTTGAGACATCTGTTCCTAAAATCTCTTCCCTCAGAGCTTCCTCTCTTAGACACATGCTGAGCTATTGTTGATCTGTGCCCTTGGTTAGGTTTGCTCTGAAGCATTGATTTGTGTAGTGAGGGCTGCTTTATAAAGAACCTGCATCTGTTTTGTGTGTGTTCCTTGTTTCTTTCACAGTCCACGTTCTCTCCCAGGACCTCAAATCCTAGTGCGGATTTTGACGGGTACAGGAAGAACCTGGCTGGAGGTTTATAGTCTGAGCGAAGCTCTTTGATACCATGGAAGCTGCTTGAGTGAGTGAGTGTGTGTGTGCATGTGTGTGTGCTACTCACATAAATTGTGAATGTGGATGTTTTGTAGGGGAGTGTGTGATTTGTGTTTGCATGTATTCACAGATTCCTACGTTCGATTACGTGTGAATAAACTTGTGTTGAAATGAACGTGCAATAGGCATGTTACACATCTACCTGTTGACAAGGAGTATACTTTGTTAATGGGTAAGATGTGAATGCATACCTTGCTTCTGACAATGAAGTAGGTGCTTCCATGAATGTTAATATATCTGATTTTCCAATGATGACTTAGGTATTACAGTTTTTATTTTGAAGAGTATCAACAAAGGCTTTTAAAATTGAAGTGACTAGGGCTGATATTTAAAGTGAAGTTCATATTTTTAAGTGTGCTGGTGTTGAGTACTGGGGTATATGTGTGGGATATACATTCATGCACATGTGGAACATGCAGGCATTTTTACATGTACTTCTTAATGAATGTGTATATTAAGTGAATATATGTGTGTGTATATCTATATCTATATCTATCTATCTATTTATCTATCTATCTATCTATCTATCTATCTATCTATCTATATATATATATATATATATATATAATTAAAGCACTATCTTCCACCAAAGAAAATGGAAAATGTGTGTGATTGATTTGAGGATTGGGGGAGCAGGGGAAGATGAACTGAGTCATGTGGGAAAAACATCTAATTGACAGAGAATGGTAATTTAGTATCATTTTGTCCACATTGCTGAACCAACTGTGTGCTTTTCAAGGATTCTGTACCATAAGTTATTAATCCCCAAGAACTTTTTTTTTTTTTTCAAAGCATGTTCATCCAGGCTCTGCCAGGCCCATTGAATCAGGGGTTCACATTTAGGGATCGTCTCGAGTATTTTGTGAAATTCCCCTGGCAGCTCTGAAAAGCATCACTGGCTAAGAGCCTCTGGTCTGACAGCCTTCATCCAGAGCAGCAGTTCCCAAACGCTGATGTGCATCCCCAGTTCTGTGGCATTGATTGACAGGCAGGATTCCAGCCTCCAAGGTCCTCAGAGGCTTGCTCAGCAAGTCTATGGTCAGGACTCAAAATCATTTGAATAGCACCCAGGTGTGTCCACTTCAGGTTATCCTGAGACTGCAGTTTGTGAGTCACTCATCTGGATGTTAAAGTAGACTTGAAAGATGGAAGAAAGCAGCAAAAGAAAGCAAATGCCAGAGGGTGTTCACGAAGCAGAGGCTTTAGAGGAAAAAGAGATTGGGAAGAGGAATGTGGAGGAAGAAGGTCTTAGGACTCTTGGGGTGATTATTTTACCAGTCTTCCAATGATAATAGGACCTGCAGGGAGGGATCTCTGCAACAGGCCATTTTTCTGTTCACAAGTGATGAAATTGAAGCTCAGGGTTGATTTTCTTGAAGAGACTCAGGTTCAGGGCTGGGATCTGAATCCAGGTTTTCCTACCTTTCCATCCACTTCCCCTTCATGGTTCCCTATGCTGGGGGTTTTCTCTGCCTAAGACCTGAACCCACATAAATCTTCTGCTGTCTCACACCAGCCAAACCACATAAACATTTTTGCATCCACTACGCTGACGCTCGGAGGGGCTGAAATAGAACTTTGAAATTCTCCTTCACTTTTAATTAAAAAAAAGATTTAGGCCAACCCTGGGTTCCCACTTCTATTTAACTGAGACTGCTTTTAACCGTTGCTGTATTTTTATCGTTGCAAATGTGACGCACAGATCCATCTTCCTTGCAGTGCTTCTCGGTTTCTGCTCCATCTGTTGAAGAGAAAACATTTGCAGAAATCACTCGGCTTCTCTCCAAGGGCTGAAACTTCAGTGCTAGCAAGGAATGCAGTGCAGGAAGTGGAGCTGAGCACTGGTGAAAACCGGAAATGGCTGAAATTTTTTCCAGGATCTTTTTGATTTTCATTTTCCCAAACTAACAGTGTTCAGTGTATCCAGCCAGGCCCTCATGTTCCCCAGTGTGTGTGTGGAGTGCACCTACAGTGTGGCTTAGTCTAGATCCCATGTGTAGGTCTGCACTGTATACGTACTCCCACCCATTCTGAGGTTTTTCCACTTTCTCTTTCAATGGATTCAATGGATTCATCCTTCTGTCTCATTTTTTTTTCTGTCCCCTATTCTTGGCAAGCTCCTATGTTGGGGTTCATTAATTATGAGAACTATATTTGGTGTGGGAAAGAGCATTGGAAGACTGGGGTTCATGTCTTTGCTTTTATATATTAACTTTGCTAAGTCTCTCAAAAATCTCCAAGTTCAAATTGCCTGCAAAAGCCCCAGGAGGTGATGAGGATTAAATGGTTTATTGGAAGCACAAATGCATTGCAAACTGTGATGTGCTACACTCACGCTCTACATATTAGCAAGTCATTCATTTGTTAGCTGATTTTGTTTGCTTGTACATTTATATATTTGTTTATTGATGGATCATTTGCTGGATGAGCACTATACTGCAGGAACAGCCTTGCTATATGAAACTGAGGAGGATCAGGTGAAGTTCATATCCTTAAAAAGCCCACAGGTATGACACCTTGATGTGTTGATCTGGAGTCATGGAGCCTGCTGTTTCTTCTTCCTGTGGGGTCTAGGGATTCCTCAAAGAGGGAAAGGTCTTGAGCTGCATGTGGAAGAGTGAAGGTTCCCACATCCAGAATATTGACAGTCTACATGCTGATAAGAATGTGGAGCATCAGGAACTCTCACCCATTGCTGGTGGAAAGCCAACATGGTACTGCCATAATTTCAAAAAATAAGCACCCTCTTACCATAAGACTCAGCAGCCATGCTCCTTGATATTATCCAAAGTCAGTGAAGACTTGCAACCACATGCAAAACATCACACAGATGTTTATAGCCACTTTATTCATAATTGCCCAAACTTGGAAGCAATCAAGATATCCTTTAACAGGAATAGGTGAATTATTTTTTTTTTATTGTTTTATTGGTTGTTCACAACATTACAAAGCTCTTGACATATCATATTTCATACATTAGATTGAAGTGGGTTATGAACTCCCAATTTTACCCCAAATGCAGATTGCAGAATCACGTCGGTTACACATCCACAATTTTACATAATGCCCAATTAGTAATTGTTGTATTCTGCTACCTTTCCTATCCCCTACTATCCCCCCTCCCCTCCCCTCCCATTTTCTCTCTACCCCATCTACTGTAATTCATTACTCTCCTTGTTTATTTTCCCATTCCCCTCACAACCTCTTATATGTAATTTTGTATAGCAATGAGAGTCTCCCTTCATTTCCATGCAATTTCCCTTTACTCTTCCTTTCCCTCCCATCTCATGACTCTATTTAATGTTAGTCTTTTCTTCCTGCTCTTCCTCCTTGCTCTGTTCATAGTTGCTCTCATTATATCAAAGAAGACATTTGGTATTTGTTTTTTAGGGATTGACTAGCTTCACTAAGCATAATCTGCTCTAGTGCCATCCATTTCCCTGCAAATTCTATGATTTTGTCATTTTTTATTGCTGCATAGTACTCCATTGTGTATAGATGCCACATTTTTTTTATCCATTCATCTATTGAAAGGCATCTGGGTTGGTTCCACAGTCTAGCTATTGTGAATTGTGCTGCTATGAACATCAATGTGGCAGCATCCCTGTAGCATGCTCTTTTAAGGTCTTCAGGGAATAGTCCGAGAAGGGCAATAGCAGGGTCAAATGGTGGTTCCATTCCCAGCTTTCCCAGGAATCTCCAAACTGCTTTCCAAATTGGCCGCACCAATTTGCAGTCCCACCAGCAATGTACAAGAGTACCCTTTTCTCCACATCCTCGCCAGCACTTGTTGTTGTTTGACTTCATAGTGGCTGCCAATCTTACTGGAGTGAGATGGTATCTTAGGGTGGTTTTGATTTGCATTTCTCTGACTGCTAGAGATGGTGAGCATTTTTTCATGTACTTGTTGATTGATTGTATGTCCTCCTCTGAGAAGTGTCTGTTCAGATCCTTGGCCCATTTGTTGGTTGGGTTATTTGTTATCTTATTGTCTAATTTTTTGAGTTCTTTGTATACTCTGGATATTAGGGCTCTATCTGAAGTGTGAGGAGTAAAAATTTGTTCCCAGGATGTAGGCTCCCTATTTACCTCTCTTATTGTTTCTCTTGCTGAGAAAAAACTTTTTAGTTTAAGTAAGTCCCATTTGTTGATTCTTGTTATTAACTCTTGTGCTATGGGTGTCCTATTAAGGAATTTAGAGCCCGACCCCACAGTATGTAGATCGGAGCCAACTTTTTCTTCTATCAGACGCAGAGTCTCTGATTTGATATCAAGCTCCTTGATCCATTTAGAGTTAACTTTTGTGCATGGCGAGAGGAAGGGATTCAGTTTCATTTTTTTGCATATGGATTTCCAGTTTTCCCAGCACCATTTGTTGAAGATGCTATCCTTCCTCCATTGCATGCTTTTAGCCCCTTTATCAAATATAAGATAGTTGTAACTTTGTGGATTAGTCTCTGTGTCCTCTATTCTATACCATTGGTCCACTCGCCTGTTTTGGTACCAGTACCATGCTGTTTTTGTCACTATTGCTCTGTAATATAGTTTGAAATCTGGTATCGCTATACCGCCTGATTCACACTTCCTGCTTAAAATTGCTTTTGCTATTCTGGGTCTTTTATTTTTCCATATGAATTTCATGATTGCTTTATCTATTTCTACAAGAAATGCCATTGGGATTTTGATTGGCATTGCATTAAACCTATAGAGAACTTTTGGTAATATCGCCATTTTGATAATGTTAGTTCTGCCTATCCATGAACAGGGTATATTTTTCCATCTTCTAAGATCTTCTTCTACTTCTCTTTTTAGGGTTCTGTAGTTTTCATTGTATAAATCTTTCACCTCTTTTGTTAGGTTGATTCCCAAGTATTTTATTTTTTTGGAGGATATTGTGAATGGAGTGTTTTTCCTCATTTCTGTTTCAGAAGTTTTGTTGCTGATATACAGAAATGCCTTTGATTTATGCGTGTTGATTTTATATCCTGCCACTTTGCTGAATTCATTTATTAGTTCTAGTAGTTTCTTTGTAGACCCTTTTGGGTCTTCTAAGTATAGAATCATGTCATCTGCAAATAGTGATAATTTAAGTTCTTCTTTTCCTGTTTTTATGCCTTTAATTTCTTTCGTCTGTCTAATTGCTCTGGCCAGTGTTTCGAGGACTATATTGAATAGAAGTGGTGATAGAGGGCATCCCTGTCTTGTTCCAGATTTTAGAGGGAATGCCTTCAACTTTTGTCCATTCAGAATGATGCTAGCCTGAGGCTTAGCATAGATAGCTTTTACAATGTCAAGGTACGTTCCTGTTATCCCTAGTTTTTCAAGTGTTTTGAACATAAAAGGATGCTGTACTTTGTCGAATGCTTTCTCTGCGTCTATTGAGATGATCATATGGTTCTTATCTTTAAGTCTATTGATGTGGTGAATAACATTTATTGATTTCCGTATATTGAACCAGCCTTGCATACCAGGGATGAATCCTACTTGATCATGGTGCACAATTTTTTTGATGTGTTTTTGTATTCTATTCGCCAGAATTTTATTGAGGATTTTTGCATCTAGGTTCATTAGAGATATTGGTCTGTAGTTTTCTTTCTTTGAGGTGTCTTTGTCTGGTTTCGGAATCAGGGTGATGTTGGCCTCATAGAATGAATTTGGAAGAGCTCCCTCTTTTTCTATTTCCTGAAATAACTTGAAAAGAATTGGTATTAATTCTTCTTTAAAGGTTTTGTAAAACTCCGCTGTATACCCATCCGGTCCTGGGCTTTTCTTGGTTGGTAGTCTTTTGATGGCTTCTTCAATTTCATCCATTGATATTGGTCTGTTCAAATTGTGTGCATCCTCCTGACTCAGTCTGGGCAAATCATATGACTTAAGAAATTTATCGATGTCTTCACTATCTTCTATTTTATTGGAATATAGGTTTTCAAAATAATTTCTAATTGTCTTCTGTATTTCTGTAGCATCTGTTGTGATATTGCCTTTTTCATCCCGTATGTTAGTAATTTGAGTTCTCTCTCTTCTTCTCTTTGTTAGCATGGCTAAAGGTCTGTCGATCTTATTTATTTTTTCAAAGAACCAACTTTTAGTTTTGTTAATTTTTTCAATAGTTCCTTTTGTTTCAATTTCATTAATTTCCGCTCTGATTTTAATTATTTCTTGCCTTCTGCTACATTTGCTGTTGTTTTGCTCTTCCTTTTCTAGGGCTTTGAGATGAAGTGGGAGCCCATTAATTTGTTGGTTTTTTCTTTTTTTGAGGAATGACCACCAGGCGATGAATTTTCCTCTTAAAACTGCTTTCATTGTGTCCCATAGATTCCGATATGTTGTGTCTGTATTTTCATTTATCTCTAAGAATTTTTTGATTTCCTCCTTTATGTCTTCTGTAACCCATTGATCATTCAGTAACATATTGTTCATTTTCCATGTAATGTAGGATTTTTCCTTCCTTCTTTTATCATTGATTTCCAGTTTCAAGGAATAGGTGAATTAATAAGCAAACTTTGGTACATCTAGATAATGGAATATTTTAAATATATATATATATGTTATATATTTAATATATCACATGTAATATTGACATATATATATATTTATATGTCAATATTACATATGATAAGTGTACACACACACAAACACACATCAAGTCAGGAAAATATTGAGAAAACTTTAGTGCATATCCCCAAGTGCAAGAAGTCAATTCTAAAAGGTTACATAACACAGAATTCTAAATACATGATATTCAGGAAGAGGCAAAGCTGGAGACAGTAAATCTCAGTGGTTGTCAGGGGTTAAGAGGGAAGGGAGGATGAATAGGTCAAATGCAGAGAAATTTTAGGGCTTGAAATTATTCTGTATGATGCTATGTTGTTGGGTATATGTCATTATATAGTTGTCCAAATGCATGGAATGTATGTGGAACAGAAGTGAACCTTAATGTAAAGTTCAGACTCTGGGTGACAAGAATGTGGGTTTATCAGTGGCAACAAGACTACCACTTGGATGCAAGATGATGATAAGGGGAAGGTTCTGCAGATGTGCAGGGGGAGGGGACGTATGGGATATCATTGTTCCTTTCTTTTAATTTTGCTGTAAATCTAAAGCAATTTTTTAAAAAGTCTTTCAACAAACAAACAAACAAAAAAGGATAGGGTTTTATTAGACTTGAGATGGGGATAAGGTAGGAAGAACATTCTAGAGAAGGAGCAGTTTGGGAAAAAAAATGGCAAAAGGGTCGAAGAGATTTGATCAGCTGAAACTAACTGCAGGGAATCTGGAAAGCAAAGGTAGAGAGACAGGGAAGCAGGTGGGAGAGTGAAATGTGGGGAATAACGAAGTTAAGTGAAAGCAGACAATGGTTCTCATTTAGAGGTAGGAGGAAGCCATTGATGGAGGTGTCTTCAAGGAAGCAGCCGGCTGACAATGATAGCTGCCTTCTACCAAACACTGTCTATGACAGACACTGCATTAACTTAGGTTTACATTCATTATTTCATTGTGCACTCACACAATGACCTGTGTACAAGGTACAAATTGACTGATGAGGGAACTGAGGTTAAGAGTTGTCATGACTTGTCCACATGGATAGCTGGCCCCAGGTCGGGAGCCAAAGCCTAGTGTCTGCTTGTGGACTCTGCTTTCAAGCACCTCACCAGCACATAGACATTTGAGGACTCTCTGCATAGCTCTGGGAAGGAGCTGGTCATGGGGGGTGATGCTGAGCCAATAAGGGATGGTGGTTAGTCCTGAGGGTAAGAAATCCCTTAGAACTGAATAGAATATGTCAGTCTGGCGGTTGAATTCCAGGCATAGCTCTGAATATTTGTATGGGGACATTTGGGGCAAGAGGAAGAGCTTTCAAGAAGTACACCTTTGTGGGCAAGCTCTGTGGCACTGGGGGAGGAGAGAAGCTCCTGTTAGGGTGTTGGGCCCTCTGCATCCTGCTGGTTAGTATCCTTCAATAGACTCAATGTGTCATTTGGAGTTCTGCAGAGAATGTCATGGAAGTTGCCTTCTAAAGAATGTCATGGAAGCTGCCTTCCTTGGACATTCACCAGAGACAGAACTCCAAAGGGAAAAAGGCCATAAAAACCCCTCATAACCTTTATTTTTTCCTTCTCTAATGAGATTTTTTAAAAATAGCATTTTAAGTTCCTTGAAGGAAAAGCCATAGAATCACAGCCTTTGAGGTCTGAAATGTCTGAGATTTTTGAGCCTCTGTGAATACCAGGGCCGAGACCCCTCAGTACAGCCTCTATTTCTACATCCTCTGCCCGTTGGGCTTTTCTTTCATGTGCATGCCTGTCTGTGCCACCACCCTTCTTTGGCCAACGTTTGTATGTTCATGGCTCTGAAGTGCTGTTCTGAAGTTTGCAGTCAAAATTGGAAGGACAATCTCTCATTTTGAGATTTTTCCCCCTCTATTATTATAATATTGGTGGTTAAAATGTACATTCTCTTACAAAATGCTAATAACGATAATTGTAATATTGCTTAGTTAAATGCCCTTTCCTGGAACAAGAAAATGTTGGTAATTTCATGTTGGTCCAAAATATTAGTTTTACAAATTGGATTTGGTCATGGAGCTGAGAAGGCTGATGTTGACACTCCAGTACATACAGTCTCTCATTCCACATCTGACTAAAAATATTGGTATCCTATCTTTGCATATTCTGTTGTCTTCTATAATGTTTTGGTAATGTCTTGCCTGCAATGGGTTGTCATTAAATGCATGAAAGTAAGTGAATCTTCAGGAAACCAAAAAAATATTATATCGAGTGCCTTTTCTATGTTCTAACCTGCTTCATGTGGCATAGCTTTCATATAAAATTCAGTCTGTATGACGTTTATAGTCAAGGCTTTAGAATTGCATGAATTTAGTCTTTAAGAATGCAAGATCTAGAACCTGCTTGCCTGAGTCAGGCTTCCCCTTTAACTAGCTGTACATCCTTGATAGATTTCTTTACAATATGGTAAAAAGAAAAACTTTAGCTTAGCCTGTCTGTAGTGTAACCCTGCTAGCATTCTTCTGAAGATTGCTTAGTTCATTTAGGCAAAGATCTTAGAGCAATGCCTGGCACACAATAAGTGCTCAGTAGATGTTAACTCTTGAAAGGAAGGCTTGCACATCAGAGATGCTGGCATAAGGAGGCCTGGTTGACATGGATCAAATCTGGTGCAAGTTTCTGCTCTGCCATTTACTATTTGAGTAAATCTGGAAGATTGAGTTAACCTTCTTATATAAAGTCAAATTCAGTCCAACTGCCAAAAAGACTTGAAAGCTAATACATATAGCATGGAGATGGTGGAAAGGCCTCTCTGAAGAGGGACCTTAAAGGACACGTAGGGTATCCCTGTGACTAAGGCAGCAAAAGGGACAGCCAAAGAGGTGAAATTACCTAGGTGGAAAAGACTTAGGGAAGACTTGTATCCACCTGCTTTCTTCTTTCTGGAAAGTTCTTTGAGGAATTAGTAAGAACATTCTTTTATTTTGGGATAAAGGACATTGGAACTATTGTAGTGGATGGGGCATTGTTTTCAGTCGAGATACCTGGAAATAGAGTTTCCCCTGTCCCCAAGAATCCACTCCCTTAATGAAGACCTTATCATAGGGGAGTTGAGGAAAAGATGAAACCAAAGTTGATAAATCGAATTAGGGGACATAATTGTTAGAATGAAGTTGTTCAGAGTCTGCCAAGTATACTTAAGCTAGGATCAATCTGGAAAGGGTTTCTGCATGACGCAAATAGAATCAGATGTGTGCGTGTGAATATTCAATAAGACAGGGGTTGCGGGTGCTTCTGGCTCTCTGGATTTTGCTTGTTGCCAGAGATTAGGCTGCCACCTGGATCCTACCTGCATTCAAGATGTTGTGTGGATTCTTGCTGATTTTCTGAAGTTTTATTTATCATCATGCAGAGAAGAAATAAGTGCTGGAATGTTAACGTTCTGAGAGGGAGCTGATTGTGGGGTGGGGAAAGAAGTGTGAGGCTCTACTTTTTTTTTTTTTTTTTAATATGCCCAGAGAATCTTGATAAGACATTGCAGGGTTTGAGTTTAAAAATATACCAGGTGTGAGCAGAAGACACTGAATGGATATCCTGTAGCAAAGTATAGATATTTACAAATTTCATGGTGGTTGTGGCATCTGAGGTCAAATGTGTGAACTCAGAAGCTGAGAGAGGTGGAGGTGAGTTCTGAACCTCAGCCCTGGGTATCAGGCAAGCAATTCCACCACAGCATCTTGGAATACATCCACCTTCACATGTTCATCTATTCTTGAGCATGCATGGAAAGAGTTCTCTTTTGCTAAAGGCTGTGGTTAAAATGAGAAAGTGGATGTGCCTTGGATCTGGATGATTTCAATCAGTTGATAAACATGAGTGATGCATCTTGTATGTGATTAAGTGCTGGTTATATATATATATGGTATAGCCTTTCCTTTTAAGGAACTTACAGTTCAGGAGAAAGATTAAGATCAAGCAAATAGAGTCTAATGTGAGAATGCTGAAACATGTGTGTGAATATATTTGGAGAGAAGCGGGGGAGATATTCCAGATAATTATATTTTGTTGAGCATTTACTATGTGCAAGACACTGTATCAAAACATGTTGCAATGCACCATCTCAATTCTTCCTGCCATCCTCTGCAGTAGGATGAATACAGTTATTATCCAAATTTTAAAATTAGAAAATCGATTCAAGTATGTTAAGTCACTTAAGGAAACAAGAAGAATCTATGCAGAGTGGGAATGAATTGAGGTCTTCTGACTGCACCCCTCTTTCTTTTAGCTTCTCTCCCTTGTACCATCTCCCCAAGGTGCTGTAGGGGCTCTGAAGGAAAAAAGCAACTCACATGGTTGCAATGTGGTAAGAGACGGAGGAGAAAGAAGGCTTCCGCTGAGCACCACAGCTCTGTAAGTGCACCAGGAGGACAGTGGGGGAAACCATGTAACCCCAAGAACAATCTGTGCCAATACACGCATGTCCAAAGGATCAGGCACTGTTGAGGAAGAATGTCAGCTCTGAGTAGGTGGGCTGGGAACAGCTAGGGAGCCTGGGACATCTTCATCCCACAGTATAGCACAGCCTCAAGCAGAGAGTGGCATCTCACTTTCAGATTCTGCCAAGGTTCACTTCTCAGGGACTGAGTGAGGGAGGAGTGATTCACTGACCCGATTAGCAAACACCCTACAGACATGGAGATAAAGAATGAGGAAGCAGGTATTAAATGTAGAAAGATGGGCTTCAGATTGAAGAACTCCTCTGGGGATCAGCGGTGGCTTTCAAACAGGGTCCCAGCTCTCTGCAGATAGAGCAAGCAAAAAGGTTGCAGGTAAAAGCAGGGAACCTGGTCAAGGTGAGCGGGTGAGTGGGAAGAGGAGCTGCCCAGTGCCAGGCGAAGGACTGGAGCAGTTGTTAAGTTCAGGGTTTATGACTTGGAGAACGTGACCCATATAGCCAGCTTTCTCTTGCTGATGTGTTTTTAATCGGATGTTCTTCTAAAATTCACCCTTCGCCGACTCCATATCTCATTCCCTGGAGGCAGCGCGGAGCAATCTGTTTGCATCTGCACTTTATACAGCTGTGAGTCCCTTTGCCGTCACACCTGGTGGGTCACATCTTGGACACAGCACAACAGCCAGCATACCAGCGTGCTGGATGACCTGGAGGAAGCTCGCTCAGCACCCGGAGCTCACAGTAGGGGAAGCATTCAGGGCACACTTCCTAGGCTCTGCGCACGCTGCCAACTGCTTTGCGCGTGTTAATTGATTTGACCCAGGCAACAGCCCAGTGTATTACCACGATCGCTATTTCACAGATACTTGTAAACTGAGGCAAAGAGAAATAAGGCCACTTGCCAAGGCCGAGTAGTGAATGACAAATTTTGGATTTTTTGGTGCTGGGGATCCATTCCGGCCCCTCCCATGTTGGACAAGCAGCGTACTACTGAGCTACATCCCCAGTTCCCAAACTGAGATTTGAATTGGTGGCTGTCACAGCTCTGGAGCCTTATGTTTAGCTTCTCTAATGTGTTGCTGTCTTGATGCTGTTCATGGGCTCTCTAACACAATCGTCAGGAGTGGCAGCCTGGGCCAGGCCGTTAATAGTACTTCTGTCTTAGAAGCAAAAATGCAAGTAGTGTCTGGACCTCACCAATACGATTGACTTAATTTTGTTCCCAAGTCACTGGTGTCCACAGGGGGACTCTTATGGGTCTTGTATCCAGAGGTCTCCCAGGGGTTGGATATGTTCAGTTTGGTTTCACTCCAGGCCATGAAGCAAATACATGTAAGTTTTCCATTTCATGGACACATAAGTAGAGGCTTGGGCAGACACTGTAATAGTCCTGAGGGAACTGTAGTAGCAGCCAGATTTGGAGGTCAAACTGAAGCTGACCTGATTCCAGAGTCAAGACTTTGTTCACCTTGTGTAAGCCATTTCCTTTCTCTTTGTCTGTTTTATTCTCCTACTACCCCCCAAAACTAAGACACTGGATTATTAGGTCAGTGTTTCAGAAACACCAACCTTTCAGGCACCTCCATAACAATTTCTGCTCTTTTCATTCTGCCCACAATGCTTAATATTTTTCTTTGAATCCATCTACTTCTTATCCAAACACACGTACCTCCATAGGAAACTTCAGATCGTTACCATGAATATAAAAATAAGATAATAATTATATGGATATCCACAGTGGAAACAGAAAGTATACAATGATATTCTAGTATATATATTCTAGCTTACAGATTCTGCTCTATTCTTGTGGACCCAAGTCCATGCTGAGTATATGTTTGTGTTAAAAAGTAACATTTACAAATACTGGAGAGATGCTAAATATTTCATAGAAACACAATTGGACTTCCTCCTCAGGATTGGGAGAGAATCAAAAGGATCTCTTTCTTCATTTTGTCATTAAAGTTATAAAAAAATGGGTCTCCTTTGAGAAGCCGTGTGTCCCCAAGCCAGGGTGGCACCAACTCTCATTTTGTGTGTTACTGGTTTGGGGAACATTTGCATCTTCTCAGTGTTTGCATTCTATGTCTCTAAGACTCTTAGGGTCTCTGCGTCCTTGGAGATCCAGTTTGGGAGTAGTAGTCTTGATTGGATGATGAGGTGAGAAGTCCGATTCTAGACTAAAGGGAAAGGAGAGCTATTGCTTTGCTCTGGCTGTCTTGAAGCAGCTAGAAGGAAGGCAGGCATTGGGTTCTATAAAAGACCCAGGGCTGGAAATCTGTGCTCAGAGCCATACCATCCTATCCAGCCATTCCAGTTTTTTTGCCACTTTGCCTTAGATGCCCACTGGCTGCCTACCCCGTGAGCCTGTACCCAGTTCTTTCTTGCTGGTATCACACCCTAGTGAACAAGGGAGGCCTTGTTCACTAGGGTGTGATACCAATTTAAGAACTGTGTCTAAGCTGGGAACAGTGGACTGTACTTGGGAGGCTGAGGCAGGAGGATTGCAAGTTCAAGGCCAGCCTCAGCAATTTAGCAAGGCCCTAAGCAACTTAGCAAGACCCTGTCTGAGAAATAAATAAATAAATAAATAAATGGCATTAAAAAGGTGTGTGTGTGTGTGTGTGTGTGTGTGTGTGTGTGTGTGTGTGGCGCTGGGGATGTGGCCGGTACTATGTCCATTGAGAATGTGCCTTTTGGCCTTTCTGCAGTTCCAAGAAGGAATGAATGTGAAGCCAAGTTTCCTCTGTCCCCATCAGTGCTTGGGAAGTTGGGATGTTATCTCACTTTGCTCAATAAATCAGTAAAATAGGCAAGGGTTAATTTCTCATTTTATACATCAGACAATGAGGTTTGGAGAGTGTCAGTAACTCAATGAAGTCCCACAGCTTCGGAGACCCATAGAGTGGGACTGGCTCCAAATCCTGGGCTTGTTTTCTGGTGTTGTGATGTGCTGAGATTTGCCTGGTTTGGGGGGAAGTAGGTTCTTGGGCTGGTTTCTGGGTCCTCCCTGCACCATGGGGCTGGGACACAGTGTCACACCTCTCAGCTCAGCCTTTCTTTGTTCAGTTGTTGGAGTGTGATGCTAATGAGACCCTACTCATGGATTTTAGCCCCTTGGGGGCCAATTAACTTCACTTTACTTCAGCTGCCAGGAACCTCAGAACTAAATCCAGATCAATTAGCTCATCCCAGGTGCCTGGTAACATCTATTCCTTCACTCGTTTTAACTATTCTTTGTTCCATTTTTATTTTTAATTGTCCTGATTTATATCTTATTTAACTTTGTAATATCACTTTAACTGTGTCTTGGGGGTAGATAAGGTATGAATTCTAAATAAATAAGTAAAACCGCTTTAGGGTCATCTCTGGAGAGGAAGAGCAGCTCCCAGAGTCCTCTTTGGGGTGGAGGCTGAGGTTGCCCCTGGGTGAGCGGCTGGGGGGGGTGTGAATCCTTCCTGGGACACATGGGCATTGGGGGAGAGGGGCAGGGAGAGGGAGTGAGTGGGAGTAGCTGGGCAGAGAAACCATGCCCACGTGGGTAGGTTAGTGAGTAAAAAGTGGAGCAAGACTATTCTTAAGAGCTCCTGGGGGACCAGAAGTCAACCAGGATTCTGGAGCCATAATGGATGTAACCCTGGAGAAGGATGTGGTCGAGCAAGGTGACACTTGCTGAGATGTCGTGGGATGGCTTTGGTTGAATCTTTACCCTATCATGTTGAGCTGTGTGACTGTGGGTCAGTTGCCTGACCTTTCTGACCTTGTTTCCTTATCTAAAATGGAAGAAATAATTCCTGTAGAAAGTTAAAAAGACTGCACGGTTTAGAAGTAGGCATTTGCTCGGTCATTCATTTATTCCAAAGATTCCCTCCCTTCCTTTCTTCCTCCCCTCTCCCTGTTTCTGAGCTGGAAGATTTCTTCTAGGCCAGTCTTCATTTATGAAGAGGATGCCAAGCCCCAAATCCTGCAGCTGATTGCCAAGATGGGGTGACAGGGGAGTATGAATGAGCAGTCACTTCGTGTCGGCCACTCTTCTCCAGTGTCTGTCTCTGTGAATCCAGCACATGGTTAGGGTATGAAAAGACAGAGGATGTAAAGACACAGGAAACGCACTCAGTGGAGTGACTGGTGCATAATAAATGGTCCGTGCAGCTGAGCTGAGTTCAGAGAGGCCTGGTGTAGTTGTGGTGGCAAAAACCAAGCCCCTGTAGTTGAACCGCCAGAATCGAGTCAGAGCCTTAGAGGTTGGTGTTTTTTCAAGACTGCAGCTGGACTGTCCTGGGGAGGCTTCCCTGCACCCCAACACCCTGCCCTGCATCATGAACCCACTTTGAAAACCACTGACTCAATCCAATACCTTTAATTCAAAAGTGGTGGAAATGGGGTCTTAAAAAGAGGAGGCCACTTGCTCAAGGCCGCGCAGCCAGATGGGGGAGCTAGGATCAGAATCCTGCATCCTAGGTTCCCCAGTACCATTTCTACAAAGGACAAAGAGCAGTTGCATCCCCTCCAAGCTGCAAGGTCTGAGGAAAAGCTGGTGCAGTCAGGAAAAGCTTCCTGGAAGAGGCAGGGCTTAGGTGGGACTCCGACAATGAGCTCAAGATGGGGAAAAGGCAGAGAACCTCTTGTGCATCTCTAAAGACAGCAGGGAGTCTCCCAGTGTGTTGAGATGAGAGTGACTGCAGGATCAGCTTTGTAGAAAAAGCAAAACTGGATGAGGGAAGTAGGTCAGGTCTAGTTAAGGGAGGGGCTTGGGTTTTAGTCATGCCATGAGCTTGACAGCTTGGAGTCACCAACCAGGTGTACCTGTAGGTACATGATGAGTTGAATTTGACACTCAGAGCAAATGGATGTAGAGGGCTCATTTGTTAATGCTTAACAATGGAGAGATTTCATACACAAATCTGGACTACTTCCTGTCTACTCACTCCTAAGGGACCCGGTGACCTGGCAGCATAGAGAACCTCCTTCCTTGTGGAATCTGCTGTCCTTGTGGACCTGGACGTGAACCTGCCATTTGTGACCAGATGTCCATTATAAGCCCACACCTGGACACTTCTTTCCCATTTACAGCTTGGCCATTGTGGTCTTTCAAGTTTGCATTCTGTGCAGAAGCAGCGAGGCCTAAAAATTAGTCGTCATTGTCATGATTAAATCAATGTTTGGGGCTGTTTATTTGTTCATCAAACATTTATTGAGCATCTGTTTCCTACGAGGCTTTAGAAAGGGAAGGATTGGGCTTGGGAGGTGAATTGGGAGGCTGGTCAGGTCCGAAGAGAGAGGATAAAATCTGTTTAGGGACAGAGCCACCACCACTGACATAGAGGTGATATCCTTCTCTCTTGGTCCCTTTAGTTATCCTTTTAAAAGAGAAAGCTGCCTCACCCGTTCCCAAAGAATCAGGTACCTGTCATTTGACATTCCTTCACCTTGTTTCTTTTATATTATAGTAAACTGCTGTTATACATTATTATGTTCATCTAAGAGAGATACATCCTCTTTCCTTCTCATATTTAGTCTCCCTTTCTTTTTCTTTCTTTCTGGTTCTCTCAAGTGAACTCGTCCCATCTGGCCCTCATTCCCCACAATTGCCCCCCGTGTACTGATGGACAGTTCTGAACCTCAGAGGGAGGTTGTGTGGCTTCATGGACCTGCTGAGAGCAGACCGGGAAGAGCCAGGCTGGCTCAGAGAGCTGCCTTCTCCAATCAACACAGTTGCTTTGTCTCTGTGTCTGCATTTGACGACAGCATTCTTGTTTCCATGCTCCCAGTGCAGTTTCCTCTCCCACCCCTGCAGCCCACCCTCTCCATCACTTCTCCAGTGCATTCCCCAGAGGCCCAAATGTCTCTTCATCATTCACATCTACCGTGCAGTAGGATTGCTCTCAGAATAACGAGAAGCTGAATCTGGGAAGTGGATTTCACTGGAAATGGTCCTTTTGCTAAAACAAAGCAAAACAAAACCTTATAAAAAAAATCAATGTCTCTAGGAAGAGGAGAGGATGCTTGGAGTCATAAAGATAGTTTACAGGAGGAGACACGAAAATGCGGTCTATACTCTTGAGTTTCTGCCATTCACTAGCACTGGGACCCTGAGTAAGCATGGTTTCATTTTTTTTTTTCATAAGATGAAGCAGATGTATTTGATTCTCTTCAAGGACCACTCCACCTAAAATATTTTCCTCCTTGAGCACGAGGAGGAAACAACACCCTGTGGTTTCTGATGGGATTTCTTTTCAATCTATACCTATGCATAGGGGGATACCCATAAGACATAATGGACGTGCAACCAAAAACTCTTACCCAGACGTGTCAGCTTTAGCTAAAACTATCTCTCTGGAGAGTAAGCAAGCTCAGGGAGACCTGAAGGAAGATCTTCCTGACTGCATGAGATCTTGGTGGCCTAGGAAAGCCCTTTTCCTCCCTATGGATCATCACAAAGAAGATGAACAGCAAACCATAGAGTGTTAAGATTCTGCACTTCCTAAAGATGGAAGGAAGCCTGGGTTGGACGAACTTAGGCAGCTCCCCACCTTAGGAGAGTTTTGATAACCTCATGGAAAGCCGAATTTAGGTCTAAGAAACCAGTTACTGCATCTCTGAGCACATGGCCTGGCACAGTTGTATGAGTATCTGCTGAGCGAATTGCTGATGTGGGCAAAGGATTCAATAAGTATCTGTTGAATGAAAGTCACTGGTATTTGGTGATGGAATGTCATAGAAGGCCCAAGACAGAAGAACCTTAGAGATCATTTCTAACCTCTGTTTTCTACCCAGGCAAACTGAGGTCTGTGGTTAGGACAAGACTTGATCCAATGTGCATGATGAATTAGGGCCCGAGTACCCAGTCCTCATGACTCCCAGAATAGGTTTTTTTTTTTTTTTTGGTGAACTCTTTCTGCCTCCAACAATGTAAATTGGCTGAGTGGCCTTGGGTTAGGCATTTCCAGAGGCCCCTCTGGCGTTTGTGTAAATCTGGAGCAGGCTCAGCTGGTGCCTTCTCTCCTCCTCTTGGGCTGGCACTTTCTGTTAGTCTCAGTCAAGAGAACATTATAATCCTTCTCCCTGCTCTCCGGCAGTGCACGGCCACCCCATCACTCACTCTAACAGACCCTGCTGAGCACCCACAGTATATCTGGAAGCCATTTTCTGTTTGGAAGTCAGTGGCGGTCAGCCAACATTTCAGTAATATTTGCTTTCCTAAGGCTTAGACAAATCAAATCCATTCACTTCCTCAGACTCCATCTCTCTTGTCTGGCACAATGTCCCCTCATCCAAGGCGAGCCAAGATTGAGCATGGTTTTTTTTTCTCTCTCTCCTTCTCTTATATAATGTACAAGTTTCTTTTTCGTTTTTTCTACCAGTATAGAATCACAGCTGATATAAGATTAAACTTGAAAGAAACATAAAAAAGAAAAAAACAAGCAACCGAACGACCAAACAAAAATACACTTAAGTCACCCTTTCTGGATAGATGGGTGCAGATACCAAGTTCCAGAGATGTGCGGACATCAGTTGCCATGAGTCTTGTCTCTACAGAGGTAGTAGGAACAGGGCTGAAATTCGAGTATCCTCACCTAGACACCTCATCTTGCCTCTCTGAAACTCAGCTTTCTTAGCTGTGAAGTAAGGGCTCAGTTTCTCATTGTGCTGGCCACACAGTGTTGTTCTGGAGGAAAGCGGCTGAGTCAATGTGTCCCCCTGGGTTCTAAGGTGCTAGATGCACATCCGCCCCTGCCGTGGGGCATTATGAGCCTTGTTCCTTGTGCAGGAACTTTGAGTATTTCAAAGTTGTGTTTATTCTATAATGAGCATTTGGGACATCCTGGCAAGGAGGCAGGTATGATATTTTGGGGCAAAGGATCTCTTTCAGGAGCCCTTCCATTCATCTAACTGCCTACTGTGTGGCTGTCCCAGCAGGGAAGCTGCCATGTTCTCTGATGCATTTAGAGCGGCCTCTGTCAGGGAGTGTACCAGCTGGAAATAGACCAGGCATTTCCTTTGGAGTTTCACAAAAATGGATCCTTTGGGTCAAAGGCCCCTTAATCTGCAAAACACAAGCTGTTTGCCTGACTTGAGGCCTCCACAGACTTCCTAGACTTGAAGGGGCTTTGGTATGGAAAATGGATTGTGTTTTTGAAGATTAAGGGTCCTTTCATCCAAAAGATGCAATATATATATATATATATAAATTTTTTTTTCTTTCCCTCAAGCTCCCAGTGAAACACCTTGCTCCTTTATGGTTTAAAATCTGTAGGCTTCCTTTATTATGCATAGATGGATTAGGCTGGATGACATAGTCAGAGCCTCTGAGCTGCAGAGAACCTCAGTGAATACTCAGTGCCACTGCCCCCCTCGCTCTTAGCACTACCCCTTCTGTCCTCCAAATGTGGGCCAGTCATCCCCACTAATGCAGTAAAATCATGTGCAAGTGATTTAAGATTTAAGAATTTCTGATGAAGTCTGCAGGAGCTGGTGCATTTCCCAAGCAGAGACTGCTGGGGCTCCACAAGCTATGCTCCCATAAAGTCCCTGAGGGCCAAAGACCTCAGTCAGTAGCTGACAGCATAGTGCAAGTGGACAGTCTAGGCTTTGGATAGACCTGGCATCAGATTTCAACTCTGATTCTTAAGATTCATGGGGTTACTTTGACTAAGTTACTTAACTTTACTGCTCTCAGTTTCCATATCCCACAAAATGGGAACAATAATACTACGTAGTGTGTCTGTGAGCTACCATCACAAACTTGCTATATAGCAACCTTTCCTCCCAGCTTAGGCAAGTCAGTGCCTTTAAGAACCAGCATGCATCATAGGTCATGCATTGGTGAGTCAGCTGGGGACCACCCAATCTAACCCAGTCTCACTTATCCAGGCTGACTGCCCCTGCTCTACAGTTCAGTGTGTGTGTAGGGGGTCTGCTCTATGCTTAGCCTGAGGCATATTAAATGAACAGTCTGCTCCACATGTCCTTCAGCCTCTTTCAGAAACACTAGACACATTCTTCTTCTGGCAAAGGCAGAAGTACAGAAGTTAAGTAGAAGCCCACAGGGTCTCTGGAGGTGCAGGGCTAGCCTACCATCACTCCTGTCTCACCCTAATGACCAGAACACATAATGAGGAAACTCAAGGAAAGGGGAGTGGGCGCTGCCTGTTTAGTAGAAGGACTGTAAAATGACATGACAAAGTGCCTGATTATAAGAAGGGGTGATAATTTGAGGCATTAAATAACCTGCCTCCACCATCCCACAGTGGAGATCAATTGAAGTAAAGTTTGTAAATACCTTGACTCAGCTCCTCTCATTCACTAAGTGTTCATAAATTATTTTAATCACTATCATTAGTATAGCAAGGACTCAAAAATGGTGGCAAGAACAATTAAATCCTGAGCTTCTGAATCCAGCAGCACAGATGCTCAGGGAGGTGCTCCCGTGTTCTCAGAATGACACAGATGGGATAGTTGGGCCCTTGGAAAGCAGATGGTGCAATGTTTTTATTTTTTATTTTTAATTTGGATTTGAAGAGAAACAGGAAAAACCCTAGTTCTAGCTCATCACAACATATGGCATGTCACTAGGTGTGGTGGTGTGCATGCCTGTAATCCTAGTGACTGAGGAGGCTGAGGCAGGAGGATTGTAAGTTTGTGGTCAGCCTTTGCTACTTAGAGAGACTGTTTCTCAGAAAAATAATTAAAAGGGCTGGGGATGTAGCTCCATGATAGAGTGGAATTCAAGCCCAAGTCTTCAGTCCTGCAAAAATTAATTAATTAGTTAAAAAAAATATATATATATATTTCCAGGAGAGTGTGTGTGTGTGTGTATGTGTGTGTGTGTTAATGCAAACAGGAGGGAAATAGTAAATTCCTATATTCTCATATTAATAGGACTGGCGATCTAATGGAAAATACTAGCTCTGCAATATGTAGGGGATTAGAGGGGCCCTGGAAAAGGACAGTGTCAATATAAGAAGACAGATGTGGTCATGTATCAAGGAACACTCATGGCAGCAGGGACACCCCAAACCAGAACCATAGGAAGAATCAATTACATAACACTAGACTGTAGCAGTAGATTTCATACATGTATCATACATGAATGCAGATATGTGTTGAGAAATTCCTCTTATCTGTTGGCTTATATTAATAAACATAAACCTAAAGATACAGGGATGAACTAGAACCCGAGCCCTGCTCTTAGGATGCTTCTTACCATCCAGTGGCAGAAGCAGAAATGTCAACCATGGAATGGGTCAGAAGTATAATTAGAGGCATGGGCAAGTTTCAACCAACTCCCAGTGATGGAAGTGTCCACTCCTACTTGTATTTATTCCCATCAAGAAAGGCCTTCAAAGGAGAAGACACTGGAGATGCATTTCCAAGGGAGAGTCAGAACCTGCTCTTTATTTAGATATATGAAGGAATTTTAGGGAATTTGTGAAAACATCACAGTAAGATGTTCAGCATGCTGGAGGGAAGAGCATAAGGAGAGTGGGGCGCAAGTGGCAAGATGATTCTGGGATGTAGGCAGGGTAGAAGTGGAATTCCTGTTAAGGAATTTGGACTCTATCCTGCAGGCAACAGAGAGGTAAAGACCAGAGTGATCAGCGAAGTGAAATAGCTCTGGTATAGCTCAAGGCAGAGAAGGAATATGGTTAACATTTCTAGCGCTTTTTCATATCCTGAGACTTATAGAAAGGGTAGGAAAAACTAGCACCTTCTTTAATATGTTTACTTCCCACACTGATGGAACCTAGCTGTGTTCCTGTGTTGGAAGTAAATTGTTCTTAGTCAATATGCAGAATGGATGGGGCAGTATGAGACTTAAATACCATCTGGGGCATACTGTCAGAGGTTAGATCCAAATCTACTTTTCACTATGAAATATGGTCAAAGAATCATTCACTAATGATGGTAATACATGTCCAGGAACAAGACTACCTCCATTTGGATTCTGCTAGTGCCTCAGATTAACTGTGAGGCCATTTTTGAATTTCTAAGCCTTCCTGATTTTAGTTTCCTTACCTATTAAACAGGACTGATGATCATCCTGCTTGAGATGCTTGTTTTGAGGGTTAAGTGAGTTGTATATGTTTTATTAAAACAGTTTACTGAGATGTCATCTCTCTGACTTAATTTTCTCATCTCTGGAGTGAGAATTATAAATCCCTGCCCTGTATATGTTAAATGTGATGTTGCGGTTAGATGGAAACTCAATTCTTTTGCAGTGTGAAGTTTTGCTGGAATGCAAGGATGGTGTAAGGAGCGCTAGAGGGAATGGGAGGAGGCAGAGCACTCACAACCTCCAAATTACAAACAATAAAAAAATCTATGATTGCTGATTTAGGCATGTCTAGTACCTGCTTCAGATGTGTCCTCTGACTTCTTTCTTGAATTTCATGTTTGTCATGGGCAAGAATCAGCCATGGGTGTCCTTTTAGATCATCATTTAGCAGGGATGCTATAAAAGGATGAAGCCATTGCACAAGAACTAGCGGAACCTATGGATCCACAGGAACATTTTAGGTTATTCATTATCTTACAGCCAAATGGATCCACCAGGAACATTTCAGGTTATTCATTAATCATCTGCTGGAAACATCAGACCAAGGGACAGAACTTTTGATAGATAAATATTGGAATTTAGATTCAATTGGAAACTTGTATTTATTCCACTTAATATTAGCATTAGATTAACCACAGGGAAAAACTCAGTTGTTAACTTACAAGAGCATTCTTATTTTTTTATTGAGCAATTATTGAGCACCTGTATAGAACTAGTTCCCACATTTGACATCACTTTCTGCTTCCAATCTCTTTGGTGTGCCTCTGTGGGGAAAGCACCTTTTCTGATGCATCTCTGTATCCCATGAAGCCTCTGTCTTACTAATTTTCACATAACAGGTGGGTTCTCATGATCCCGTGCTTTTGCTCACCCTGGTCCTGTAACCTAGAATGCATTCTCTGACATGCTTTTAATTTTTTTTTTCAACTTGGTAAGTCCCTACTTGAACTAGTAAAGACCAAATCAAATCTCAGCTCCCATGAGAAGTCTTAAACTCACTCTGAGTTACTTTTCTCTTTATTTTCAACACTTATTCAGGTATCCAATAAAACCCAATCAATTGTTCTGCAATTTGAACTTTACAGGTTTATCTTCCTGTGGCTCCCTATAGCCGTAAACAGTTTCTTACTTCTCTTTGCCTACCCAGTAGCTTGTCCAAAGTTTGACATTCCACCACAAGTCTGTGAAGACCTCATACAGTTCTTTTAAGTACTAATTACCTTTCTGTCCCCATTCTTTATTTTCTTCTTTAACTCTGGGTTGGACCTGTGTGTTTAAAAATTTATTAAAGCCTCTCTATATGGAAAAAAAATCTTCCATTGATCATTGGCTTCCCTTTCTGGTAGGGAGAAAGGAGAGGTGTTGGCTACCATTCTTGTGTGCTTTCCTTCTTAGCCAAGTGCTGGGCACTCTCTGTCTCCATTCATTCATGTCCCATTCATGCTTCAGTCTCTTCAAAGGAATCTTCAGTCCTTGTCAAGCTGTTGAAAACTGCCCACCTCTATTTTGTTAAGTGCAATAGGCATTTTGAGTCTTTCTCTTGTACCACTCTGCAGCTTTTGAAACTTGAGATCCTTCTCTCCTTAAACATCGCTGTTTCTCCTCCCTTTCATAGAGTTATCTTCTCAGTCTATTCATGGGATGATTTTCCTCTTCATGCTGCCTAAATATGAGCATTGCTTATTGTTTGTTCCCATTACTCTGGACTCACCTGTGTCCTTTGAGTGATCTCATCCGCTCTGAGAATTCTAACCACTGCCCGTCCATGGTGTGCTTTACAAATCTCTATCTCTAGTTCTGGCCTCTTTTTCATTTGGCTTAAGGTTCTATCGCCTACTGGAAATCCTGCCCTGAATATTCTGCAGACACCACAAACTCAACAGATCCAAGAGAATACTTTGTTTTTGTTCACTCTAAATCCATCTCTTTTTCTTTATTGTTTATTATCATGAGTGTCATTATGAATCTAGTCACCAAACCAGAGCTAGGAGTCATAGTAGACACCTCCCTTTCCTCACCTAGCCATCAAATCCTACTAATTTTGCCCCTCAATAATTTTTTACCTTCTATCTCTCAAATATATAATAGCTTGTTCAGACCACATTTAACCTGATTTATTAGTTGCCCCATTTATTTTCCTCCTTATCCTTCTTTAAATCTCTTTACTACCCCTTGCAGGTGGAATAATTCATCTATGTACAACTCTAGTGCACAACTTTTCTGTCTCAAGGTCTTCTGTGGCTCCCTATAATCCCATGGGGACGATCCTATCTCTTGGTTTGTAGAGTTCATTAATTGAATCAGTATAGACCATAAGATTGGTTCCAGATACTGGACATAGAAGGAATCTCTTTGTTCAAGAAAGTATTATGTAGAGATATGATTATAAAACAAGCAACCCCATTTATCTCTTCCATTAATTTTGCCAGTCTCTGCCTAAAAATTTTAATTGTGGTAACTCTGAAGTGTTTATAGGTCTTATATTCATAGAACCCTCCTTCATTTTTTTCTTGTGTTCCCTAGCCTGGGATTCAGGGTCCATTTTCCTTCCTCCCTCCCTCCCTCCCTTCCTTCCTTCCTTCCTTCCCTCCTTCCTTCCTTCCTCACCCCCTCTTGTTTTTTCTTCTCAAATACTTCTTTGCCTCCTAAGACCTCACCTGAATGCAATCCCCAAGAAGTATTGCCAGAGACCCTGGTTTGAGGCTTCATGCTTCACAGCTCTCTGGATATACTGTCTTTGCCCTGTAATTACATTATATCGATATCACCTGTTTCTGTGAGAGCCAATTAAAATAGTATAAACACAAGACTTTGAGAGCCAGTTAAAATAGTATAAACACAATAGATAATTGTTAAATTTTACTAAACTGGCCCAGAATAAACACTCCAAAATGTTTATTTCACTCTCCCTTTGAAAGATTTCCTGCAGAGACTGCTGATAATCTGGGGAGAAAACTCAAAGGGAAGAAATTTAGGTCTTCACATTTCTAAAAGTGGCTCAAATGAAATATTTATGAAGAAAAAGATGCTACATATAACTTATGCTTTTATTGTTAATTTTAAAAATAATACTTGAGATTGCAAAATTAAGTATTCTGTATATTTCCATTTTTGTTCAGATTTCCATGACTTTCTCTAGATTTGACATCCAGAAATTTCATACCTCAAGTTGACTTATTGGTCATTCTCTTCATTAGCATCTTTATAGTTGAAAGAATGATCAAGGCTTGCCGTCTGAGAAAATTCCCATTTATTGAGGAACAGCTCTGCATATTTATAGAGAGGGGATTTGACAGTTGTGACAGTTTAATGGTTGAACGGTTTGACAGTTGGCTGGGCTGCTTTCTGATTGGTGGGTAAGGATCATGTGAGCCAGCAGGGCTAGTCTGATTGGTGGGTAAGGATCATGTGAGCCAGCAGGGCTAGTCTGATTGGTGGGTAAGGATCTGGTGAGCCAGCAGGGCTCACCATGGGATGGCAGGATCATGTGAGCCAGCAGGGCTCACCATTGGATGGCTCTTCTTGGGGGATGGGGAAGTTAGTCTTTGGAGCCAGGGTGACTCCCAACAATAGTAGATTTGTGACACTTCATGATTGTCAAGAAAAGAAGACTACAGGCAGGGATGTGTGGTTTTGTTGCTTAGTATTTAAATTCCTGTGTCATACAATTGGCTTGGGTTGAAGTTAAATTCTGCTAATTTTAGATAATGACACTGGAAAAATAACTATATTTTTTAAAAGAGCCTCAGTTTTATCATCTACAAAAGAGAAATAATGCTATTTATCCCATAGAATTGTTCTGTGAACTTAATAGCCTGGGGCATGAGGAGAGCCAGGTATGGTATCCAGCAAGTAGTCTATGCTCAATGGTCTTTCACCCTCACTAAGGCATCTAAAATACAACATGAGTCCTGACTCATCTAAGATGGGAAATGGGGGTGGACATTTCAAGGACAGGGAGTGTAAGCAAAGACACTCAAGCATAAATGTTTTTAGCATGTTCCATCAAATCTGGAGAATTGAGTTGAGAATAGGATGTGGAAGAATGTAAGTAGGAAGTGGATGTCTCTCCGCCGAATATAAGACCTAGGGATAAGCAATCAGAGCGAATGATTGGGTCTGTTTAGATCAGGCGGTACTGAAGCCATCCGTATTTAGGATGCTTAGGATAGAGGAGGTAGACAGAGAGGAAGCAGATAGGTCCATGCAGAGATGATTGTGATAGCCCAGGTGATAGTCGTTTTGCAAAACAAGGACACATGTCAAGAGAAGATAGACATGATAATTCATGTTTGTCAAAATAAGAAAGCTACAGGCAGAGATGATGTGGTTTTGTTGTTTAGTGTGTTAAAGTCATGAGTTACAAAACTTAGAATTGGCTTAGGTTGAAATTTAAAGAGACATTTCCATTAGAAAAGACACATTTCTGGGGTAAAGTGTGTTTATTGGCAGGAAGTATACATGTAGGATCAGTTTGAGGTTTACAGAGAATACAGAAGAAGGAAATTATTAGCAAAGAAAAGAGATATCTATGAAAACAAAGTAAACTGACAGGTTGTGAAGATGATGATGATGTTGATAGAGTGAAGGAGGAAGTTAGGGTAAATCCCAGCTTCTCACAGGGGCCTGATGTGGGAGATCGTGTGGTTCATTTGGATGAGGAATACTGGGAGAAGACAAAGCAAGAGGGGGTGATGATGGGTTTAGTTTGGGTTGTTTTGAGTTCCAGAAGCCTGTGGGATTTCCTAGAGATGTTGATGATGTGGTTAAAATTTATAATACAGAATGTACAAAGTGTAATGAACTCTCATTCCAGTGGTCTTAACAATCAGTAAGTTTTTCCCTGTATGTCTTCTTAAGTGTGTGTGATATAAGTTATTTACACGTATTACCTTCAATAGCTAATATGGCAGTTCCTCAATGCTCAGTATCCAGTTACAGGAAAGATCAGCATTAGTAATAGTAAATGTAAATCTGCATTTTCATCAGTCTTCTTGATCATCTTGAATCATTCTGACCAACACATGTTAAATCTGATTAGATCTGACTATTTTGATTTAGCTTGGCAGTGTGGCTGTCTCTCTGCTATTTTCTTGCTCATGTTGCCTTGAATTAGTATCATTATTGTCAATTCATAGCTCTGTTGGCAGAGATCTTTTTAAATTTAACTTTTATTTATTTGGTACTAAAGATTTAGCCCAGGGAACTAGAACTGAACTAGACCACCAGCTCTTTATATTTTGTTTATTTATTTGTTTTGTTTTGAGACAGAGCCTCACTAAATTACTGAGGCTGACCTCCAACTTGCCACTCTCCTGTCTTAGCCTCCCAGTTTGCTGGGATTACAGGCATGCAACATCATGCCCAACTGACAGGGAACTTTTAGTCACTTGCCTAGTTTGCGACAGCTAGTTTGGTTAAAATCAAATGTGTTACTAAAGTGCATGTCACTGGGCACAGGTAAACATCAAGGTGTCACAATACCCTGGAAGTGAAATAAAGATGGAACCCAGCCTCTCCTTTCTGGGGGCTCCCCTTCTGTACCCTAGTACCATTGATGAGTTGGTACTGATATTTGTGCTGAATCTTATACCTAGCTAATAAACCAGGAATCCTAATATTTTTTCTTGCCTTATATGCCTTAAAAAGTAAATTATAATTGAATTTAATTGGGGTTTTACACTGAGTTGTACTCCGAGTGTTTTTGTGAAATCTTTAGTTAAATAGGATTCATGGGGTAAGATTGGAAAACAAAAATAACAACAAAATCCACTTGAATCTTGTCTCCCACTACTTAAACCTCTTCTTGGACCAGGTTCCTCCTGATGTTTGGATGAAAGTTAAGGCAAAGCCATCATTTTTAAAGAACCCTTTCAAATTATTTCTGTTCACCTCTGTTTCCCATAGATAGAGCTGTCAATGTCCAATTGAGTACATGACGACAAATAAATCATTTGAAGTGGAAACTTCACTCTTTCTCGTGATTCTCCTTTTTCTCCTGTTATGGGGTTACCATTATCTCTTCCATCTTGCTAAATCTTGATTTCCAACTTCAGGGTTTGGCGGAGATGGAGAGGCGGGGAGGTGGGAAGGCTCTTCCTGGATAACCCTTTTGGCAGAGATATTAGTGCCTGGCAGTTCAGCAGGTGTTTAGTGCTGACCTCTTCTTACCTGCAGCATTTTTGAGTTATCTTTGAACACCTCTTCTGGAAACCTCTGACTAGTGATTTCTCTGATACAGGAAAATATATCTCTTTTCAGCTGCTTACCTACTCCTCAGCCTTTAGGCCCTTGGGAAACGGCCGGATGACTCCCGTTCCTTTTACGAGGATCTGGGCAGCCTGGCCCAGCTCTCTCCTGCATGGTGCCCATCTCTGTTCCATGGCAAGGGGAGCCACATTCTCACCCAGGAGTTAGGCAGTGTCTTCCCTAATTGCAGTCTCTTCTCTGCTTCCAGGTTGCAGCCCATGTCTCTTCAGGTGTCTCTTCTTAGCATTCTTTGTGTGGTTTTCGAGTGTAAGTGAGGCGACCACTTGCCATGCTATCCTAAGTTCCACGGAACAGGACTGTGTCGTTTAAGTTGTCTCCTGGAAAGTGAGGCAGGAGACTTCTACCCCTTCCTCACATCCTGAGGAGTCTAGGGGTGGTAGGGATGACTCAGCAATGCCACCAGATTCCACTCACACTCCATTTCTGGCACCAAGGCCTTACCTTTTTATGCTGTGATATGAGGGTTAGGAGTCCCCCAAAGTGCACTGAGGCTGTTTGTGTTGTAAGTCTTACATGATGGTCACACAGCTCTCCCTGCAATAGGGTTGTTTTTGTAGTTTTGGACTTCAGCGGAAACCCAGCTAGTACACCCTATGAATCCTTACCTGAACCCCACACAGTGCCCATTCTCCTGTTATTGCCCACATTTTACAGATAAGGAAACTGAGGCATGGGAGGGGGCGGTTATCCACATGCCCAAGCTCTCTTAGCTTGGTCTGTCTGCATCTTGGTAAGAAGTGTTATCTGGAGATCCAGGTTTGGGAGGGGAGGCCTAAGAGAGGCCACCTGATTGGCTCAGGTTCTCTAGGCAGGTGCTGCGTGCTGCCCTTAGGTGTAGCATTAGCTCAGTTCCTCAAGGACCCTGGGGAAGTAGAAGGAAAAGCCATTCTCTTCTACCCTCTGGCCCTGAATGGAGGCCATGGCCCAGCAATCCATGCAGAAACCTCCAGAGGATGAGCTTGGTATAGGCTGCTGGAAGGCTGTTCTCTCTCATCTCTTTCTCCTGAGTGTGTGCCCCGGATGTAAATAATTTACAATGGCAACAATTAGAAATGTGCTCTGTGTGGGATGAACCGTTTCCTCAATGACACCGCAGGCTTATATATAGCACAGTTCAGCCGAGTGCCTCACGTGTGCGCCCTGCTGCAGCCTGTGGACCAGAGCATCGCACAGCAGCGGGTCTGTGACTCACCAAAGGTCACAGGGGGTCAAGGGCAGTACTTGGAATAGAACTGGCCATGTGTTCCCGGGCTCTGAACTCGAGCGGCAGGAAATTCCCTTTGTGAAGAACAGCAGAGCCAAATGCATGGTGGAAAATGTCCAGGGTTGTCTCTACAATGTGCAGATTAGGAAATTTGGCCCTGGAATGTAAGAGTTTTTATTTATAATATATTTAGTGTTTGGTTATTGATTTGAGAAGCAGAATGCAAGTGACCAGTGTTAAAGACAAATATATATGATTTCCTTTTTTTCCAATGTTGATAGAAATGGGGAGATAGATGAGTAAACTTCCCAAATGGGGTTGTAGAGCACAAGTGTTCATCACACTGTCCTCCAGTGCCCAAGATAAATGGAAGAGGAGCCGCATGAGTCATTTTAAAGTTTCTAGCAACCACATGAAAAAAGAGATGGGAATAATTCATTTAAATATCTCTTATCTAATCTGAAACATCAAAACTAATATTTCAGCCTGTAATCAAAATAAGCATTAAGAAGACATTTTACTTTGTGCTAGTCCCAGGGCTCTGAACTCTGTGAACTCTTTGAAATTCTGTGGATGTGTATTTTGTACTTAGAGCCCACCCATTTGAACTGGCCACAGTTAGCATCCTTGTGAGCCGCATGTGGCCTGTTGCTCCAAAACTCCAATTCTAGCTGCTATTTGCTATCATTGTGGCATTGAACCAGTTCCTGAACCTCAGTTTCCCCTCTCCTCCAAGTGTAAATTGGGGACCAGAATGACTTCCTCTCATGAAATTGTCATAAGGGAACATTAGTGACTGGTGTGATCCCTGTTGCATAGCAAATACTCACTTAATGCATAATTCCTTCCTTAAGATGACTTTCGTGGCACCTGAACTCCCTGTGGGAGACTAGACTGAAACCTCGCCTCTGACTGTATCCGAACATGAACCAACCCTGGTCTCTTTTTCCCTTCCTTCCACGGACATCTCTTTGTCCATGAGGCATCTCTATCACTTATTCCTTCACCTTCTTCATGACTCTGCTCAGAAGTTCCTGTGTCAGAGATGCCTTTCCTCAACACTCTGCATAGGAAACCATACTCTCTCTCCCAGCCCCTGTTACCTGCTCCGAATATATCCACCCTACTCCTTACCACCTCTTTCCCCAATGGAAAATCGTATCCTCCCAGAGCGCTGGGTTGAAAACAATTTCTCTGACCTCTATTCCTCTATTGGACTTTATTTCTTTCTTGTAGTATTTATGGAGAACATTTTATATTGGAATCACTCATGAGTGTGGCTTTCCCAAGGACAAGACCTAATTTCACCTGGACATTGGGGTGGGGAATCCAATTACCATGGTACAGAAATTTTAATGAGATACACACAGGTTAAAATCCTGCATCTAACACTGAGGAGTTGTGAGCTTGGGAATGTTATTCAGTGCTTATTTGTCACAAGATGGAACAGCTGTACCTCCTTGTGAAACACACCTTTCTTAACATCTGCTCCTCTTTGGATTCTTAGGCTATTACTAAGAAAACAGACAATTTTAAAGCCAAGCACACAATATATGCAAAACATCAGTCATGTGACTCTTATATGATCCCAAGTCTCCATGACATTTAATGCTAACATGGTCTTGTTTATAGAATAGGGGCCACATTGTTTATCATCATATCTCATACAAAAACATTTAGGTAACAAACCTACTAGTCTTTGTTCTAGTTCAACAAAATATTCCTTTTTATTAAGACGTTCTTTATAGAAAACCTCATTTTTATTTTCAGTGCTCTGTGGATCACCATGACTTTCTAAGTCAATAGAGATATTCTCTGACTTCTTCCATGTAATACGCATCTATACCTAATAAAAGGTAGCGGTATCACAGACTCCCCAAATGAATCAGACACAGCCTAACACTTCTACTGCACTGCCAACATTAAGTGGCAGAATGAGAGTCCTTAACGAGTAATTAGAAGACAGGTGTCCCGATTCGCCGCCCAGGCCATGGTTTGTATAAAGGGATTGGATTTGATCAGAGTTCCTCAACTTTTACATGATTGACATGTTGGTTCCAGAATCCTTTGTTGCAGGGGTCTGTCCTGAGCACTGTAAGATGTCTGACAGCACCCCTGGCTTATACAAACCAGACATCAGCAGCATCCCCTTAATGACAATCAAAGATGTCCCCTGGGGGAGAAATGGTCCCCACTTGGAAAGCACTGGGCTGGGGCTTTTAAATCTTAGCTAATTCTAGGATTGTAGGTGAAGCTTCACTCTCTTATGTACATACATGTGCGTGAACACACACACACACACACACACACACACACACATACACATCCACACCACTGTTCCAGGAACAACCTTGTTCCTGTCCCACTTTTGACAGCTGCGATGTTCTCCATCCTGTTTTCTTGCCATAACAACTCAGCATTCTCTCCAAGCTCCCACCCATACCCCTCACAGCAGAAGCTATGGAGAAGGGCTGAAGGGGTGCCGTGCTTCGATTTCAGCGTACTGTAGCTCCTCGCCACAGGGAACTCTGAATGGTCGCCTCCACCCCCTGTTTGCCACTCCGGTGGGCTGTGGCAGACAGTCTTGGCAGCTGCGGCTGTTACAGTTCTGAGCTCAACATGGAAGCCTTTGTTTTAGGCTCTGAACGAAACTTGAGGCCACAGCTTTTTCCAGCCCACTCCTCTGCACACGTGCTTCTCTCCTCTGCCCTGACAGCTGGGGCTTGCTGCGACAAGTGGATTTTTGTGGCAACTCGTGATAAAATGGTGCATTTGTGCAATACAGGGAAATATTCAGTTGGGCAGGAAATCTCTGTCTCTCTCTTTTTGATTTTTTTTCTTTGTTTTTGCTTTATTTTCCTCCCATAGTCAGCTGGAAGAGTAAATAAATAAGGTTTGCTGTTTAATCGAGTGTGGAGATGGTTCTGCAGTTGACAAAATGTTTGTGTCCTCATTATATTTTTACATGGTAGTCATAAACATCCAAGATGGAGAGAGGGGACGTGACTGTTCACAGCAACATGGTTAGTCAAGAGCAGAAACAGATTTCAAAGGTTCTTGCTAGTTAAAATCTCACAGACCAATGAACAAGACACAGAGACAACGAAGTATCATATGAGATGATAAGTACTGATGTACAGTTACAGGAAAGGAGCAAATAGAGCTGAGTTTAAGGAATAACACTTTTAAAAGGAATTGAAAAAAAGTAATGACCACTGAAAATCTGTCCTTAAGTGGTTACTAAAGGATTTGGGTCCCCAAACTATGGGACCACTGTGATCAACATTTCCTAGCAGAGAATAGATTAACATCGGGATTAGCCTTCATCATCATCGATATCCTCCTTACCATTCATGCCATTTTTTGAGCATTTATTATATGCCAGGCTCTTGAAGGGGCACATTACATAAATTACGTCATTCGATTGTTATATGAGTCCTGCGTATAGGTGTTATTGTTAGCCACATTTTACAGATGAGGAAAATAAGCGAAGTTATCTTGTCTAAAACAATACCACTGATAGTTGGTGCAAGGTAGATGCAAAGCCTTTCAATATGGAGTAGGATAAGCTCTCTTAGAATAAACAAAATGAGAGGTAGCAACAATACAGCGTTAAGCTACTGAGGAGATGAAGCTAGTGATGGGAAGATAAAAAGTAAGACTGTTGAATTTTCCAAACGCGAGGCATGCCTTTGTGATTTCCATAAGGAACCTTCCCCTAAGCTTTCTGTTGGACTCTAGCATTTCTCCAATGCATTCCCACTCTTTGCCCGATACCACCCAGTAAAACTGGTGTGCAAGACCCCACCTAACCCCTCCTCCCTTAGTTTCCCCTTCAAATGCCCTCTGAATGCTGGGAACACTGAGGCTTAGAGGCACCACGAGTTCTTTGATCCCAAATTTTCTTGGAGTCTGGGAGACACTACACTGAGCTGTATAGAAGCTACCCCCAACAAGCTCCATGGACTCATCTCCAAGGTATCCAGCTCAGATAGGCATGAGGATAACCTACCATGAGACTTGGTGCATACATCTGATCATGCAAAAGCAAAACACTCATCTGTGTGTATACGTCTGTGTGAGAGGAGAGGAGAAAGGAACTCTTGTTTATTGAGTCTCTGTGATATGCACAGCAGGTTGTGAAGATGGAGGTTGAGACAGAAGCTCAGGTTCTGTGTCTGTGTCTCTTACCGGGCATAGGAGATTCTGTTCCTGCATTAATTCCTTTCACCTACTCTTTCAACACATCCTCAGTGTGACACACGAGGACAGTGCATTCCTAAGAGACTAAGGGGTTTACAACATGTGAACAGCCAAACAAAGCAGGGTTGGGAGCCCAGATCTCCACAGAGTGTGTGGCTTTAGGCACAAACCATACTGACCTGCGTAAACTTTAATGCATTCTGCTAATGGAAGGGATCATCGTGGTGAAGATGTGTTAACTTTTTTCTTCTCTCTTGTCTTCCCCCGACTTTCCTCTCCTCCTCCTCCGCTTCTTCCCTCCTTTCTCTCCTTTTGATTTTGTTCTCTACAGGACTCCAGAGAATGGAGCAAGAATGAGAGGAAAAAGGCCGGCAGAAAAGCATGAACTGGAGGTTTGTTGAGCTCCTCTACTTCCTGTTTGTATGGGGCCGTATCTCAGTGCAGCCCTCCCACCAGGAACCAGCTGGGACAGACCAACATGTCTCCAAGGAATTTGATTGGCTTATTTCAGACAGGGGGCCTTTCCACCACTCCAGGAGCTACCTATCCTTTGTGGAAAGACACCGACAAGGATTTACAACCAGATATAAAATATACAGGTATGATGGAGGCTGAAAGAGCCCTCACCTTTGCTTTCTGTTGGGCTTTGTGGGGTCAGGCCCTGCCACACCCTTGCTGCTGGATAAGTGTCCGAGTCAAGAGATCTTGTCCCTTTTACAGGCTGTTTTTCATTTTGAAAAGTAAAAAAAAAATAAATAAATAAAAAAATTGACAATGACAAGGAGACGATCAAAATATCAGATACCTAATATTTATCCAGTACTTGTGTGCTGGGCATGGTGCTCAATACTTACTATTTATTATTTCATTTACAATTTCTAATAATTATCTAATGTAGATTTTGGTAGTTTTCTCTACTTTTCATCTTATGTAACTGAACCTCACCAAGGTTAAATAATGTGTCTAAAGTCACAAAGTCAATAGGTGGTAGGACTGGGATTCAAACCCTACTTCTGTCTGCATCCATAGTTACGGTGATTCTCAACCACGGGAGGCATAGGTAGCCTTGTTTTACAAATGCTGCTAGGGAATCTAAGCGCCTACTCTAATATATCCGTGCATTTGGGGAAAAAAAGTAGACACTCAGTGAACAAACCTTTCTTCCAGAAGGTATGAACTGGGTCTTGGCTTATTGGAATCCTACCCAAAGACTTAGCTCTCTACAAGAGAGAGAAAGTTTTCTCTACCCTCTGAAGGTTCAGTATGTGAGGAAGCTACATCACAAATTGACGGTAGATAGATTAGGAAGAGGAAAGGTGTTTACATTATGGGTATGCATATGTGGGAGCCCTACAAAATAAGAGACATGAAGAAGGGCCACATGATTGACATCTGTTTAGCATCCCGAGCTGCAGAAAGAAGTAGGGGACTGGGGTTTCTGAGAAGTGGTAGCAAAGAAAGTTATGAGAGGGTGAGGGGAAGAAATGATGGAGAACACCATTGTCTGGTTGTACAGATAAAGTCTCTCTGGTAATAAAAGTCATCTCTCAGAGCAGCTCATTAGAACAAGAAGTGATAGCTTGTGATAAAATCTGTCTGGGCCTGTGTCTCCTGTCCTATGAGTTCATCTCCCTGGTTGATGAGATTCCTGGGGAAGGGATTCATGAACATTGAATTCTTTGGGGGGAGAATGCATCTGTAGGAGCTTGAGGGAACTTCAGTGAAAGCCCCACCTTGTACTTTGGGGGAGAAAGAGAGACCAGAACCAGGAGGCAGGGGAAGAACATAGAGACTTTGGCTCTTAGTTAGTTTGGAACATTCAGCATGAATAACATCATTCTTTGAGGTACTGTTTCTGAGCCCCAATAGCTAATAGCCCAAAGTCCTTTCTTCTTTGAAACTCTTAGGTTTTCCACATTCTACTTACTCATGGTCTCCTTGATCTATTCACCACTCTCTATACTTACTCCTACTTAACTATATTACCATTTGCAATGAGAGTGTATTCTTGTATTACAAACTATTTGGAATCTCCATGTATTCTTTTGTTTTTCACCTAACTGGAAACTCTTTGAAACAAATGTGTATATGTGTGTGTGTGTGTGTGTGTGTGTGTGTGTGTGTGTGTGTGTGTAGGATTCATTCACTTCTGTGTCCTCAGAGTGATTTTTACTCTGCCATTGTTATTATAAGCACACAATAAATAGTGTGGACTTGAATTAGTGCAAAAATTCTCTGGAGCTTTGAGTTAATGTCAAGGAAGAAAGGGCAAGCCCTAACATTTCTGGGCCCGTTAGAATACAGGAGCTGGAAAGCATGGTGCAAGAGAGAACACTGGCCTACAGCTAACAAGGCCTGGATTCAGGTCTGCAGGCTTCTCAGTTGGTATGAAGAGTAGGCCTGTCTTCCTGGCATATTTTGTGGTATTATGCACTGGGAGTGAGGGATTCATGAAATCTCTACCAGCTGCATATGATACTCTACTGAATATTCAAATCCTCTTCTGAAAATGGGCCCACAAGTGACTGAGGTCTCACAATGGTCCTGTTTATGTGAGAGTTCACATGAGCTTTCTGTGTGCCTTCTTGGAGGCTGGTCAGTATAATCAGAGAGTTATGTGGGAGAGAGACTTATCTCTCTGGGCATTATGAAATGGAGGAACGGACAGGAGAATGAATGTTGAACAAGAAAAGGAGGAAAATGTGCAAGGGTGAAAAATAGAGGGACATTTATTTCCTCAACAGAGAAGAAAGTCACAATTTTAAATATATAATGATGATTCAGTTTCCCTTGGGATAACTCCCCAAATCACCCAAGAACAGTAGTTATGTACTTAATTTCCATTTTGGATCCTTAAATAGTCTCTGGTAGAGTGTGGACACTACTGTTTGTGTTTATGCATAAACCAAATATGGGTGCCCATTGCTCAAGAGGACACATCAATCTCAGAAATTCCCGATACTGGAGAGAAGGACGTGGGTTTGAGATGTTGGATTTGGGGGGACCAATGAAGCAGAGATCCCGATATTTCACTCTTTGTGTTTTGTCAAGAAGTAACATCTTCTTGGTTTTATGGATGTCCTTCTTGTCTGTTTGAGCCTCTCCAGGACATTTTCAGGTTCAGATGACTGGAGTTTATATTTGCATTTTAAAGATGATTTGATGAGTGACTTTAGGAAAGAGAAGTTACGGTCTGGGCTGGAAACAGAGAATAAGTCAATCACTACACTAGTGACCAGACCAGAACTGCTGGGATCCATTTCTTATTTACTAAAGTGTCTGAGAAAATGTGGTCTTCTTGTCCCTTTGCTAGACACTGAGGGTATGAGTGGGTCTGAGGATGCGTAGGCATGATATGACATCATACTCGTTATAGTGCAGTATTATAAGGGCAGATATTGCCTCTGTTAGATGATCAGTATAAATTGTTGTTGCTGTTGGACCAACACATTCTTAAATACATACCTTAAGTGTTGCCAAGCACAGAGGTTTGATAGCATCCTTTTATTGAGCACTTATAATGTTCCAGGAAAGGAGAATATTCGGTCCTCACAACATCCTCTACCATGTGGATAGCGCCTTGTCTTCCTGTCTTCTTTTATTTCTTGTTTTTTTCTTTTGTGATACTGGGAATTGAACCTGGGAATACTGTACCAGTGAGCTTCAGCCCTAGCTCTTTTTATTTTTTAGTTTTGGGACAGGGTCTTGCTAAGCTACCCAGGCTGACCTCAAACTTCTGTTCCTCTTGCCTCAGCCTTCTGAGTCACTGGGATTATAGTGTGCGCCACCACATGCTGGCATGCCTTGTCATTTTATGGATGGAAAGCCAGGACTTGGGGAGGTTGGGTGTATTGCTATACTCATCCATCCAGGAAAGAGTGGAGCTTGGTTATAAATACTTGTCTACCTGACTCCAAAGTCCTTTCAACGCTCTGCTGGATGTTCACTCCCCTCCCAAACACATCTGTATGGCTTCCACATGCAGAGCGTTTCCGAGCTCGGAAAGGGTGACTCCAAATATCCTTTATTACAATGGCTTTGTCAACATTTTGAAGGTAGTTTTGGAGATGTTGAGAGGTGAAAGGTGGCTAATGGAGGTTGGGAGTTGAGACCTCTGAATGCTAATGCCAGGTCTCTGTGTACTGGTCTTGTGACATTAGGCAAGGCCCTTCCTTTCCTAAACCCCACTTTCCTCATTTATCCCATGACACGGTGGATGTAGATCAGTGTTTTTCAACCTGTGCTATTTGAAATGCTGAGGATTGAATAAAGTAGCCATAGAAACTGCTGTAGTGTGGGGACAGGGGCAAAGGGGCCCTTCAGACAGAATTGCCAGCTTTTATCTTCCTTTATAAAGAAACGATTGGCATCTGCTTTTGCTTTTAATTTTTTCATATGCTTTGTGTTGGATTCCATGGTTTAAACTAAATTTGCAATCATCCAATGAGCTCATTTCTGAGATCCTTTTTGGCTCTGAAATTAAGTCTAAGATTTAACGAAGGTCACGTGGGTAATTAAATGATGGAGTTCGACCCAGAAGTCAGACCTTTGGTCATCTAGTTATTCTTTCCTTCCTTTATTTAATCCTCAAATAATTATGAAGCACCAGTTCTAGGCCCAGCACTGTATTTAGAGCAAATGATCCAATGATGAGTAAAATAAACATGGCCCCTTCTCTCATAGAAGAGACTGACATTAATCAAGCATGTGTGTGCACATGCACTCACAGATTTATGTACATAGTAAGTGCTACGAAGGAAAATGTGCAAGAAACTGGGAAATCATGAATGCCACAAACAAAGATTTGGGCCTTATGATGTTGAAGGATTAGGTGGGACTCTTGTCATATCTGCACAGGGAACACAAGCAAATGAGTACCCAGAGACCAATGCCCACCCAGGCGCAGGCCAGAGCAACCCCAACTAGGATGTGCTCCTGGGGACAGTTGTCCAATGATACTTTTTCCTCCCTGGTTGCTGCTTTGTTGAAACACCAAAGCATTCTCCAGTGCAGCTGTCTCTCTGTATGCTGACATGGATGCAAACATTAGAAAGTTGGCATTGCTTCATTAAAGAAAGGTCTTCTTATCAGGCTGCCATACTGCCAGGTGCCAGAGCCAGGTCTCCCAAGATGCCCTGGACCTCAGGTTTGAGTCAGTTCCCTCTGCCCCAGAAGCCAGTCTGGAGCCCATAGTGACTTGAAAGCAGGGAAGGATGACTCCCGTGCTCACTAATGTAGGTGAAGGTCATCCTTTTCCTTCTGGGTGCTCTCTCTGGTTTTAGTTCAGAGTGCTGGTGACCGTGGTGATGAGGGAGCCTTTCCAACTGAATCCCAGCAGAAGCTTCCTCTAACGGTGTCTCACAAGCCAGGCAACACCACGAGCACATGCAGTGGATTGGGTACATGGGGTTCACACACTGTCACTTGATTATTTTCTCATTTTAGCTCGAGCTAAGAAAGGCTTGAGCTAACAGAGGCTAAGGACAGCATGAGCTGAGAAATGATCCGAGAAGCTAAGAGAGTTGGCTCCCCACCCCCCCTCCCCATGACTCTGCCATGGTGCAGTGACCACACCCTTTGCCCTGAAGTCAGGGAGCCTGGTCACTAGTCCAGCTCACCTGCCTCCTTTCTGCATGATTTTGGAGTAACAGGACTTCTTTGAGCCTCTGTGTCTTCATTGGCAAAGTGGAAGAGCTAACTGAGGTAGTCTCCAAGGTCTTTCACATCCCTGAAACTCCATGATTCTGTGAAATGTTATCATTTTAAAATCGGGCATATCCCAGCAGAATGGACTGTGGGTTTGGAGTCTGGAGAACCAGGCTCTGTTTGATTTGAAGTCTCCTTTTAGCTTTATCATTTCTGGTTAGTTCATTCAAGCAGCATGAATTTAGTTATACATTCATCACTTTAGAATTTAAGACCAATTGTATGCCACTAACTGTGCGATGATTTGGTGATACAGAGGTGACCCAAAGTAGACAGTAAAGTCTACACAGCCACACACACAACATACACCCACTCACACAGCTTATACCCCCTCCTCTACTGACTCAGAGTTGGGAGTGAAGGACCAGGAGGGTGGACAAGCAAAGACGTGTCACTCCATCTATAGGAAAAAACCCAAAGATATATCCTTCCGTGGTCAGGGATAACAATGTCTGTCATACCTGTCAGGTCAGGGGACATATAGTTTGTGTGACAACACTGTAAAATTTACATTTCTTTTTGCTTGGAAAATATTTTCATTTGAGTTCAGCCATTCTGTCAGGAAAATACGATTATTTTCTCAGTTTATGAATGAGATTACTAAGGCACTAAGGGACGAAGTACTTTGCTCACCTCACACAGTTGGGAAGTGCCAAAGCTGGATTCAGAAGTAAGCCTTTAGGGTGGTTCCCCTTGAGCTTTTATCATTTTCTCATGGCTTTCTGTAATTTTGGTTACTTCATTTATTATCAAATATTTACTTTGACTATGGGCAAGTTGCCTCCTCTCTGAGACTCATTTTTCTCATCTATAAATTGGTGATGATAATAAATACTCGGTGAAGATTTGGTGAGAAATAACTGATTGAGTATATAGGGCTCGGGATTTTGTAAAAGCTTCAAACAGATGAGTTCCCACCTCCATTCCAGGAGCCTAGTGCATTTGTAGAAATTGTTTCTTTTTGTATCTTGATAATTTAAAAGTTAGTTTTGTCTGAAGGTGTTTCCTGTATTCCTACTGCCTTTGTTTTTTTTGTACCAGGGATTGAACTCAGGAGTACAAAACACTGAGCCACATCCCCAGCCCTATTTTGTATTTTTAAAAATTGTTTTAGAGACAGGGTCTCACTGAGTTGCTTAGCATCTCGCTTTTACTGAGGCTGGCTTTGAACTCGCGATCCTCCTGCCTCAGCCTCCTGAGCTGCTGGGATTACAGGCATGTGCCACCACACCTAGCCCCTACTGTCTTTTGTTTGTTTGTTTGTTTGTTTGATTTTTTGTTAGTGTTTCCTGGCTTTGAGATCATCAGTAATTGCTGTAAATTTAGTAGCTACTTCAAAGGTGGCTTTAATGGGAGGGCTATGGTTCCATTTGTAGGCTTTGGATTTGGAGAGTCAGGGCAGCGGGGAGACAATGGGGAGACAATGGTAAAGATGGTCAGTTTGCCTCAAGAAGTGGTTTCACATGGAGTGGTTTTCCCTGCAGGTTGCAGCACAAGGGATTTGTGGCTTATGTTGCAATCACTTTGAGCTCAAAATATGTATCTGAAAGTCAAGTATAAATCGAATCTTGGTAGACCGAGTCTAATTGCCCAGCTGTCTTGCATATTTATTTCAGAGTTATGTGAATCACCATTCTAATGTGCTGTCTTGATATTCCTTCATGTATTTAACAAGAACTTCTATTGTAGGTTTTGCATTAACACTGTTTGGATAAATGAATGGGCCTGGATGGGTAGAAGGTTCTATTAAGTTAAATGAGATGTGGCTCTCTCAAGATTATGCGTGGGACACCTTGCTCTGCCAGATGCTATTCGCTGGGGAGTCCATAACATATTAAACAGGCACAAACCTGCCTTCAAGGAACTGAGAGAGCAGTGGGCTGAGAGAGAAGCCTACTATTACCCCACTGTGGAGACTTGTGGTTGAACTTGACAGAGATCTCCAGCCTCTTGGTTCCAGATCAAATCTCAACATTATATTGTAGAAGGACTATATTTCTATCTGTGTGTCTAAAATTAATGTAGATCAGCATTTCATAACATATATTACATGGATCTCCAGTTCAAAGTGATATTAAAAGTGTTTTTCTGAAAGTAAAAGGGACCCTCATAGTCAAATAAGTAACAATAATAATAATAATTGATCATATGGAATCTTAAGTGCCTAGCATTGCACTATACCAGGTATAGACATTATTCCAACTGATACTGACAATACTCCTGTGCAGTAGATTTTGCTCTTATTTCCATGGACATAACTTGTACAAGGTAAAAGGATTAATTTGAGGTACAGGACCCGCTCCCAGGCAAGTTTGAATCCAGAGCCTGTATCCTCCACCATACCCTGCTGCCTCTGAAATGATGTAAAGATACATATGGGGAATGGACACAGTGTTACAGGGGCCTCCTTACCACAGGGCTTTTATTACTGTTAAATTATGCAGCAGCATTTGACCAAACCTCTTTGACCATGCAACCTTCTGCTCAGCAGACCTGAGGGATGGCTGGCCTTGCCAGCGTCGACAGCTTGAGTGTCACCTCTTTGGATTCCAGCCCGTGTCAAAGCACTCTGAAAGGGAAACTCCTTCAGTTTGGGTACCTGGAACCTAGCAGAGGAAACCAATAATCCTGTGGAGCTTTTGTTTGGGGACTTTGGTTTAAATCTACCTTCTGATTTATGATTGAAAAACACGGAATCAGTAGCTTCAGTTTTGCTATCACAAATTTTATATATATATATATATATATATATACATATATATATATATATGTATGTGTATATATATATATATAAATTTTCCTCTTTCATTTATGTTAATAAATTTGGATTCCACCCTGTGATATAAATATGGGAACTTCAACAGACGACAGGGTCACAGCTGAGGAGTTAGATAAGTCTAGCATATATGAGGCCCTGGGTTTGATTCTCAGTGCCACATAAAGATAAATAAATAAAGGGAAAAAAATACATGGGTTTCACCAGCAAACCAGTGGTTGGACATTATAATCATGGGCAGAACTCAAAAAATACCAATGCAGGAATCTTTCCCCAGTATTTAGACTGAATTGGTCTAGGAGAGACATGAGCTGGAACAATGATTGTTATCTGAGGTCACACACACACACACACACACACACACACACACACACTTGGCAATGGCTGAGGACATTTTTGGTGTCTAGCTGGTAATAGTGGTGGGTGATGCTACTGGTACCTACGGGTAGATGCTAGGAATCAGGGGTGCTGTTAAAGATGCTATGGTGAGCAGAACAGCTCTCTGCCACAATGATTGTAGACATGGGCTCAGATGTGGTGCAATTGAAATGTCTGAACTCTTATGGAAATTCTGATGGGTTTCTACTCTGACTACACTCTCTTTAGGAAGTAAAACGTTGAGGCTCTATCATCAGTTCTTATGTCACTAAAAAACAGCTTAGACCAAGTATATTAACAGACACTTTCTTTTCTTTTAGAGTGTGTCCAGTTGGCTCAAAAGAAGATGAAAATGGGACGATGTTCCATGTTCATATTTGTCAATTTCAACCACTTAGAGGTTGGCAGCAGGCTCCCCTGCCCCCACCCCTACCCCATCTCTCACTTAATCCAAATTCCTGATCAAAGACTCCCTGAATAGATTAGAGTAGACAAGGATAACAGGCGAACTTCTCCTAGGCCACTTTCAAAAATAATCTTCAGTGTTGACTGCTTAAAACTGGTCTTCCAATTCCAGGAATGATAGTTTTATTGCTGCCAAATCAGTATCGTTGCAGAATTTTACCTCTTTGCCCTGTGCCACTGTTCACCTGGCTTCTGAGAGTGGCAAACCATCATTTGCTGCAATCTCCGCACAGCAATTGTCCAGCTATAGTCAGGGGCAGTGTCTAAAAAACGGACCTGCTTGCTCACCCTCTGGTGATGACACACAGTGTCTTTAACCTGACACCAAAGATGGCCACTGCTGTGACTGGGGAGATTCAGAGGAGAGATGGAGATAAGCCCCTAGGGTTTTAGACTCCAGGCTCCAAACCTTAGGTTAGAAAGAAAGAGGGGATGGAGCCTCCTCTGGACCATCTGCCACTTCCCTCAATTTGTATTTGAAAAATCTTTGCTGATCTCTAAACTCCTGCTGGTCAGGTCCTGCACTGTCTCCTGGGCATGAGGGAGGAGAGCTTTGACTTCTGCCCTCAGGAAGCTCATGGGATGGGGGCTGGGGGACTGATTGACAGACAGATCACCACAGTGCCATATGCCGAGTTCCCCGATTGAAAGGTGCCAGGGGATGCTATGTTCCTGTAGAGGAGCAGAGCTTCCCTTGCATTGCGGTGGCAAAGCGGGGGGAGGCTAGGTGGGAAAGAGCACTCTGGGAAAGCATCTACAGAAAGAGGTGCTGAATGCAGTCTTCAAGGAGGAGTAGGGTTCCATAGCGGGCCAGTGAGAAGAACATCATCTCATGCAGAGGAAGATGCACCCGCCCATGCAGGGAGGCAGGAGCGAGGCTGGTTCTGTAGGTCCTCATGCATCATGTTTTTTTTTTTTTTTTTTTTTTTTTGAGTGGTATTGAGTGGTACTGAAGGTAGGACACGAGGAGGAAGAGCAACTTGAAGCCAACAGGGAAATGAATTTGAGATGGCAAGTTGATTTCAAACTCTAGATAATTAGCAGGGTATATTGCTAGAGAGTTATTTATAGCAGTGTTTTGTTGCTGTTGTGGCATTTCCTGACCTTAACCCATGCAAAGAAATACAGTTTACTTCCAATAAACGTGGCCAGAGAGGTAGATAAAAACATATGATTGAAATGCAAATTTACAGAAACCGAACCTTACCGCAAGTGATGCGTTGTAAATATTTTCTCTTCTGTTCCACACAGATGTAATCTATTCCTTTCTGATACATTTATTTTTAAAGTGCTGGTGCCTACCGACGAAATAGATGTCATCCTCTATAATGGGGCTCTGCAGTTTGAAAAGCACAGACACTGTGGCGGTCACATTTTGGCTCAGAGGAACATTGTGCTCCATTTGATGAACAACGTTTGCTCTGAACTTAGAGTAAGCAGGTTGGAACCTGCGCCTTGCTGTGGGTATCCAGAGAACAGTGAAGGGCTTGAAGCAGGAGGCCAATGCGGACTGATGTACTCTTGCTCTGGCTGCAAGTGAGCAGCTGGTGAAAGGGAGGAAGAGAGAAGGGTTAGGAAGACACAGTTAATTCAGAGAGAGAGAGAGAGAGAGAGCTGGAGCAGGCAGGTAGATCAGGGCAATGGAGGAGTTCATTAACTCCCAAGGACCACTCAGTGCCACCAAGGCAGGCTACAGACCCACCACGCAGACAGCTCCCTCTTTCTGTGCTGCATGTGCACTTACCTGCCCCAATTCCACACTGGGCACCCTGGGCAGGATGCATTCTTTTATGTAGAGTTCTATAGCTGCTGGATACCTTTGTGTCTCCAATGAAAGAAACCCGAATGCCCAAGCTTCTTCCTCCAGGCAATTTCTTTATCTCTCAAGATCATCCTTTTGGGCAGAAGAATTACTGTGTCTCATTAGTAGATTCTCAGACTCTTGGAGAAATGTTTTGAATTCCACCCTTTATGTCTGCCTTAACTCATCTCCGCTCACCTGAATGAAGACAGGCACTTACAAGTCTGGATCTTAAGATTAGGTCAACCCGAGATGCTCACTACAGCTTAACCAACATTTAGAGGGAGACAGACCTTGATTTGAATCCTAGATCTTCCACTTCCCATCCATGAAATCTTAAGCACATGGTTTAAATTCGTTGAGTCTCACTTTTTTTCAATAGCAAAATGGGAATACATGCCAAGGTTATTCCAAGGTTAAGAAAAGAATATACGATTGTATTCCTCACAGTACCAGGGCTTGAGAACTAGTAGATACAATACAATATCTATAGTATCAACCCCTGGAAATTCAGGAATGGGGAGTCCGAGGAGTCTTGCTGGGACCTCCAACGTGGGGGATGGTTGGCCTGTATTTTGTGTAGCACAAGTACCTATGGAATCAGCATTCGCTTCCTTCTTAGACCAAAGGTTACTTCATACCAGGAAGCTAGATAAAGAGGACCAGGGAGAGGAAGGGTTCTGATGCCCTGAGGCACATGTGGCAGGAATCCAGAGGCCAGTATTCCAGCAAGCTGTCTTTAAGATAGTGGTATGCATTGATTTATGCATACACTACACGTCCCAGAATTTTCAAGCTTCTAATTTATTAATCAGCCCAGGTGATGGGAGCAGTCTGCGACATCTCATCTTCCAATTCCTGCCACATGGTGTTCACCAGGTTGTCTTTGATGTACATTGCTCAGGGGACATTGGTCCCCCAGGGATGGTTTCTCACCCAAGCACCTTCACAGCAATCAGCAGCGTTTCAGGGTGGGGTGTGTGCATGAGTGTGTGTGTGTGTGTGTGTGTGTGTGTGTGTGTGTGCATGTGTTTTGTAACTTTTTGCAATTTTGCTTTTCTGCAAATTGCAGGTTTGTGATTCAGAGAAGGCCAACAAGGTGTAGCCTCCATGCCTGAGAGCTTGTGACAGCCTCTCTGTGACTCTAGTGTGACAAACGTTTTATTTCACATTGATGGAGGGGGTGGGTTCTAAGAAGTGAATACAAATGATATCAAAGCCTCTGTTCAGCAGGTTAATTTGGGATTGTCTGACTTCATGGAAAGAAAAGAACACCTTTGCATTAATTATTGAGTCCCTACTATGTGCAGGCTCCTTGTTAGTCTTGGATGACACCAAAGCATTAATGATCTTTGCCCTAAGTGAATATAGTGGTGTAGATGGGAAAAGATCAGAAACAGTCCAGTTGACCCTTACTATGTAACATGCTGGGAAAAAAAAAACAAACACAACAAAGTATAAAATAGAGCTTAATGCAAAGAAAGTGCTCTAAAGTTGGTCTTGCAAGATTAAAAGGGGCTTTCAAGAAGAGATTTTTAAGTAGGGGTGTCTGCATGTGCTTGTGCATAAGCGTGCACATATATGTTTTGACAGACTGTCCAGAGAGGAAAAGACACATTCTGGGACCTGTAAATAATTTAGCAGAGGTGACAGAAAAAAACAAATGTTAGCACACAGGCCAGAGAAGTCAGTCGGAGAGTCAGGTCACGAGGCCCTGTGCACATTGTACAAAAGACTCGAACCTCATCTTAGGGAAGCAGCTCCCACACATATTTATTTCAGGATGTTTTTACTGTTTCAGTGTTTTTATTTTTATGGTTCCTCTAGGCCAAAGAAATACTAATAACTCTCTTTATTAAGTAGTTAGGTCCAACAAATCAGTGAAGTGTTTATGTCCTAACAAGCTCACTGACCATTTTAAAAAATAATACATGCAAATTCAAAGAAAAATGTTATTTTTATTTTATTCTTAACCTCATTTACCTGCTACTTCTTCTATTTGCAGTCTGATGTCACCACCCTCATTCCTTGTTCCTTGTTAACTCCAAGTACCACTTGACCTTAGCCAAACCTCTCTTGTATTTCCTACCAACCCCAAACCCTGGCAACCACTATTTGTTCTCCATCTCTATGATTTTTTTTTTTTCATTTCAACAATGTTATATAAATGAAATCATAACCTGAGACAGAGCGAGAGTGTGACAGTATTTATTCGTGTTTGAAGATGAAAGTTAAGAGAGAAAACTCAAGAAGCCAGGGAAATGGTTTCAGGGGTGCATCGCTGGATCTGTGTTAAGTAGGAAAGAGAGAAGGCCAACATGTCAGATGTGGTCAGCTGAGTGGGTGGTGGTGTTCTTTCATCAAGGAAGAGCGTTTTGGAAGGCAGTGGGACCTTTTGAAGTTGAAGATGATTAGTCCACTTTGAAAAGGCTGAATGTATATTATATGAACCACCCAAATAGCAGCTCGGTAGGCAGCTGTCTAAATGGTTCTGCCCCTTAAAAAAAAATGGGATAAGAAAGTGTGATATTCAGAGTCATCAGGTGGCCCATGTTAGCCCTTGGGGCTGTGCTCACTCCTGAAAGCCTGTTCAGTAAATGCAGTAAAATAACAAAGAAGTGGAGCAGTGGCCCTTGTTATGGGTGAAGACTCCTGGCTATTCAGCATCCTGGAGGCGACAATGCATGAGTGTTCCAGAAGGAAGGTGGAGGTAAGCCAGGATCATGGTTTCCGACACAGCACACCTGGTAAGAACCGTGAATAGACTTTTATACTTAAAATTTTGATCTTGGCAAGAGTTGTTTAAATAGAAAAGAGCCGGAGTGGAATTGTAGTGGACGAACAAGTGAGCAGAAAGGGAGTCGACATTTAATGAACTAATTTATTTATTTAATTTTTTTAGTTGTAAATGGACAACATGGTTTTATCTTATTTATTAATTTTCATGTGGTGCTGAGGATCAGACCCAGTGTCTCACACACGCCAGGAAAGAGCTCCACCACTGAGCCCCAACCCCAGTCTCTATTTACTTATTTATTTATTTACAGCAGCACAGCTGTGAAAGGGGGACAGAGACATGAAACAAAGAGTTCATTTATTGTCGTCATTGGTGGGTGAGTTTTTAAGAGGAAGGGGGCCATTGAGGGCAGGAGACACTCATGCTGTGGTTCAGGGTGGGGTTATTTTTATGAAGCTGTTCCTGAAGAGGCAGGAAGGGAAAGAGTAAGAGAGAAGGTGGATGTAAAAGGAGAAGTGTCTTTTTGTTAAAAAAAAAAAAAGAGAGAGAGAGAAAAGAGAAAAAAAGAGATGTGGGTGTAGATAAGTCTACAGATGTCTCTTGTGAGGATTTAAAGGGACTTCTGATGGCCTCTGTTCTCTTTGTGAAGTAGAATGTCACCATGGAAGAGCGTGCAGGGGGTGCCCAAAACATTGGCAGTGTTTGGAGATACTTGGAAATGGTTTATCAGCAGGATGGTAGGAGGTTATGATGAAGAAAATATCAAAGGGTTACTGGGAAGCAGGGCTTTGATCAGGTAGGGCCAACAAGTTATAATGTCTATAGTCTGTGCACCTGGGATATTATTCTAAAAAATGACTGAGGAGTTTGGGTAGCAGCACTGAAGACAGAAGAGTTAGGGTCAGCAAGTTGGGGTTTGCCAAGTGGATGGAATGAAGACAATTGTGCAAGAGAGTTAAATTGGCAAAATTAAAAAAAAAAAAGAACTCCCATATGATCCAGAAACCCCACTACTAAATTTGCCTGCATATCCCAATGTCATGAAATTAGTATAGCAAAGAAATATCGCATTCCCATATTCATTGCAGTCTCTAATAGCCGGCATAGGGAATCAACATGTGTCCATCAACAGATAAATGGTTAAAAAATGTGGTTTATACACACAATGAAATACCATTTGACCTTTCAAAAGAAGGATATATTGTCATTTATGACAATATTGATGAACTTGGAGAGCATTCTATGAAGCAAAATAAGCCTGACACAGAGAGAAAGGATGCCTGGTCTCATTTATATGCAGAATCTAAAATAGTCAAAATATTAGAAACAGAGAATAGGATGGTAGCTCCCAGAGGTAAGCAGATGGGGCAGTAAGGGAGAGGCTGGGCAATATAAAATTTTAGTTAGATAGGAAGAATAAATCCAGAGATCTATGATTCAACATGGTGACTATAGTTATCAACAACAACATATTACATACTTGAAAATCACTGAGTGCATTTCAAGCGTACTCACCACAAAAAAAAAAAATAAGTATATTAGGAACTCTATTAATTGGTTTGATTTGACCACTCCATAGTGTAAACATATGTCGAAACATTAGACTATGTACCAGAAATATATAAAAAGTTTACTTATCAGTTAAAATTAATAGACTGACCAAAAATATTCGTCAAAAGTAAGAATATGGATAGGTAATTGGATCTAAGTTGTTTACAAAAAGAAGTGAAGACAGTAGATAGTAGGTAAAGAAAGGGAGAGTATCATTGACTTGGAGGTGTTGAAAAGGTGGGAGAAAAGGTGTTGGGAAAGTTAGAGACTGTAATGTTTTAACCTAATGTTTTAGAGTTAGAAAGGCTTTGGGAGATATACGTTGTAGAGTAACCAAGGGAAGAAGTAGGGGGTGAACAATATTTACTGGGAGTAGATGAAGGGGCTGAGATGCTGGGGTAAGTGATGCAAAGCACATGGATTGAAGCTGGACTTAGGATGAAGAAAGTCTGAAATTCATTCCTTAAGTGCTCTATTTAATTAGAGAATACTCTGAAAGGTGGTTATTGTATTAGTCTGTTTTTTGTTGCTATCATAAAATACTTGGTGCTGGGTACTTTATAAAGAAGAGAGGTTTATTTAACTCAGAGTTGGGGAGGTCCAAGAGCATGGTGCCAGCATCATTTTTGGCTCTAGTAGGGATTTCTGGGTACACCACAACATGGTGCATGACATCATGGTGGGAGCATATGCATATAGGAAGAGATTGATTTCACATGGGAGACAATAAGAGCCAAGAGAGCCAAACTTGCTTTGTAATGCTCTGCACTTTTGATAACTAATCCACTCCTCCAGACCAGCATTAATGCCTTCAGAGGGCAGACTCCCCATAACCTAATCTTACTTCCCCTATACCCCTAAAGATTCTACCTTTTCACCACCACCGCATTGGGGACCAAGCCTCCTGCACATGAACCTTTTGGGGACAAACCATATAAAAACAGTAGCAATAGTTGCATACAACAAAGAAGATGTGGAGGAAGAAGATGGGGTAGGGGAATATTCAATCTGGAAAAGATTAGTATTGGAGTCCTGTTCTATTCTCCTTTAGGTTTTTGAGTAGTGATTTATCCTCTCTGAGCCTTAATTTCCTCCTCTTAGAGAGGAATGAATAATCCTTAGCTCCCCCACAGAGCTGTAGTGTGATGCTCAAAAGAGAAAGTGAAAGTAAATGTGCTTAGCAAACCCTGCTCCATCGTGCCCATGTGGGCTGGATTGTTCTGTGCACTGGCACTGGGGGACAGGCTTTGGATTCTTTCCACTGCTCTGATGGAAGAGAGTGCTTTGGTACCTAATAATTGCATTCAAATGGCCTGATTTCAGAATGCCATTTTAGAATAACAAAATGAACGGCAGCTGTATCATCAGAGATGGGCCGTTAGATGTCCTATCTTTTAGATGTCCAGAAAAAAATGTGCGAGAACAGTTGACCCAGACAAATTGACCGATGAAAGGGTAACTTGTGCTTCCACATAATGAGTTCAATATTCTTTTGATTTACAAAAAAGGCACTGGGGCTCCCAGGACTAGGAGACTCGTCAGCAAAAGGGAAATGCACGGAATCCTTCCTCTAATAGCTTCAGCTCAACCACCTTTTTAATTTTTTGTTGCGATTGTTGTTTTTGTCATCGTGGTTATTACTGTTATTATTATAAAGAAGGGCAAGAAAGGGACCACTAAAAGACAGGGATTTCCCAAAGGAAAATCTAGAGTTTACTAGAGTTTCCAAGAAGTGTAATCTCCTTACATCTCCCGCCATTGATGTTGCCAGTGGAACAGAAATTAACAGAGCCATGGAGACAACCCCACAACAGAATCCAGTTGGAATTCATTAACCAAGAACAGAGTTAAAAAATAAAGACAATAAAACTGATCAAAGATTGGGTCTAAAAGGCCATTTTTATATCAAATATATTAATAGTGAAAGCTTCTATAACCCTTTGAGCCATTTGATGTTCACATCAATGTTTTGTGACAGCTCTTACCTGTAAGTCAGTTTTACACATGGGGAAATTGAGGCCCAGAGAAGTAATATGCCCAAAGGTGTACAGTTAGGAGGTGATGTGACTGTGATTCTGACCCAGGCAATCTGCTTCCAGAGTCTGAGGGGAGTGTTGGGGAGAAAGCTGGGAACCCAGCAGCCAGGGTCCTGCTCCATCTTTGACATGGCCTCCCTTTGTGACCTCAGCATGTCATCATCCTGAACCTCAGGTCCCTTTTCAGTAGCTCTAGAGATTTAGAAAAAAATACTTAAGACACTTTCCATTTCTTTTTGCTTGTTTGTTTGTTTGACCACTGTATTGAGGCTAATTGACAAATTGGAATTGTATATATTTAAGATGTAAATCTCCATCTTTTGATGTATGTGCAAATTTTGAAACCATCACCACAATCAAGCTAATCAACATATCCATCATTTCACAAATAACTCTACTACGCTCGCTCCCCTTCCTCTCTCCCCTCCCCTTCTCCCTCCTTCCCAATCTCTCTTAAGATTCATACCCTTAAATTTCAAGTAGACAGTACAGTATTGTTAACACCAGGCTGTGTCTTAGGTCTCCAGAATGTATTCATCTTGGATGTCTGAAAGTTTGTGCCTTTAACCAACATCTCTTCATTTCTACCTCTTCACTCCATTCTATTCTCTGCCCCGCTGAATTTTAACTTCTGTATTCCACATGTGAGACCACACAGCTCTTTGGTTTTTTTTTTTTTGTTTCTAGTTTATTTAATTCAACATACTATCCTCTAAGTTCATCCATGTTGCCCTGAATGTCAGATTTTCCCTCTTTATAAGGCTGAATAATATTTTCTTTGTGTGTGTGCATGTGTGTGTGTGTGAGACATTGTTTTTGCTTTCATGGGTTGATAGACATATGCACGTTTAGATTTTTTTTCATATGTAGTGTGTAATCCTCAGTGAACATAGGAGTGCAAATAATATTTTCACCATTCTGATTTCATTTCCTTTGGAAATATACCCAGAATTGGGATTGCTGGGTCATATGGTAATTCTAATTTCAATTTGGGAGGAGACTCCATATTGTTTTCCAAAATGGCTTTATAAATACACATTCCCATGACACTGCACAAAGATTCCATTTTGACCACATTTGTTGTCTTTTATCTGTTTTCTAATAGCCATTCTAATAAGTGTGTGGTGATAGCTCATTGTGGTTTTCATATGCATTTTCCTGATGATCTGCGACATTAAACACCTTTTTATGGGGACTTGTTGGCCTTTTGTCTGTCTTCAGGGGGAGGAGTTGGGGGAGGGGAGGGGATGTGTCTAATCCAGTTTATAGCCCACTTTCTAACAGCTTTTTATTCTTTCTTTTGCTATGGAGGTTTGAATTTCTTAAATATCTTGGATATTAATCCCTTATCAGATGCATGGTTTGTAAATATTTTTCTCCTGTTCCATGAGTTGCCTTTTCACTCTGTTGAGTATTTTCTTTGTTGTGAAGATATTTTTCAGTTTGGTGTAATCCCAGTTGTCCATTTTTGCTTTTGTTTCCTATACTTTTAGGAAAAGTGTATTAAAAAAAAATTATTGCCCAGGTCAAAGCCAATAGTATTTTTTCCTGTTTTCTTCTAGTAATAATAGGATTGCACGTATTGTTACTGTATAGAAACGCTAGTGATTTTTACACGTTTACTTTGTATTCCACCAATTTTACTAGATTCAAAGTTATAATAAGCTTTTTTTTTTTGGCGGTGGAGTTAGGATTTTCTACATATGTGATCATATCATCTGTCAACACAGATAATTTGACTTCTCTTCTGATTTAGACACCTTCTAAAAGTTTTCTTGCCTAATTGTTATGGCTAGGACTTCCAATACCATGTGACTGGAAATGACAGGAATTGCCTTGGACTGAGTTGGAGAAAAGCTTTTACTTTCCATTTCTAATACTCCACAATTCTTATTTATCCTCCTTCCCTATTTTCCTCCTTTATTTTTTCTTTTCTCATTCTTCTTTCTCTTATTCAAATATAACATATTTTAAAGTTTTATGTATCAACTTTCAACTTTGTAAGTACAACTTTAAGTTTTATGTACAGATGGTATATTTGAGGTGGTCAGTAGCAACTCATTTTACAGATGAGGTAGCTTAGGCTTAGAGCAGCTGCCTGGTTGGCCTGGTATAATCTATCTGGTAAGAGATAGAGCATTGTCTTCTCTCCAGGTCTTCTGGCATGGCTTTCAATACTCATTTTAACTGTTCCACAGGGGCCCCTTTTATTTTTCTTTACCATTGGTGATTAGTTTATATAGATCTTTGTTGCTTCTTGCAATACTTTTCAATGCAGAACCTTGGAAAAGACTTTTGCAAGCATGCATCAGGGAAAATGAGTCATATTTAGCTTTTGGGAAAAAAAAAACCTGGAAAATTTTCTCTTTCCTTACTTCTTGGAGCAGAACATAATCCCAAGAAGATTTATATTTTAGCTCTCTTTCTCCCTGGAGTATTCTTATAACCTGTCACACTCCAGGGGGGAATTTATTTTCAATTTGCTGGTTATTCATACCATAAAGGGAGAACTTTAATAGAAATCCTCATCACGTTTTAGGAAAATACAATCCAGAATGTAAGCTCAAGCAGGTCATGGGTTTCTGTCTGCTTTAATCATTGATATTATCTCCTCAGAGCCAAAAAGTGTGTCTGGTATATGGGGCCATTCAACAGGTCTTCATGGACTCAACAAATAAGTCAGTAAATGCATTTCAATCTCCTTAGAGAAACTCTTGTTAGCAACCTGGGTTCTGAGCTCCCATTCCTGTGTTCTTGACCTCAGCTAAATTCTGATCTTTCATTTAGTCACTGTCATGAAAGACAAACGCAACAAAAGACAACCCTCCTCCACAAACCCCCTCACCATTGAGGGGATCCCCAATTTACAGATCTGTGGTCATAAAACTTCTGTTTGCCTCTGATATAGATCAGGACATCTCTTATCAGATGAAAGATACCAGTTCACATCACTTCAAGCTGGAAATTGGATTTTTTGCATTGGCAGAATCTATGAGAGGCTGAACTTGAGTGAGCCATGGACTAAGAACATGAATTTGAATCATTTCAATCATTCAAATGTTCTTCCACAATGTCCATATTCAAGCCTTATTTTGTGACAAGCATTCTGCTGGTTACTATGGATATGAATAATGACATGACCTCCTAGATGAAGGAACAGTGGCAGGTCAATGACAAGTGAGTAAACAGTTACAAAATAATGTTTAAAGCTAGACTAAGAGCATATACAGCTTTGTTTATTTATTTATTTTTCCGGTTCTGACTGTGTCCCTGATGTTTTTCTACTCTTCATCTAAGCAGTCATCTGGAGCAGTGATAGAGGGTTGTAATCCTAGATTTCTGTCTAGTCTTTATCCAATCCAGGGCCCTTTTCAGTTTTTACCTGTAGGGTTCAATGGGTCATCTCCTGTCTCAAAGTTTTCGGAAAATCAAACTTTCATTGACTGTCATCCTCTGACTTTGGGAATAAATGCTTTCTTCCCCCTAAGATTCTTGTATTAAAATTAGCAGAGTGATGTTGTATCATTAAGAAGAGCCAACTCACTGTGCTTCAGAGAAGAGATCCTTTTGTCTCCGGCTGATGGGGGATGGTAGAGAAGGTCAGGGCTGCACCTATTATGCTGTTCTATTTCAGCCCACTCTATTATTCTTTCCCTTTTTGGGATCCTATTGTTTTGCTGAGTACCACCCACCTACTCCTGGGAGACAAGGCCAGGTGAAAGACATCCTCAGACATCTCAGCTGCTACCTCATCCACCAGTTACGGGATGCTGGGCTGTCTGCAGTAACGGGGGAGCGTGTTTTTGAAAGATAACTGGAGAAAGTATCCATTGGCATCATCCTTGTTCTGTTATGTGCAGGAAGTTTGTAAATGTAATATATGAAACCTGAACTTAGGAACAGGGAGTTCCTAATGGGCTAGCTCCAGGGGGAGAATTGGTCTTTAGTGGCCAGAATATGAGAGTGAACACCTTGATAGAACCAAGAGAACAATCACTGTCCTGTCACCAAAGGGATTCTAATTTGCACAGTGTGACCAGGGGAGAACCCAAGTACAGGTGGGAAATTGGCTTCAATGGCCCTTGATAGCCTTAACAACCCAAAGATGGATTTTCTGGTATATACCCCTTGCATTGTTTGTGAATCTCAATGAAGAAGACTGATGGAGGCTACATAACTATGCCTGAAAGGGGCACCTTGTTGCCATATATCTACCTAGATGAGCAGCCTTTTCTAATCTCCCTATGGCCTTTCTTGTATGAATGGAGGTCCTGATGGGATGATTGGCACTCTGTTTATCAGTGTTTTATCTAAGTTTCTGTATGAGTCTCCTCTTTCAGATGTCAACCTACTTCTATTCTTTCCTCCACTCTTCCTGGGCAATCCCTCTCTCCTTTGGGCTTCCAGTATATCTGACATTCTATCAATTCCTCAATTTTCATCTTCAGCTTTCTTCTTTCCTCCAGATTCTGAAATTCTGGTACCAATTACCAGAATTTCCACAGCTTTTCCATGAAATCTCAGAATCCCCATTTCCCTTCCTCACCAATCTGCCTCCAGGATTCTCTGTTTCTAATAAGGGCATCATTATTGACAGAGATCCAAGCCAGAAAGTTAGTGACTATTCTCAAGTAGTTCCTCTTCCTCAAATAACAACCATAACAGCAACAATAATAATAGACTTTATAGGAAGCACTAGTATTCATTGAGGGCTTGTCACTTCTTGGCCTTGGTTCTCTTCTCCTCTGGAAGGGTGTATATTTTCACCACTGTTTATTTCTTGGGGTTGGGGAACATCTTCAGACCAGAAAGACATAGACATGAAATTCTTACTTTTTCCAGCAGTAATTTTCAAGAGTAAATTGTCCTATGCTTTCTGTCTACTTTCAGAAGCAATCGGCAGTCTTTAAATAGTTGTTATTTTTGAAAATAAATCTAAATAATTTTAGAATTGTTATATGTAAGAGGTGTAGCCTTGACCAAGTCACTCTTGTTTTTACCAAAACTTCTTGATTTACTTAGGTGTGAATCATCCAGAAGGGAGAATCAGAAGGTAAATGAGACCAATAAAGAGGCTATCAAAATTGCCCAAGCAAGACATAATAATGGCTTCGACAAGGGGTTATAATGGGTCCTGTGAAAAATTATCTAATTCATAGGTTTAAGGTCACATGGATGAGCAGAATGGAAAAATTGTAGTCTTCCAATTGGTGTCAATAGGTTATTGTTCAATGATGGGTTCTTCTAGATTTCTCAGTTGATGCAAGCTCAGAACGAGTGAAGGCTGAGACGCTCAGTGCTCTTAAGATGTTATCTATTGAATGTGGGGTTCTGTGTTCTTAAGTGATCCATAAGGAAATTTCTAAGACGCAACTGATATAAGCATGTTCTCTTTGTCCATTTATCAAACAAGACATCAAACTATTGTTTCTGACTTCCCCTTTCTACCCTCTTAATTTCCTAGCAACATTCATGCCATCAGCTTCTCTTATTCCCATAATGGCAATAGTATCCCAAGCAAATCTTCCTTTACATGGACTATTTGGAGTTAACTGATCTCCTTGAAATAAAGATCAGGTCACACTTTGTTTCTTCTTTACTATTCTCAAACAACTTCTAGGGCTTGAAGGTACACAATCCAACTTATCTAGCTTATTATTCCAGGCATTTGCTTACTGTTTCATTTCTTCCCATAGGCAAGATCACATCCAATCCCTGCCTGTGTGCTTTTTCTCATCTTGTGCTTTTAGCTTTAGAAATCTTTTTCCTTATCCTCCATTCTCTGCCTTTCCAAAGTATATTCAGACTTTAACAATTGGCTTAAATGATACCTCTGTTTGGGGACATTCACCTCTTTGCATAGGCTTTAGGTACTTTTATTGAACACCGAATGCGTGCCAGGCCCTGAGGTATATCCTAAGACCATGAATTTGAGTGGGAAACATTTCTTCCCCCCTCATTCAAAAATATCAGTGCTAATCTGGAGATGTGGCTCAGTGGTTTAACACCTTTTGTTCAATCCCCAGGACCTGTTGTTTTTCCAAAGCATCCAGCATTATATTTTGCACATGTTACATCATAAATTTATGTATAAACTGTGGAGAAAGTTTTTTTTTTTTTAAAAAAAAAAAGGGAAAAGAGTACTGGGTGGCAATTATTGACTTTTACATATTTGGCCTCCAAGAGTCACATAATGACATGACATCATCATTTAGAAAAAAATATTTACAGAAAGCTCCTGTGAGGTCAGGGTTTTTTGTCCTCCTAAAAGGAACCTCTTCAGGTGAGGTGAGAAGAAAGGACGATGAGAAGGGGCCCTTGCATGCAAAAGAACAGACATCTAACAGTTCCTACCCGTCAGTTGTCATTCTGCAATATAATTTCTAAACCTTGCCTCAAAGACATGTTTTTGCTTGACCCATGTTGAGTTCTTTTTTTTTTTTTTTAAAAAAAAGCCTTCAGATGTTGATAAAGCTCAGGTTTCATCACTAAGATGGTGTTATTGGTATATTTGAGCATTAATTCAGTGGCCTTGGAAACCCTTCAGATTTTTATTTCCTGGGATCTTTATATTGCATTATTCATCTGTTTCTTTTCTCTGTTCATCAAAAAAGAGGTCTGGTATAGCAGGCTCAGTGTTCTGATATATCTCACCAATTGAATTATCAACTCTACCACCGAGATGTGATTATTCCATTTCTACCAATAAGATTCTTGCAGCTCTGAGAAGCTAATGAACTTGTCCCAGGTAACGAAATGATGTGTCGTGTGAAGATCAAACCTAGAGCTCTCTATTCCCAGAAGAGTATGTGGAATTAAAGTAAAAAATGTGAACGTCTCTGAGCAAGGATAATGAGGAAATTTTATCCTGCAGTGATATATTTAGGATGTTATTCTAGAACTGTTCTTTGGAACCTGGTCTCTCATATGATGGAACACGTTCGAAAGGCAGAGCTTAAAGTATCATGTGAATTATTTAAAACGGAAGTGCATTAGAATGTAAACTGAGCATTTGGAATAACCTAGGATTGGGTCCCTAGAGAGGCAAGATAAATCAGATGAAATTTGCCAAGTGTTTTATTTTACTCTTCTCCTATCACAAATGTCTCTCTCCTTTGGATTCATTGAGGTGAAATCAATCATACTGGTGATTTGGGGGAAAAAAGAAGGCAAGCACATGTCTATGTGATTCAAGGGTTCTGAGAATCTTTAGTTCTGGAGAGGGGGTTTCAGTCCTGTGTAGCACTTGCTTCTCCTCTTCCTACTCAGTAACTGAAACCAGAGTGGTTAGACAGCTTGATCAAAAATCTTGGATGCATTAGTGACAGACAGAAGGCTAGAACTCTCTATGCAGTGAATCCTCTCTGCGTGTGCTCTGATGCTTAGTCTCTTATAGTATGTAGGACTGTCTCTGAACTTTCAGAATACCCAATAGTATTCTTTCAGCATCTAAATCCGAGTCTTGTGTTGTCAACTATTTTGCCTGCCAGAAACATTGACATTTCACACATATGTGAAGCCTGTACCCTTTACCCCTTATACTTCTATTTCATAGTAGGCATATATTAAATTTTTTAGACTTTTAAAAAATGTTGATGGTGATAATAGTCTTGATACCCTTAGTGATGTGGAGGAAACATCAGTCTATTGACAATGTCATAACATTGATGCTGACAATGATAAAAAATCAGTGATGACATTTTGGTGGTAATAATGGCAATAATGTCTTCAACTGGTGCCAATGCTTATGCTCATATGAATGATGATGGTGATGGTGATTTTGATGGTGTTGATAACTGGAGGAGAATGACTCTGTTTCCACATATTCAGCCTTTTGCCCAGACATCTTTGTGCTTCTACTTGAGCTCATCTGGTACTGGTTCTCCTTCCTAGAACTAGCTAGATCCCAGTTCTCCTAAGAAAATAATGAGTTGGCAGGGAACCATCAAAGGAATTAGACAAAGCCTCTCTGCAGCCTCTTTTCTATTTGTTCCTATATTCCAAGACACTACTCTTGAGGTTCCAGAAATCCATTGTATATATAAGAAATTTTTTTGGACAGTCACAGGAGGAGGAGGAGGAGAAAAAGAAAGAGGAAGAGGAGGGGGAGTGTGAATGGGTAAATAGGATGTAAGAATGGGGAGGATAAAGAAACATAGGGTCTAAAAGCCTGAATTTGAAGTTCCTTTATGTTTTTAATCCCAAATTTTCACCACCAGAAGAGTAATTAGATTGAGGGCCACAGGGATGGGGCCTATAGTAAGAAATATCTAAATTGAAATTCTCTCTCTACCACTTATTATATGTGGACCTTCACTAAGTCAGTCAGCTCCTCTTACCTTCAGTGCTTGTCTATTAAATGGGGACATTCATATCTAATTTTCCCTACGGTGAGGTTGAATGTGTGTGAAGGTTGAGGTTAGATTCCTCAGCACTTTTGGACATTCAGATCTGTTCTGACCAGAACCACAACAGCCTTTCTCACTGGTTTTTTTGTTCCACCTCAGATTTCAGTGATTCTGTGATTCTCTAGAACTTGTTTTTTCCCCATGCCTGTAAGAACTTGATTAGTATGCGAAGGAGTGGCCAGTCCAAGCCACACTGCAGCAGGAGCCCAGAGGCAAACAGAAGGCCTTGGGAACCTTGTGCAGTATATTTCTCAATGGTAGGAAAATGAACCCCGGGACAAGCTAAGCTTTGCTTGTTTCAAAAACTCCATCATAAATTAACGTAAAGATGTTCTTTTTCCTCACCAGCCAGAGGACGGGCGCATTTCAGTAGGCAATTAATCTTGGCTGATCTATATTAAATATTTATCTGCTGAAATGAGCCCAGTATTGTAGTGGTATTTTTCATTATAGGACTTTATCATTTCCAAAGAGATTTCCATGTGCTGGCTCCCTTGTATATATTAAACCCAAATTTCCTGTGGAATGACACATCTTTCTTGGCGGCGACCTTTTCTCTCTGTAACAAGCTACTGATATGTTGGGATTTACAGGGTAATAAACACATTTATTGAGAAGGAGGGAGTAGAGTGATCCAGTATTTGCTTCCGTAATAACACCCACCCCCCACAAGATAGACCAGGAAATGTAGAAATTAGTTCCCATTTTTCAGCACAAGCAGGAAAGGGGGCAAGTGGTTGAGATCAGCTTTGGAAAAAGCCCCAGGGTAAGATGAGCAAGAGTGGTTTGGATAATAGCCATTATAATTCTTTGCATTTCAATCAGGGATTTAACATTTATTTCTACTATCTAATTCAAGACTCACAACCATCCAAGGAAGAAAAAAAAATAAGATTTACATTTTAGAAAATAGGCTCTGAAAATTCCGATGTCTTTGTCAAATACAATGATGGGGCAGCACTAGTCCTGGGACTCTGATCTCATGGTGGCTAAATTCAGGCCTCTGGCCTGTACCACACTGCCTCCCACAGGGAGAAGGGAGAAATGCAGCTCCGTTGGCTTCTGGCTCTATGAAATCAGATACTTACGTCTTTGGCAGAGGGTGCAGCTTATTGAATCTGAGTTAGTCTAGGTTTAAGCCATGTCTGTAGGAAACACGAGAAATTTCCAAGGATAAGTAAAAGAAAAAGAATGTGATGCAATATGTGACAATAGGAATCAAGAAAAGAATAGGAGAGGTATGATAGGCAGCACAACCTTCTTTAAAGTGCATGAGAATCAGCTCAGGATCTGATGAAAGATGTAGATTATAATTTGCTCAGTCTCAGGTGATACCCGGGCTTCTGAGTTTCTCCAAATGTTTTAAAAGCTCACCAGTGGATGCCCATGTGGCCTGCTGAAGGACTGGGATTTAAGTAAGCAGTAAGATGGTAAGGAACAGCTTGGAGAGGAAACCAGAGGAAGGACAGCGTCAGGTGCTCATGTAACCCTTGGCCTTGGAGAGCTGAGACTTGAAAGTGTTGCTTAACATTGTGTTATTTCACTCTCCCCCACTCCAACCTTTTTAAATCTCTGGGCAAACCTGTGGTTATGTACAGTGGCAAGTGATTTAGTGATCTTTTGATTCAGTGTTTCTCATCCTGCCTCCTAATCACCCAGAGGGCTTGCTGGGACAGATTGCTGAGCCCTCCCGCAGAGCGTCTGAGTCACTGAGTTGGAGGCAGGGCCAGAGATGTTGCATTTCTAGCAAGTTCCGAGGTGATGCTGATGCTATTGATGCTGCTCTTCCGGGGTCTTTGAGGACTCCTTCATTAGGAAGAAATGCACAAGGAGGCCCACAGAGGGAAAGTGATTTCGTTTTCAGCTATAGAACCAGCGTGGAATAGAATTACACTTCCAACTCATTTGAACTCCCAGCCTGGTTTTCTTTTGACTTAGCCATAGCTCTGAATCCTTGCTCAAGTCCTGTTATCAATTTTTGTTCCAAAAATGTTTAAGAGAAATCTAAGAAGCAGTGGTCACTGATGATTTTGGCAGCTGTGATTAATATTGCAGTGAAGAGCAACAGCCCACCTCCCTCCCAGGAGCTCCGTGGAGCCTTGTGTTTGTGGTGTGCACAGAAACACACACCCGCCAGAGGTAATCTATCACCACACTCCTCCCCAGTGACCAGCCATTTCCCTCCCTTTGGTTTCGCTCAACACGAAAAAGCATTATTTCTGGGCAAAATTAAATTTGGGGTTTTTGAAAACAAAAGAACAACATTCTCGTTCCCTAGTCCCTTTTCAGAATCCCTTTCTCTTTTTTCCAAAGGTTATAGCTCCTGGCACTGCTGCACATTGAATTTTTAAAAGGCTTTTCTGGAACAATAACTGTGGAGGTGGGCTTATTTTTCATTGCTTCCTTTATTTGATTTCCTCCTTTTTCTTTTGTTCTCTATTTAGCCTCTTCCTCCCCTTTACTTCACTCTGTTATATTCTTACCTTTCTGCCTCTATCCTTCCTCTTCTTCACTCCTCCTTTCATGAGTTTGCTACACCTGAGCCCAAAGAAACCTTCATTCATCAAATTAAATTTCTGGGCTTCTCAGAAGGGACATAGCCAGGGTCTTGGCAGTACTCAATTGTGCGGGGGGCGGGGGTACAACACAAGTACTTTGGCTTCATTCTCTCATGGATCTCATCTGTTCTCCATCTAAGCACCATCTCAAGTTCAGCCCACTCCCCAGCACTGACATTTCTTCTACCCAGTTAAATTCTCAGGCTGGGGACAGGAGTGAGTATGAAACTAATGAAGATTGTCTCCACATTTTCCAAATCTTGGAGGATGTGGAGAAGCCAATACTTTCAGACTTTGTAGATGGAAGCATAAATCTGTGCTTTTGAAAATTCAAGATATCTATGAGCTATGACTCTGTAATTCCACTTCAGAAATCATCTCCAAGAAATCCTGTGTGTACAAGGGTGCACTTAGCAACAATATTTATTGCAATACTGTACTAAGCCAAGAACAACAACAACAATAACAACAATAAGATGGAAACAAACTAGATATGTGTCACTGAAAGATTGCTCAAAAAAGTTTATGGTGCATCCTTATAATACCATAAAGCAAATGAAAAAGAATAAACTAGCCTATATATTCATACTTGGGAAAGATATACATACACACACATTTAGTCAAGGAAGTTGCATACATGCATGCATATATGTGTGTGTATGTGTGTTTATGTATATATGTTTATATATGTATTTATATGTATATATTCATATTTTAAACCTGATCTGGTTTTTACTTAAAAATCTTTATGTGTCTGTATACATAAATACTAGGTGTATATGGGCATAAGTGAATATATGGAATGTATTATAAGCCAGTGGAATGGTGAACACTTTTCAATACTTTAAAAAAGAGAACACCCTCTCAAGTCTTCATGTTCTCTGACAATTCTGGTTTATTTTCCCTTGCCCTTAGAGAACCTGTATTGCTCTGAAGTACCCGCTGTCTCTCCTTTTGCTCTGTCTCTCTTGTCCTCTCTCCCTTCCTCCTAAGTGACTTTTGAATGCTTACATCAATGCAGAAGGACCCACAGAGGAAGAGAACTAGTTTGCTGGTAGTTCTTCCGCAAAGGCTGGCTGATTGATTGCAGATTGCAACCAGGTCCAACTTTCTGTCCCAAATGACAAATGAAGAGCTCTTAAAAACAGAAGAAAATATTCCATATGCAGAGAAGTATCTCTGCCAGGCCAGGCATGACAGGCAGTGAGCAATGGGAATTGTGTGTAATTCCTGACCCATCCATAGCCTGTCTCGTTTCTGTATTCGAGGGACCAGTGTTAGCAGCCTGGGCTTGGCTGGGCTCCTTGTTCAGCCCTCAGGGTCTCTCCACCAACCATGCACCAAGCACACACATTCCCATCGTCTTCCTTTCCTGGCATATCTGCTGGTGTCTCCGAGTGCGCCTGCAGTTCCTAAATATCTGGGACTCTCCCAAATCTCTGTGGCTTCACTCTGCTTTTCCCTCCATCTTTTAAAATCCTGAGCAGTCTTCAAGGCATGGGTGGTGGCCTCCTTCTCTCCTTGTCTTCTTTCCTGCTTCCCTGCTTTTTAAGAATTAAACAGGTCTCACATGCTCTATTACTAGAACAATTATGTCATGCTGCATTGAACTGAACCGAGCTGGTGCTGGTTCCTGACATCAGGCTGCTCTTGAGAACAAGGATCATGCCTTTTTCTTTGCATACTACATAGAAGATGTTCAATGAATGAAATGAAGGATGAATAAGAAGACAAAACCGTTAGATGATCAATGGAGTAGTGAGCTTCCTGATTTAGGGAGGCCTACTAAATAATTACTACTCAATCTCAAATGGGCTTAATTCAACAGCATTTAAACATACTAGACATTCTGCCCATGATCTCACTATCTGAAACTGCTAAAGTCTTTCTCTCTTTTTAAAAATTAATTAATTAATCTGTTCTAATTAGTTATCTATGACAGTAGAATGCATTTTGATCCATTGTACACAATTATAGCACAAATGTTCATTTCTCTGGTTGTACGTGATGCAGTGTCGTACCATATGTGTATGCAGTCATACATGTACCCAGGGTAATGATGTCCATCTCATCTTTGCAGCCCCCATTCCCCCTTCCGGATCCTCCTTCCCCTTTGCCCAATCAAAGTTCTTCCATTTTTCCCACCTCCCACCCCATTATGGATCAGCATCCAATTATCAGAAAGAACTTTGGTCTTTGTTTTTTGGGGATTAACTTAGCATGGTATTCTTCACCTCCATCCATTTACCTGAAAATGCTATTCACCTATAGCTCCAGCGTTAACAAACTGCATTTTGTTTTGGTGAAACTTACATTTATTAAACACCTGTGTCTGCAAAAGTCCCTTCTGAGATTGTCTACCATTTTTCTAGTTTGGACATTTTACTGTAATGCTACCTTTTCAAAATTATAACCAAGGCTGCTGTGATCTTCTTTGTGCACATAACATTTTTCTTCTTTTGAATTATTTCCTCAGGATAGATTCCCTGCAGAAGGATTATTAGGTCAAAGCATATGAACATTCTTATAAGCCTCATTAATTTTGACCCCGCCAATTCAGAATTTGTGCTGATTTGGGTATGTAGTGAGCTTCTTTTGCTCTCTCTTCGAAAAGAAAATTGCTAAATAATAAATTGGCATGAACACAATTTCCAGGGTGCCACTGACAGTACTTCATGTGAACATTTTAAGCGTTTTTGGTAGACTCCCTTTTCTTGCATACAGAGTTGATACGCTAATTATAATTTATTCTCATCAGTTCATTAGTGCGGACCTTCAATGATCAACACTTGTTTAACTAATTTCCACCTTTTCAAACACAATGGATGTGAATGGGACTTTGGCTCCCTCTGAAGGGTTTCCTGCTGGTTTCATCTGAGACGCATGTGTTAAGCACCTGTAATTTGCTGGGCGTTATTTTAGGGGCTGAAGACACTGAGGTGAATAAGTCCTGGCCTTTTCTCTCAAGGAGCTCAGTTCTATTAGCAGGGCCTGGTAGGCAAACAGATGCAGCCCGAAGGATCAGGGAAATGGATGAATGGGCAGGAGAACCTGGCAGTACCTCAGAGGAGAACTGTGCATCGCCAGGCACCAGGGCAGAACCTCCATGGTCAATCACATAGCTGAGTTGAGTTCCCCAGGAGAGGGAATTAACCAACTAAAGATTGGAGAGGAGAGCACATTTTTCAGTTACTACCTACACTAGATGATATTTGTTTGTTTTCAAACGTTAAATTACTAAGCCTTTCCATTAATTCAGCCTCAAATTCCAACCAAATATGCCGACAGCATATTGCTTTATTTCTCTTCTCTGCAAAGGAACTGGGCTGTATTCAAGGAGGTTGGGGTTCTCTGCCTGGCTCTGTTACACTGGCAAATCAGTGTGTATCTCTGAACCTCAGTTTTCTCATCCATAAAATGGACAAAAAATATTCTCTCTGCTCCCTAACTTGGAGTGTTATGAGTATTAAAAAACCAAATGACAGAAAAATGCTTTAAATTATACAAAAATAAAATGCAGGGTACATGAATTTGTCTTGTTTACTTAGAGCCTCCTTCAGTTTCTCTCTCATCCATCTCTCCGTTTGAAGTTCCCCATTGGTGCTGTGTCGCAAATATAATCTATGGAACATGAAAATGGTTTCCTAATAAGCTCTATATGAGGCCAGAAAAAAAGTGCCAAACAAAATCAGCAAACAATCAGTCAGGAAGGCAGCAGAGCCCCTGACTGTGTGGGGAACGGTTCACTGCTCAGAAAGATTAAGGCTCTAAAAGCAGACAGCGCCCTGGTGCAGCCGGGGCTGCAGAAGACGCAGGAAGGCAGAGAGAGGATCTGTGGGAGGGCTGGGACTCAGGGCAGTCAGGGGTTCTGCAAGGGACCTGAGAGATCATCCAGAACAAATCCTGAATTGTAAATACAGAAGAGTCCCAGAGAAGCGGACAAACGAGGACTAGATTTATGTACCTTCCCTGAGCACTGAGGAGAAGAGCGGTAGGCAACAACATGGGGTGCAGTTGGATTCCACATACATGAGGGCCAGGCCTAGAGCTAGGAAGATGCTGACCACTGGGAAGCTCTTTAAGCAGAGTTAAAGGGGCCTATTTTTAAAATGCATTGAGATATTAGAGGAGTAAGTGGGAGGGAGACTCTGCTCACTCATCCTCAATGCTTCCCTGTAGACGCCATCCTTCCTGCCTGGGGAAATTCCTAGACTGGCAAAAACTCACTCAGGGAATCCTTCCTCTTCTCTGAAATGCTATGGTGATTTGTCTTAGTTCAAGATGTGAGGCACCTATTTCTGTACCAGACACTCCTTCCCTTTCCATGTCCCTGTGTCCTTCTGTACTGCTCAATCAGGACCTTCTCATAAAGGACTCTGAGGTCTGTCTCTAGTCTGCCATGATAGGCTCTACTCTTAAGACCAATGCTGGTAGAAGTTTAACAACTGACTTCTACCTCATCTCCTCCAGAAGCTCTGGTTATTAGTGTTTGCCAATGTCCTTGGTGTAAATATTCCCACCATCAAGGAACCGGTGTGACGCCCCTAAATGTGGAGCTGAGAAGAGATGGCTGCACTAGGCTTTCATGAGGGAGTAAGACTCCTGCACACGTGTGTGGGGACTGTGTTTTTTGCTTCCCTTGTGGGGGCTTCTTCTTATCCAGTCTATTGCAGAAGGTGATGTACTGGAAGACAGGGGAGAAGAAAAGAAGTTAAATATATGCATAGAAGGAGGAAAAAAAAAAGACAGGGGAAAGAAGAGTGGACTGCGATCCTTTGTACCACAGACTACTGAGGAGACCTGAATGACCCACAAACATGGCGCTTGGGTGGATCTCAGAAGGACTGTGCCCAGTTAAAGAAGCCAGAATCAACTGAATGCAGACTCAATGGTTCCATTTCAGAGAGGAGCACTGGGGGATGGGAGGGAGCTGTAATTCGGTGGTGGTTAATAACATTATGCACCTGTTAGAGCTCGCAGAACTCTATGTGAAAACTTCAGTTTTCCTCTGTGTGGATTTAAATAATAATAAAACAATAGTGATGATAGAAAGATCAAAGAAAATAAAGAAGTCAAAAAAAGACTGTACATTTGTATAGTTGCTTTAGAGGGAAGTCAGGAAGCATCTTCATCTTTAAATGAGGCAGATCCTCTGACCCAGCAGTACTGTCTCCTTGGAGAAGACACACAGCTGTGTCCTGGGAGGCATGGAGAAAGGTACTGGTTGATCTGTTAAATAACGGACTATCTACCAATAGGTTAATGCACAAGGTCATTGTGGTTTATTTCTGGTGTGGAGCACTCTTCAGTAATTACAAAAATAAAATACAACTATTCATCTTGCCACAAAGACTGCTATTGAAGATTTTGTTCAAACACATGACACACACACAACACACAAAGATTTTACACAACGGTTCGTAGAGTAGCATTTCTCATACGTATTAAGTCAATGTGCACACACACAAATATTGCACATTTTCCAAGAGTGTATTTAAACATAAAAGAAAAAGTCAGGAAAGTTTCACCATGATAATGGCGATTATCTATAATTAAAACTTCTTTTTAAAAGAAACCACACTCACGTATCGCTTGGATAATTAAACATAAATGAACTCTCATTAGGAAATATTATGATGGAAAGTTATGGACCTTATTTTGGATGTATTTAGGAAAGAACTCAATTAAGATGGCTGTTAGAGATATTTCAGGAATAGGAATCCTTGAGTAAAGATGTTTTGTCTGACTGCCATGAGGGGGAAACATGAAAGAGAAGGAAAGGGGAAGGGAGGGAAGAGGAAAGATAAATGATAAGGACATAAAGGAGACAAGGAAAAAAGAAACTGTAAAAGGAATCAAAGAAACTGGAGGGGAGAGGCAGGGATGAGGGAGAAAGGAGACAAAGGGCAGAGATGGGTGAATGGTCAGATGGGAGGACCGCGGGGAAGACGTGGCTCTGCTCTGCGATGAGGGCATTCTCTTTGCATGGAGCCAGGGTTACATGCCTCCCTCTTCTGGTTAGTGGGCTTGCTTTTCGAAAGCCTTCTTATGGCTTAGATATGCAATGTCCTTTAAAAGCTAATGTGAGAGACAATGCAAGAAAGTCTAGAGGTGAAATGATTGGATTATGAGAGCCTCAGCCCAATCAGTGGATTAATCCACTTGAATGGATTAACTGGGTGAGAACTGTAGGCAGTTAGTGTGTGGATGGAGGAGGTGGGCCCTTGGAGCCATGCCTTTGGGATATGTATTTTGTTCCTGGTGAGTGGAGACTCTCTCTGCTTCCTGATTGTCATATCCTGAGCTGCATTCCTCTGCCCCTCCCTTCTGCCATGATGTTTTGCCCCAGATTGGGTCAAGTGCAATGGAGCTGGCCATCTATGGACTGAGACCTCAGAAACCATGAGTCCCTCATAAATATTTCCTCCTCTAAAATTGTTCTTGTCATGTCTTTTGGTCACAGCAACTCAAAGCAGACTAAAATATTCCTTAATGTCTGCACCATAGAGAATGAACCATTGGTAGAGTATGCTCCCTCAGGATAATGGATGTCCAGAAACTCAGAGCTCATGGCTTGGCATAATATATCCAGTAAAAAGAAGTGAAAGTAGAACTTCAGATATGCCTGGGTCTTACTCCAGGAGATTTCATAGTATAGATGGACTTGGTTCCCAAACTTCTACTATATTGCATGAGGCCTACACAATGGCATGTCCATTTCAGGATTAGTCTTGGAGGGTCCATCATATTAAGACTGCAAGAAACCACTTTACCTCTGTTAGCACCTTAGGATCATCGAAGGTAATCAATCAGAGTGGAAGACTTAAATGGCCCTAATGGTCTCAGCATATATTTCATGAAATTACATGAGTGTGATAGTCAGCTTTTCTTCACTATAATGAAATACCTGGCACAGGCTACTTATGAAGATGGGAAGGATTATTTAGCTTATAGTTTTGGAGTTTCAGCATCCAGGATCAGGAAGCCCCATTGTTTTGGCCTCTAGTGAGGGGATAGGTGGCAGCACATCATGGTGGACCATGTATAGGAGCACATGGTCAGATCTTGGACAAGAGCAAAGAGAAAGGGGACAGACAGGGCCAGTCTTGCTTCTTTGATAATATCCCTTTCATGAAAACTACCAAAAGGGGTCACAGCGCAATTCCTCATGCCTCCAGTGACTTAAGGACCTTTCAGTAGGTCCCACTTCCTAGAAGTTTTGCCACCTCCCAACAGTGACAACCTGAGGATAAAATCTTTAGTCACAGTGGACCCTGGAAGGGCACACAAGCCTTGGCAGTCAGCAATTGCATGGCGTGGATACATAAATCAAGAAAAGACCAAATAGCAACACACTTAGAGATGTGTCAAAGTTAACAAGCTACTGCTTCCTCTTTGCTTAGGAGAGGTCCTATTTATTTTAAGATGGATTTTTATAAACCTTTTAAAGTACTTATTAAAAGAAAAAATTAACTTTCTTTTCTGATATGAATTATAAACTTTAATCATCTATTATCAGGAATCAAGCAATGTAATAGTTCAGGTACTAAAGTTTAGAGTTAGATGAAACCAGGTTCAAATCCTGGCTCAGGATTTATTTATGGATGACCCTGGGCAAGTAACTCTCCTGTATAAACTACAATTGCAGAGTTAATTCATGGAGATATGTTATATGCCAAAAGAATATCAGGTTGTAAGCATCAAGTAAAATAATTATATAAAGCATATAGTATGGTGTATATGTGCTTGTACACACATACTATAGTATACTCATCTACAGCATATATGTACAAATATTTATTATGTTATATATAGTATACATGTGTCTATGAATGTATTTTGTTTGTGTCTTTGTTACAAGATCCTCCAAGTAAAAAGCTGTGTTTGCTCTGTGATTTGGAGCTGCTTCTTGATATTTTATGATTCTGACTAAAATCACTTACATCTCTGAGCCTTCGTTTCCTAATTTTTAGAATGGGTATGCCATTAATTCTGTGCATTTCTTTTTTCATTTTTAGTCCCTGGGGATAACCTGTAAGATAGGCATCTCTGGTACAGTCCTTTCCACCCTACAGAGAAGGACACTGGGGATTGCAAGTCGGAGAGACTTTTCCAGGGTTGCCCAGGGGGCCGGGGGGAATTATGTTCCTCTCGCTCTGTTCATGGTCTCTCTCAGGGCCAGCTGGGGTTCAGCCCAGTGAAATGGAGCCAGATCCATTGGCAGAAGCACACAGGCCCTCAATTTCTCTGTAAATCCCCACCAAATCCACCTCTTGCCCCTCCGGTTTGGCTGTTCCCCTCTGCTCACTCTTCATCTTGCTTTTCCTACTTGAATTTGTTTTGCCCTCATGTGTCCTTCCATCCCAGAGTCCTGCTCTCCAGAGCTGGATCACTCAAGACCAGCAGAGGGAAGCTGGTTTTGCCCTCTGTCCAAATTCCCTGTGATGCACCCTCATTTTTCAGAGCTGAGAAGCGCATGCCTTTTAGAGAACACAGCTGGTGGGTGGGAAGAGAGACTGAGGTCAGAGGTCTCCTTTCCTGGGCAACCTGGAGAATGAGTCAGGATAAACAAAACAGGTTTGGCTCAGTGGGGCTGGGATGCTAATTGCATTCACTCTGCTTTTTAGCTTCCTAGCTGGCTATAGTGTGAAACTCAGTCTAGGCATGCAGTATTGTTTTATTTGGGTTTATATTTTTATTATCAGCTTTAGCTCTGTGCCAGGTGCTGCGAATACAAAGGTTGTGATGACTTGCTCTAGGGAAGTTCATCATCCAGTAGGAAAAAAAAAAAGAAGAAGAAGAAGCCATAGATAAAACAATGAAATCATTGCAAAACCCTTTGCTACCCTTGGACAGGTAACCAGACACCCTTGGGCACTTAATGCAACCTCTCTGAGCCTGATACTTTTGCATCTTTGCCTTGACTTTAATAATACTATCCTCTTTTAGTCCGAACAGTTGAGTGAGATGCTGTTTAAAACACATGGCTTATTATGGGCGTGCTCCATGATTCATTTCTTCAAATGAGTACTAGTGAAATCATCCTAAAGTACCAGTTCAGGATGAAGAGGGAGTTTGAATGTTGGAAACCTGGGAGATTTCCTGGAGGAAGCATTGTGCTGGGCTTTATAGTTTGAGCCCCGTCCTTTCATGACATTTTTCTTTCTTCCCATCCATCTGGCCTTGCCTCCACTGCCCCCACCCCACTGCTCCCCGCTTCCTTAATTCTTTTGTTTGGTCACTTAAATCTTCACCAGCCCCAAAGCTCTGCAAAATCCTGCCCTTCCCTCTGAATCTGGCCTCATTTTGGATTCAGATGGAGAGTCATCCATGGTCCACACTCACTTGTTTGGTTGTTTCAAAGGATCCTAGAATGTACTGCAGAAGACTCCAGAGAAAAATTCTTCAAACCTTTGCTTTTATGGATGGGGAAAGAGACCCAGAGAGAAGATACAGCTTGCCCAGGTCACAAAACACGTCGGCAACAGACAAGAAGAAGGTCCTGGGTCCACTCTGTTTCCCAGGGTCCTGTCGCTTGGATTTGCCTTCCTGGCTGTCCTCCTCTTTTTCTCCCAGGCAGTGGGTGCTCACAGCCTGCAGAGCTGTGCTCAGGAGCCTGAGGGCCCTGAAGCTCTTGCTGCTGGCACAAGCTCAGCTCTGGCTTGATAAAGGTGATCAGGAATTTTGTGTGTTTTCCTCCCAGATCCACATGGACTCCCTCGAAGGACAGGGGACCCCATAACAAGGCCTACCTCAAATCGCTTCCACTTTTACTTTCACAAATGAGCAAATATTATGTCAATTCAGATTAGCCCGGGTTATGGAACAATAGGAGAGGGAGCTGGTGCAACAGCAACCTCCTGAGGTAGGTTTGGACGCAGGGAAGCTGTTGGCTGTTTTATTATTTTAATTAATTAATCTATCTATCTATCTATCTATCTATCTATCTATCTATCTATCTATCTATCTTACCTATTTCTTGCTACAACAGGAAGTAGGTGGAAAGAAAATGCCTGGAGTTGCTGGCTTCAGACACTCAGGGCCTGTCGCCTCTTTCTGAGGTCCCCAAGAGTCAGGTGGTATCTGGTTAGCTGCCATTCCCTCTCCTGGGAGCCAGCTTGTTGGGACTTGTCGGTGGGTGGCCCTGAGGCACTCTGGTAGCCTAGGACAGTTTCATCTGCTCCAGTGAGTTCAGCTTTGGTCTTTCTCAGACTCACTGCAGTACAGATGCTAGTGGAACTCTCTCAACAAGCTGTTGCTCTGATCAACTATATCTCATCTATGCAACCCTCTTGAGAAAGTGATTGCCCCAATTTTCTAATTATGAAAAACATTTTAAAAATATTTCAAAAATTTTAACTTAAAAATTGAAAAGAGAAAGAAAAAGAAAATTAACAGTATACACTATCTACATATTAATGTTTTTTTGTTCTAGCTCTGTCTCTTTTCCTGAAAAAAGAAAAAAAGTGGAAAATAAGTTGCAGACACCATGGCGTATGCCCCCTATAATATTTTGCCATACTTCTTCTAGGATTGGGGGAATGTTTAAGCAATAAATATTTAGAAAAATTAATAATGTAACAGCATATTAATAATAATTAAACTTGATAATAAGTCAATAATCGTGCTATTAAAATGCGTAAGAAAATAAACAATAATTTTATATTCTGATAATCAGTATATGTTTATTCAAATATTCTCAGTGTTCTCTGAGACTGTTTTATTATTGATTTTCCTTTGCTGGGTCCAATCCAAGGTCAGAAATTGTATTTAAAAAGAATTTTCTAGGGCTGGGGTTGTGGATCAGTGGTAGAGTGTTTACCTCACATGGGTCAGGTACTGGGTTTGATTCTCAGCACTGCATATAAATAAATGAATAAAGTAAGGTTTATCAACAACTACATATATATATATATATATATATATATATATATATATATATATATATATGAATATTTCTTGTCTCTTCTGCCCTGTCCCCATCTCTCCAGTGTCGTCTCCCGCCATTTCTGCACAGCTCTCCACCCTGCCCCCACCTCAATGGCTTCTCAAGTTTTCTTATTCCTTCTTATATATCGTGTTCTGTCTTACCACCACCCCACCCCACCCTCCGGCAATTCCTTTTGGCTGAAATACTCTCTTCCTTCTGTGCTCCTGGCAAACTGCTTTATCTGATATTGTCCTAAATCTTAACTTCCTCCAGGAGGCTTTTAATAAAACCCCTGCATTAGATCAGATGCTGCAGTTATATGCTACCATTACCTACTGTACTTCTGCCACCCCCAAGGCCTGATCATATCGCAATTTATTTTTATAGTAATTTGCTGCTTATAATTCCTGTTTAGATAGACTATAAACCCTCTGAGGCAGGAACTCTGTCTATTTTCTTCTCTCTGCCATACCAACACTAGTCTCTAGCAGAGTTCCTGCTGAGTAGTCATCATAATTAATGTTGGTTAGATGCATAAATCTTCACTTAGATTAATTTTTGAAAATGAATAGAGGTATCAATAATTTTTCTCCCCCAATGCAGATTTGTATGCCCAACTGCCCATTGAACACCTGCATGAGAGAACTGGTAGACTTCTCAGATATATCACATCTAGACCTGTTCTTGTGACTGTCCCTCCCACCTCCTGTCAAATCTATCCTACTGACAGTCTTTATCATCTCAGGTCATGGAAGGTGCACATTGCAGGTTGCTCAAGCCAAAAATCTTTTACTTTTCCTCGATTCCCTGAGTTCTCTCAGACCCACATCTGATCCCTTAGGATATTCTGATTTTACTACCGTGAAAATACAAATCCAGAGACTCAGCAACTCATATTCCCTCTCCCATTTCTCCCTTGTTAATCCACCACCTTTTCTCTCCTGAGCTATAGCCACAGCCTCTTGTACGGCCTCACTAACCTCGTTCCTCTCCATACCATTCTCAACAGTGAGTGATCTTTGTAAAACAAGCTTGGTTGTGTTAGTTATTTAGTTCTATGTCCTGATATGGCTCCTCCTTTATTTCAAAGTAAAAATCCAACCTCTTTTCAGCGGTCAACAATGGTCAGACCCTGGTTTCTCTCCCCTTGCTCCTCAGTCGCCAGGATCCAGGTACCAAGTATCCTGGGGTCTCCTCTGTCTAGAAAACTCACATAGCTCTCACCCACCTCTAGGTGTCTGCTCATATGTCTCCTTCTCAATGACAGCAACCCTGACTGTCCCATTGAAAGTTGGGTCACCCTCTGCCAGCACTTCTAATGAGCCTTACCCTATTCCACCTTTCCTATTTACCATAGGACTTATCTCTCTGTTAATTACCTACTTAAACACATATTGTTTGTTTTAGAAAAGAAATTTCACAAGGAAAGGTCTATAAATGTTGTGTACATTAATGTATCTCAAGTGCTTAGAATAGTATCTAATGCTTAGTATAAATTTGCTGAATGCATGCATTCGTGAATGAATTAATGAAAGATTAAATGAATGAATAAATGAATGGTGTTGTGGCAAAGGGGAGAGAATAAGGACTTCAAAAATTCATGTTTACCTTGAATCTCCTCTTGGTCACTACTTTCTTCCTTTGTGACCTTGTGTAAGTTATATCGTGGATGGAGCTTCAATTTCTATATTTTAAAGATGGAGTAAATAAATGTCCTTACCACATAGGGCAGCCTTAAGGATTAAACCGAGGTATTTGAGATGTGCTTTGTAAACTGGAAGAAACTGTATAAATGTTAGCTTCAAAAGTGGGTGAAGGAGAACAAAAGAAGAGAAAGAAACCATGCTGAAAGAGTGACCAGCCGGGATTATATGGGCAAACTCTCCTGCAATTCCAGTGTAAGCAATGGAGAGCATCAGACAGGAGTAAAAATGAGATTCAGCTAAAAATGCTTCATGCTCCTGTAAAACACGGATTGAGTGTGAAACATTACCAACACGTATTCACAAGGAGTCTAGGAATTGCAAGTCACCAGACTCAAACAGAGCGAAACTGGTATAGATAATTCAGAGTGATTGATGGGGGGAAACTCTCCTTGTAATCCTGGGTTCGTCACAAGAAGCAGCTTTGGGAGTGCAGAGAAAGGAGAGATAATATTTATGCAGTGGTGCTCACCCCTTGAGCCGCTCCCTGTGACCAGGCCTGGGTGTGTTTTTGCTGGATTCTTCTCTTTTCAGTCTCTAGATTTTGGAAAAACTGAGATTTTGTTCTTGGGTCTCTTCTCTGCCTGTGCCTGAGTTTTGCTTATTCATTCTGTTGTCACTTGTTCTCATGATCTTATAGAATCTGTCCTCATGATTCACATTTATATCCCCAGCTTAGACCCATCCTCTGAACTTTAGATTCCTAAACCCATCAATTTAATAATCTCCTTAGATGTGTCATGTCAAATTCTGGATTCTTGGTTTCTTCCTTCAAATGTGTTCCTCTACCAATGTTTCCATTTCAATTTAGTGACATCATCATTGACCCAGTTAGTTGAACCCCAATTCAGGAAGCATCTCAGATTCTTCCTTTCACACACACATCAGCAAATCCTATGACCTCTACTTAGAAGACATCTCTAGTATATCCACTCATCAGCCTCATGTGGGCCACCGCTAACTGTTGTCTGCCCAGGGCAGGGCCTGTCTGGTGGCATCCCTCCTTCCAGTTTCATCTCTGCCTCCTTTAGCCCATCTCTGCACAACAGCCAGAGTTATACTTCTGCAACCTGACTCGGGTCCTGTGACCTTTCTCCGACGTCTCCAGTGGCTTTTCATCTCATGTAGTATAACATCTGAAGTCCTCATCATGATCCATCAGGGCCTACTCCTTGTAGCTTCTGGTCCATCTCCTTACCTCTTAGAACTGGCCTTCTTCTTTTTTTTTCACTCTGGGCTCACCTACAGCATTGGGAATTTCACATTTGGTTTTCCTTTGCCCAGTACAGAATAGTTGCCTCTAAGTCTCCCTCCTCTCACAAGAGAAGCTTTTACTGCCCCAGTCTAAAATAAGCCCTTTCTACTCGGACACTTGCTATCCCCTTAGCTTGCTTTATGTTTTGCGTTTTTTAAAAAAAAATTTTGCAATGTCTGATATTTTGCTGCATATATATTGGTGTTTCTTGTTTGGCTCCCCGACTGGCAGGTAAGCTCCCAAAGGGTGATAGTTTGCCTGTCTTTCCCACTGACTGTTTATCTCCTGCATTTATAAACCCCTGGAATACAATAGGTGCTCAAAACTACTGGTTGAATGCATGTACAGGTTGGGAGTCATGGAATCAGCTGAGCAGAGACATGGTCATTATTTCAATTTATAGAACTTACTATATGCCAGGTCCTGAGATAGGTGCTGAGCATATTTTGAGCAGGCTACCTGTCCCTTTCCTAGTCTCATACAGAATGCATCATGTAGCAGGGACAGAAGGAAAGATAAGGGGCCATCTTCATGCAGGATGTAGGGATGATACAATCTTTGAGGATGTACAGGGTGCTGTTGGTTAGCAATCATAATGGAGCAAAAGAGTTTTTCCAGGGAGGAAAGCTGCATGTAGGTAGGAAAAGCTGGAGATTACAGTGGATTTATGAACTTGATGAAGCTTTAGAACAAAACTAAACCAAATACCACGTAACTGCAAAGGGAAGAGAAGACTAGGATTCAAAAACAAGGTAGAGAAGCAAGTAGGCAGGGAAGGGCACAGAACATGCTTCTTCTGTGTTCAGATGCCTGGGCTACATTGTAAGTAATGGCTCATCTCTGAAAGTTGATACAAATGTAAGGAAAAATCAAATGTTGGTGATATCATATATGATGGGTCCACAGAGCAGCAGTTCAGTTTGAGAAGAATGAGGACAAAATAGTGCAGGAAGGAGCTGGGATCTTGTAGTATATTCTTGAAAAAATGTTAACTGTAAATTGAAGAAGTTTTCTATTGCTTTGTGAGACAGTAGGACTCATATCTACTTCCCAATAAGCTGGAAGTTGGCTTGAGCCAACCCACACTAGGAGAGAGTTATTTTGGCTGCAATATTTAGGAAGCATTGTAAGGTTGTCAAGGTGGAAGCAAAGGGTCCAGGGGGGTAGGGCAGCATTTTGTGCTTCCACGTGTCTTGGCTAAGAACCTTGCTTTACTTAATCCCATACGACATCTCTTCTCCAGTCTGTGGACTTATTAGAGTTGCCACTGATTGAAAAGAGGAAAAATGAAAGCACAAAGGTGTTAAGGATTAATTCCAAAATTCCCCACTTCTGAGGATTTAATTGCCACCTCTGCCTACGCGTGGAACAGGGTGCAGTAATAAATAGAAACAGGAAGCCACTGAAGACTCGGGCCTTTTGGAATCAGAGTCTTAAGGTAACTTGCCAGACTCCAGGGGCTCAGTGTTGGCAGATAAACACTCTGATGGTGGGGAGTGCCTGAGAACAGGAGTTACTTCATGCTGGAGAAGAGAGAGGAGCCATTCATAAACCTTTTGGCATTGCTTTCATCATTCGAGGATTATTTTTTGGGTAACTTATGAATTAGGCAATGTACTAAGGCAACATACTAAGAGCTAAGAAAAAAGTACTGCACAGTCCTGACCCCTAGAAGAGCTGTGTCCTGGAGAGGAGTGGCAATAAAATCACTCCATGGTAGATCATCACAGCTGTGTTCAGTGGTCTAGGGTGGCCGTTGGAGTTGGGGAAAGTGCCCTCTAGGAGTGACCTCTAGGACCAGGGCCAGAAAGTTGAGAAGCAGACTGCAAGGTGGGAAGGGGGGAGCTGTTTCTCCAAAGCAGAGGAGAGCTCAGCCGTGCTTCAGTCCTGATTCTTCTGTCGAAGGGTCACCTGGGAGCTTGTTAGACAGGCAGAGGCAGAGATGTTGAGTTGCTGAAGTTTCGAGTGAGCTCCTGCCTCTATATTTTGATGTGGATTCCCACCAAATTGTGATGTGGGTGGCTGATGGACCTCACTTCAAATACCACAGATGGAATCAGAGTCTGACTCTTCTCAAATTGTGCTCCTTCACCCAAAGTGCAGGATGGTGGGAGGACAGACCAGGTTCTGGAAGTATCCCATCCACCAAGGATTGAATACTTATAACTCATTTGCCTATTTTGCAAAATATGTATTGAAATATTATCTTTTGAATTTTTCCGAGCAAAATAATGCTCTTTCTTTGGGTATATTCTTTATACCGGTAGCCCTAGCATCTCACATAGAAATAGAATTATAGTTGATGCCACTTACCCAATTATTTGAAAAGTGTGTATATATATATATATATATATATATATATATATATATATATATATATAAATGGTTCAAATATTCCAGGTCTAAAGAAAAGTTGAAGGTCATTTAGTCTAGTGTATCTAACCATTTTACAGATGGGAACAGTGAAACCCAGAGAGGAGTTACTTGTTGATGATAGTCCAGAGTATTTAGATTAAAGTAGGTGGCAGATTCATAACACTTTTGTCCATAGTGCAGTGCTGGTTCCTCTATATCCAATTTCAGCTTTAGTAGAGGCCAAAATATCCAGAGCAACTTGTAGAACATGTAACAGGTAAGCAGGAAATATGAAGTAGCTGAAGAACAAACAGTCTGTATGATCTCAAGGACTTGAGGTTCCTAATGGGTCATCAGCTTGCTAAACAGAATCTTGGATTGAAAATGATCCTGAATCAGATGTAGAGTGTGCATAGCATAATAGAGAGAGTTAACCCTGGGTTGGGATCTTTGAGTCTGAGATTCTTCTGTAAACTGAGAATCATCATAAGTAGCTCCCAGTGTACTTGTATTCATGTGAATGTCAGTGATATCAGTTCTAATGGGCAAACCCATATCAAGATCTGGAAAAGCAAGCATGTTCAACATTGGAAAATAAAGATCTGCACTGGAGAGAGAGATGGAAGGAGTGGAAGGAGGAGTGGGAGAAATAGCATAGTACTTTCTTCTGGAAAATTCACTGTGAGCTTGCAGAAGCATGGCTGCTAGGAAGTTGCTTTTGTGGAATGTGACCATCAACATATCTTTATACTCAAGAAGAGTTAACATTTAATAGTCATGTATGGCAACATGAAGAAAGATGAAGTAGTTGAAAGACCATTTGTTGGAGAAAACCATTGTGTGTTCTGTGCAAAAAAAAAAAATGGAATTAAAATTCAGACTGTGGGGGTTGTTTTATCCTATAACTGGAAACTGATGTCTCTCAGTGTGTTTTGAGGTACTGTTCTACTAACTCAGAGCTGAAAAAGAACTAAGTAGGTAATCCTTTCTGTAACTGCTGTCCATCTTGTTGGTGCTGTGTGAGGCTGATGCTCCTGTGAGTGGCCATAACAATTAATAGTTCCTGATTGAAACATTTCCAATTCTCTTGGGCATTCCCAAGACAGTTCCTAATGTTCCATGTATATTTTCCCTTTCTGAGACTCACATCATCTCCTAGTCAGTAAGGACAGCAACAGTACCACTTTCCAATCACCTTTTAGATGCTGAATTCCTCCCCAAAGTATATCTGTCAATCAGTTATGCAAATTCAGCTTCACTCTCTTCAAAGACAGGGACCTCCCTGATACCCAGGGCAGCCTGTTCTTTTCTTCTCATTCTGACAGAAAGAGCTTGCTTTATTGAGCAGGGCTTTACCTTGCTGTCAATTATTTCTGGTCATTCTGCTTCTAGCACTTGGAGCCATATTTCCCTGACAGTACAACTCCTTAGGTTCCCCCAGCTGGGAAGCCCATCGGTATCTCCCATCTTCTTGTGCTCTTTGGACAGTCAAAAAGAAATGTGTTAGATGCCCACCCTTGGAGTTTTCATCCTGTGTCTATGAAATCAATTGTCTTATTTAATCATCAAATCATAAAATTTCAGAAGAAACCTGTTTGTTCTTAACTCCAGTGTGATCTGGATATTTTTAATCAGTTTATTCTGGTGTGTATTTTAAATAATGACTTTGTTATTTGGCTTAAAGTTGTTCCAAGAAAACTGTGTGGGAAAATATTCTTGTTTTCTAATTTGCTTTAGCCCAGATATTTTGATTTTTTTTTAAATGGGCAACATCTCTTTTTTTGCAAAAATTGAAACAAAACAAAATAAAGAAAAATCACACAGAATATACTGACCTCTCACACACGCTCTCCTACTTTGTTCAATCTATAAGTCTTAAATCTGGCATTCTCGATTGTTTTCTTAAAATACAACATTTAACTGGGAAGGTTAATGTATTAAATCTAGATGGGCAGGTTTTTTTTTTGTTTTTCTTTTTTCCTATACAGGATCAGAATAAATACTTCGATTTTATGGGCCTCTTGGGTCTGTACCTCACTCTCTATTGCAGGCCAAATACATCCATAGACCACACTCACCTATTCAAAGCAGAAAGACTATTTTCCAACAAATAATTATTTACCAAACAAGCACTAGAATTTATTTGGTCTGTGGGCCATAGTTTGACAACTCAGGAATTAAATAATTTTTAAATGTTTTGGTGCACTCAGTTTAAATAAAGGATGGTTTTAGATCCCTAGTTCCTGATATTGGTTAGAACTTTAGAGCATGTGGGAAGAATGAATTGAATAAAGATATATTTCTTAACTAATTTAAAGCAGGAACAGGGCAGGTTTTTCTTTTTTTTTTTAAGGAAATGAAAGAGGGGTCTAGCTGAGAGTATAGATGAGGTGGGAATCTGAGATGGCAGAGTGCTTTCTAATCCTAAAACATTTTACTGAGAAAGTGATATGGTAATTAAATGAGCATTACTTGCTGAGGGAAAAGGTGTTCACTTTTCTCCGTAAGAGATGTAGGACAGGAGAGGGAAATGAGTAGAGACCCGGATGTACAAGACCTGGATTGCAAAATCAGCTCTGCTGCTTACAGCTATGTGTCTCTGGGAAAATTCTCTCCCTTTCAGAGTCTTCATGTTTCTGTTTGAAGATTGAAGGCACAGATGAAGACATTCTCTGTGGTCCCTTGGAGCTCTCAAATTTTGTGATCTAAAAGGGAAGATTCATATAATTGCAATGTTTAATGGGATTTATGATAATTGGAAAATAATTGCTGCTCCAAACTTTTATTAATCCATATTTAGTTATGAGTCATGCTTTCACAATAGATGCTTTGGAAATAAGCAGAGAGACAAATCGAGTAAACAGAATTTTAAATATTTTATTTATATGCAGTTCATGTAATCCCTGAAGCCCATAGGCATATTAAGATCATTTAAAATATCCATTAAAAGTTATGTGCTGTACAACAAACTCCCCTTTTAGAATGCCTAGCCAAAGGATAAATAGCTAACATTTATTGAGTAGCTACTACTGCCAGATTAATTGAATTCATTATGGTTAATCCTTCCAGCAACCCTGCGAGGAGGAAGGTACTAAGATTTCTATTGCATTGATGAAGAAGCTCAGAGACACCGAGGAATCTGCAAACATTCACTCAGCTAATGAGTGGCTTTTTGGCTGGGATTCAGAGCCAGCCTGTCCGGCTGGAAAGTTTGTGTTCATTCTCTGGTGCCACAGTGTCTTCAGGAAAGAACTTATTTTCATCCTCTTTTCAGATGCTTAGTGGAATAAGCATTTGCTTGTTTTTTGTTTTTTTGTTTTTTTTTTTTTTTTGTCTTCTATTTCTTAGCTGAGCTTTTCAGGGACTTCAAGGCAGTTTGGGAGACTGTTTGCATAAAGACACCAGAGTGAGCAGGGGAGAGGACTCTAGGAAGATGCAGGGAAAGACTAGACGGAGAACCATAGGATGGGAATTGCAATCTCGGTTCTGGCATGGATTTACCAAAATGGACTTTTTCGTCCAGATCCCCAGTTTTCTCTGCTTGTGATTGGGTGGGAACTATTCCCATATTTCAGGTTGAAGGGAGGAGAGATTTGTAAAAGACAAAATGCAGGGCTTGGGATATAGTTCAGTTGGTAGAGTGCTTGCCTTGCATGCACAAATCCCTGGGTTCAATCCCCAGCAAAATACACACACACACACACACACACACACACACACACACACAAATAAAATAAAATAAATATAACAAGATTAAGTGCACTATAATCCCCCTCCAAAAAAAAAAAAACTGTAATAATGGAATGGAACAGTGGATCAGAGTGGAAAACAATACAACTGAGGTCAGAAATCCAGGTTCTGTCCCCTCTAGCCACCAATGATATTGTGACCTTGAGAAAGACCACCTCCCTCTCCAGGTCTCAGTTTCCTCATTTGTGAAATGACAGTGATAGCCTTAGGTGATCTCTTCTGAGGCCAGTTGAGATTCTATATGGCAAAGCAGGAAGCAAGCAGCATGCTCAGAGTGAAATAAAACAGGGACATTCCAACCTGCCTTCCACAGGTAAGTCCCATAACCTCCCTCGGTAACAGTGCCCCAGGAAGAATCCCACTTGCTTTTTGGAAACGGTCCATTTATAGGAATGTTGTACCATCCTGTGTGTGTTTCTGTGTTTCTGTTTTCTTTCCAAGTTTCTACCCTGTGAGAAGCACATAGTTCCATTCCAACATTTTTTACCCTAGAATAGGTGCTGCCATTTCTCTGAACTTTAATCCTTTACTATGAACCTTCAGAACTTTAATGGGGTTGTTCTTAAAGATAAAAATATCATTACTTAAATGAACATACTTAGAAAAATAGATTTGTGTGCAAATTGTAAGCAAGGATTATTTCTATAAAGTCAATGTCTTTGGTTATAATTAAAAATAATATCATTCATAATCATGTTTTCAGAAATAGTTCTCTCTTTTTTTAACATATTCTTCTTTTGCTGCATTTACCCTCCTGGGCTGAAATGATTCGATAGATCCACTTGGATGCTGCCGCTCCCACCTGCCCTCTCATTTATGTTCCGGGGCTGGGAGGCGGGCAGGAGATTTGGCACCAGCACCCTCTCTCGTTAAAACGCATCATTTCTACTTCACGTGTGCCCTTGGGTTCACCTTTCCCTGATCTGACGGGGATCCTGCAGGGAGACCAGGAACAGCAGGCAAGAGAAATGCCCAGGCTCCTTCTCTCAGCTCAATGATTTCATCTCCTTACTCTCCTCTGTGATTCCCCTTGTTCCTCTCTGGGAATAATTTGCTGCTAACAATAATGGAAGCAGCCCCAGAATGCTTCTCCATCACCCTGATACTCAGAGGCTTCTTCTTATTCCATTTCCAAATGATTGCTTAATGCAACCAAAGGGATAAAGCCACCCAGGAATAAACAAATGCAAACATCCCATAACTGCAATCAATCATGCTCTCAACAAACATTTATTAGGACTATAGTGTCCATAAAATATTCTAAAACGTACCCTTGGATAAAGTCAGCCTACCAGACAAGTACCGATCTAGTACCAAACACTTTTGACCCTTGCGAATTGGCGCTTTCGAATTTGCATTTGGCTACCTTGAGCCAGTCAAACTGGTTGGAGGCATTGTTGAGGCCATCGCTCGCTCACCAACACCGACTCCTTCCTGGTCCGTGAGAAACCACTGGAGAGGTTTCTGTCTTATTAGGGTAGCCTGGAAATCTGTATTTCTGCAACCATATTGTACATCAGCTACTCTGCTACCTTCTGGACTGCATAGTACTTTGGGCTCTGATTTTTCTTTGTCCTCTGAATGCAGGGAAGCCTGGAGACATTTGCAGTTCATGTCCATTGAGTTTTCAGAATTCATTTTTCATGTAATTTTAGCCTCAAGCTTCCTTTTTTTTGTATTAATCCCTTTATTTTTTTTTCCTGTTTTTCCTATATTTTAAAGCCTCAATTACCTAGGAAGCAAAGGAAGAAACTCAAGGTCATCCAGTGCTTCCTGGGGACCCAGGAGTGCTGAGGAGGACACTATACAATATTTCAAGTAATAGAAATGTCATACTTGTGTCTTTCCTATGCAAATAATAAAATAATGTCATACCAAGAGCAACTCACTGCTTTTCACACCCTGGTGCAACTTTCAAAGAAGTTCTTCCAACCATTATTTCATTAAATTCTTGGAACAGGACAATTTGTAGGATATAGGGTGAAATAGACCAGGAGAGAATTTCTAAAGTGAGTCTTTATCTTAAATCCAGTCTCACTGCTTTTACTATGTTTCACAAGAATCAAATCCCTCCTTTCCCCAAAGGTCTATCTATTGGTACCTTTAAGAAGAGCACAGCGGCTTCCTCTCCCTTCCCTCCCCACCATCCACCCCCTGTCTCCCAGCTTCCCACTGGAGCTGCTCATATAATCATAACAGCAGTAATAATATTGAAAATAGCTTTGCACTAATATTTTATTGAAGGCTGGTAATGTTCTAGGCACTATGCTTCCTGATTTAATATAATCCAAAACCCATCCCTCTAAGGCAGATGCCATTTACATTTTATGGAGTGTAAGCAATGGGTGGCAGAGTCTGGTTTTAACCCAGGCTTTCCACCTCCAGACCTAGGCTGGCGGAGACAGGGCTGAAGGTGAACTAATTGAATCAGAGTATTTCACAGGTGGAGGCACTGATGTCCTGGAGAGGCAGCACCTTCCGAAGGGTACAGAGACAGTTCTCCTTTCTGTCTCATTGTCTTTTCTCTCTCTTCAGTACAAATTGTACTCAATGTGTCTTTGAGTGAGTGTGTGTGTGGGAGGAGTGTGCATGAGTGTGCATGCGTGTGCATGTGTGTGTACAGAATCGCAGAGGGCTGATAAAGAGGAGGAAGGAGGATTCTTGAAAGGTAATGAATGCTTAGTTCTAAAAGGAACACGTTGGACTTGCAATTTTCTCTCCAGCCTCATCTCAAACCCTGCAACCCTAGCTCCCAGTCATCTTGCTTCTGCTGCCCCTGTCATAACCCACTCTCAGCTTCAGCTCCCCAAGTGGAGTGGGCCTTGCTGCAGACTCCCCATGCCTTCCATCCAGGATCCTTTTTTAATCTCAGTCTAATTGGTTCACCCACCCTGCTGGGATGCTTAATTGGGCATAAGCATATTCTGCACATCTTCTGCCATCATGAGTTCTGCCTTCTCCTCCAAGGGGAATTTGCTTGCTCTGTGAGCTCAGAAGGAAACATATATTTTATATTGTGCTCAGTTCACTGAGAACTTAACATGAAATTGTTCCTGGGCCAGCAGAGCAGTTAGACAATATGGCAAGCAAAGCGTGCTTTCTTTTCTTTTCATACTTTTTTTTTAAGGTCGTATGTTCCATGGAAAGGGTTCTGTGTGTGATTGGAGTCATGAGCTCCAGCCCTTCCAGTCTTTTGTTGTCTAGTCTTATGCAAATAACTTAATGTCTTTGACATTGATTTTTCCCATCTGTGAACTAGGTGAGTTAGATTTGATGACTTTTATGAAGAAGGTACCAGTAAAACTTTTAGAATAGAGGTTATACGACTGTTGAACCAAATCTGGCCTTCCAGTTGCTTTTGTAAGTAAAGTTTTATTAGAACAAATAAGTTTACTTAAACTTACAGGTTTATATAATAAGAATGGCTGCTTTCTTCGTGTTATAAGGATAGAATGGAGTGTTTGGCTGAAAAGCGTGAAGTATTTACTCTTACTCTCTGGAAATTACATTTACAGAATGAATTTGCCTATCCTTGCTTTTTATTCCATCAGTTTATATTAAAAATCAGTTTATGTTAGCTTATAATCTTCTTTTGATTTTTAATGTTACTTAAAATTTAAAATTCCTCAAAAGATCTCTGCCTGTCCCACTCCATATTTCAATGTTAGTTTTTTTTCTCTCATCTTTTCTTTCATTCAGCTCACCCATTCTACTTATCTGAACCTGCCTTCTCACGGTTCCTCACACCAACCACACCCCTACCTGAGGACATTTGCAATTACTGTTCTTTCCTTCTAGAACATTCTTCCTCCACAAGATGGCCCCATGGTTCCTCCCTTTTTGCCTTTAAGTACCTCCTCAAATATCACCAAATCAGAAAGTATTTTTTTTCCTGACCACATATAAAACTAGACCTTAAATTACCCCCAGGCATACTGTTTTCTCTCCTTCTTTATTTGTGTGAATAGCACTTATCTCCCTCTTACATACTACGCATTGGTTTCATCTGTCCACTCTTGCCAGAATATAAGCTCCTTCAGAGCAAGACTTTCATCACTTTTGTTTGTATCCTCAGGGTCAGAAAAATATTAGGTGCTAAAATTATGAATAGATAAGTCAGCCTTTTCAGCCCACATAGTTAAATCTTCCTCAGGATAGATCTAGGTGCTCTGGAGGTCTTTTGCTAAAGTGTATTTTGGTGGAGTCGAAAGCTGTGATTATTACAGTCTTTGCTCCAACATCCCTATAATGGTTACAGAAACATTCCTCAGAATGTTTTGGTCTGGATTGTTGGCCAATAAGAACAAGGTCTACACACTGAGATTTAATAACAGTGTCTGACCCATAGTCCTTTAGCCTGTAGTCCCTGAAAATTTGTTGTTCTTGTTAGCATTTTTATGACACACGTGCTGGGTATTGACAATAACTTTATGTATCACCTGAAAGTGGACCCTTCCCAACACAGCCGTGGGTGACTGCGACCTGGCAAGAGACCCCCAGGGACAAGGCACTCAGATGCCCAGCCCGCACAAACTGCCCCTAGCTTTGTCTTGTCAATCCTATGTTTCCTTCAAAATTCCATTTATACAGGAGAATTCTAAGACACCATGCTTCCCACCCACCTCCTTTTTTCCAGACCTTGTCAAGAACATTCCTCCTTGATCCCTCCATGATTAGAATTACCATTGCAACTGCAGAACATAGTACGGAAACCCAGGGGAGCAGCCATTGGCTTCTTTTGGTGTCAGGAACCCTGTCCAAGGTGCTGAGCTGGCAGTGCCTGGCTTGGAGCTGAAGCTTTACAATTGCAGTCCCTGTTCCTGGGCTCTCCCAGGGCCTGGCTCCATGCTCAGCGTGTCATGCGCTTCTCTCACTCTGGCTTCCCATCCACCCCGGGAGGTAGGTGCTGGGTACCCAGCACTGGCTTCTTTCCTGTTTTTTTTCCCAGAAACTACACAGATGGCAAGCCCTGGGCCTGTAGCCGGTGAGCTTCACAAAGACTGTGAAGGCTGTTAAAAAAAAGAAAAAAGAAGAGAGAGAGAAAAAAAGGAATTGAGTCATGGCCTTGTAATTTAGTGGGGATGGCATTATTCCTGTGTGTCCAAATTGGTTTTACTATTTTTTATACCTTCTCTCTACATATTTACCTTAAATGTGATTTAAGGGACAGGATGTTTATGATACCATTCAGTGCCTAGCTCTATCGCTAACTAGTTGGGTGACCTTTAGCAAGTTACTTAAATTCTCTGTGTATTAATACTAAATAAATATTAATTCTGAGGAACATAGTCATATTCATTTGAAAAAGGACAAACCAAAAGTTTAATTTATACAACACTTATAATATACATAACTATATAAATGTAGATATTTTTATGTATGCTGATATATGTGTATACACACACATAAAACATTTCATTTCATGGTATATAATTTTATAAATTTCAGGAATAAGCTGTTAAGGAAAGATTCTTTTTCTCAGATTTATTTGGTGATTCTCACTGCCTCCCATTGGCCCTCGATGGCTGACTAACAATTTACTCCATTACTTGGTGTCTTAAAACAACATTATCTTACAGTTTCTGAGGATCGGGAACCTGGGTGCCTTGACCCCGGGTCTCTTGCTATGCTGCAGTCACCATGGCTGGCTGCTTTCTGTTCAAGCAGAGCTGTCATGAAGACTCAGCTCCACATGAGGTCCCAGGTCCTCAGAAGATGCCAACTGGAAGCTTCCCTGGGAGACTCGCTCTGCAGATCTCTCCAGAGTATCTTAGAACATGTCATGAACCAGGGAGAGAGAGCCATGTTGAAGTGGTAGTGTTTTGTAACCTAATATGAAAGCTACATTGCATCATTTTCATCTTCTGTTTTATAGGAAGCCAGTTTCTGGGTCCTAGGATCATTGGGTCTTATGTCACAAGCCACCTGCCCCACCTGTAAAATTCCCCACTGGCCGTCAAAGGCTCTCCCGACAGCTGGTCAGCCCACTTGTTAGATCCTGTCCCTCTTGGACCCCCTTCTCCATATTCCTCCTCTTCTTCCGTGCTCTTCCCATGACACATTCCGTGTTCCCTCCTCTCATGGGGCTCCTACTCTTTCTTTCAGGTGTTTAGGATTTGTATAAATGCTCTGCAGACTTTGAACTTGGAGTTTACACGTGACCTTCTCTCTGAAGTTTTCCCTAGAGGCCAGAGTGGTCCATGCTCTACCTCATCCTGTAGTCCTTGATTTACAATAAAATGGAAATGTTTTGTCTTCCCTGACAGACTGTGAGCTGAGGGCCATCTCCTCCCCATAGGTGCCCCTCAGGGTTTCCCTAAGTGCAGTCGACTAAGTACCTAAGATATGCAGGTACTGCGTCGCCTGATCATTTGAACCACATTAAGAATTATGGACAAAGATTCCTTATGCAGACAGCCCAGGAGCTCTGCGGTTTGGAAATGTATTCTAACATTAAAGCTTCTTTCAGACTCATCTCCTGTGAGTCAGGGGTCAGACTCTACCACTGAATTACCAGGGCATATTCCGGCCCCATTCCCACCCTGTTCTACTTTTTCTTGCCCCGTGGCCCTGTCTTCATCTATCTCTCCCATGCTGTGGCAGAGAAGAGAGACCTTTTCATTAAACTCTGGTTCTGTCATTTATCTAGGCTGACCTTACGGCCCTTTTGACTAGTCTGCATTTCTCAAGGGACAGAGACTCTGTAACTCAGGCAGCCCTGTGAAGCCGGTCGCTCTGGGGGAGCTGCGTCTTTGCTAGAACAGCCGACTGTTATTTAAGCAGAAGCAACCTGAATCGAGTCCCATTAAATTTGTGCTTGTCTTCAGTTTGTGGGATCTGTGTTCACCGTCTGTGCACATTTAATGATTTACATGTACCTACTTGGGAATTTGTGAGGAAATAAAGTTATAAAACAATAGTTTACATTGGATTAGCGCCTTGTAGTTTCCAAAGGTATTTTCATACCCTATCTTTCATGCAATTCTGCTCCGGCGGGAGAAAATAGATACTACTAATTCATATTTATAGAAGAAGAAACGTAGGGATGGAGAAGGGGCATGATTTGCACAATATTGCGAGACATAATTTGCAAGGAGCAGAAGAAGACTTGGATTCCCAAGTTCGGTGCTTCTCCATCTTGATCTCTATAATTAGTGAAGGAAAAACCTAAATGTCTCCACAAGAGCACAGCTTCATTTCCTCCAAGAAGTAGGCGTTCAGGGAATTCATGTTAAAATTTAGTATTCAAGTGAGCTGTGGGCTCAATGTTTGATTTTTGAACTATCTCACAAAAGATCTCAGGCTGCTTTGTGTCGTAGATTCTGCCCATCCTTATGCAATCCACCTGTGCCCTCATCTCCTTCCCTTCTTTTCGTCCCTCCGTTTGCTAATTTATTCATCCACTATGAATTCTGCCATGACACAGGCAGAATTCCATCTAGATGGAATCCTAGAAGATGCCATCTCTGTAATGTCGTTCACAGTCTAGTGAGAGAGACAGACAGCAACTAGAGAGCAACTAGACAGCAGTGGGAAAGTAGTTCTTGTGAGATGAACTAGAAATGGATAATAGTCCTCTTTCAAGGGGCTACTGTGATAATTAGGTATGAAATGAGAGCTGCCATCCTGGTGAACTATAAAGTACCATGAAAATCATCATCACAATCATTATTATCAGATGATGCTGATGAGCCAGGAACCATGGCACAAGCCTGTAATCCCAGCGGCTCAGGAAGCTGAGGCAGGAGGATCATGAGTTCAGTGCCAGCCTCAGCAATGGTGAGGGGCTAAGCAATTTAGTGACACCCTGTCTCTAAATAAGATATAAAATAGGGCTGGGGGTATGGCTCAGTGATCAAGTGCCCCTGACTTCAATCCACAGTACCAAAAAAAAAAAAAAATGCTGATGATAATGATTAGTGATGGTTTCTCTTTTTTTCCCCCTTCAGTTTTCCACCCATAAGGTAGTAAAAGTGACTTCTGACTTTGTTTCCTTGACGCTCTGTGAGCAACTTGAAGGTGTGACTGTCTATCTGGTTCAGTATCCCGGTGCTGAGAGTAGTACTTGATAACTATTTGCTGACTAAAGAGGACTCAAAATTCTAGATCAAAGAGTCATTTGAGAAATGTTAAAATTATAGACAATTTCACCTAAAGAGAGGCTTGGAAGGGTTGGTTGGGTGGGCTTTGGCCCGAGAGTAGAAATGGTCAATTGAGTGCTGCTCCTCTCTCCTTCCCAGGGAGTTTGCCCGTTGGAAGGTGAGGAACACAGCCATTGAGAGGAGAGATCTGGTTCGTCATCCAGTACCCCTCATGCCAGAGTTTCAAAGGAGCATCCGTCTGCTTGGCAGGAGACCCACCACTCAGCAGTTCATCGACACCATCATCAAAAAGTACGGCACGCACCTCCTCATCTCTGCCACATTGGGAGGTAGGTAGCAGCCGCTGGGCCTGGGTCCTGTCATGCCTTTGGGTCTGGGTTGGACGTGAGAGTGGGGTGCCCTGGAGGGAAAGCCTTCTTAGCTCTGTGCTGCTGTGCATCCCTGAAAGGCAGGTGTGGCAGAGACTCCAAACTGTCTTGTTTGTTGTGGTTCTACGTCAGCAGATAATTCCCTCCTATGGGAGTCTAGTCTGGGTTTACTAACTTTTGTAAAAATATTGTTTAACCTTAGAATCGTCTCCGTTTGTCAGGAATGCTTTTTTTTTTTTTTTCTGATAATTATCTTCAGTCCTCTGAAATGGGGTCTGATCCGGGGAAGAAATTAAATTTCAGATGTTGTTTAGGGAGTTGCTTTTGTTTATGTAAGTCCACTTTAGGGACTCAGAACTGGAAGTGATCGTTTTAAAAATGGGCTATATCATCTGTGTCTCGTATGGGCTTGGAATGGGTTAATAGGAAAGTAGGCTAATTGCTTTACCCAGTTCAGTCTTCCCCATCCCTGCCCATCAGGTCCAATCCATCTTTGAGGGAATGAGGAAACAGAGCCGTATAAAAGGAAGAAAATTGATGCAAAAACCATGGGAAATGGTACAGACGAGGCCATTTAGATACTGACTGGCCTCGCCTGCATGCATCAGCTGATATTATGAGTTACAATCCCTCAGGCATCTGTTTCTATCCATGGTGAATGGGTCCACTGAACTTTCACAAAACCACCTTGGTGGTACCACACTGTGCTACCTGCTCACAGAGATGATATGATTCATTTAGTCATAGCCCTCCCCAGGTAAAGAGATGGGTGTATTAACAGGAGGGGTGGACACGGTTGTAACGTGGATAGAGCACTGCGAACTCAAGCCATCAGTCCAAACTTCATGGTGGAAAGTGGTGATTTAGTTGAACAGGAGCTTGTTAGGTAAAGGAAGGTGGACGCACTTTCTAGACTGAGCATACAGCACCCTTTTGAGGAAGGCAAGATCAGTCATTTGATAATGTGGGTAGAAATGTTGATTGGGCAAATTCATTCATTCTTGTTGCACCATAGACACCATCTACTGTCTGTGTTTCTCTAAACTTCAATTTAGTCATACCATTTTCATTTTATAAGCAAGGAAAACCAGAAAGAGGTGTAGCAAAAAAGTGGGAAAAGCTAAGTTTTTAACTTAGGGTTTTTCCAGTCTCTAAGCTTACAGTATTTTTATCCACCTCATACCAATTATCTCCTTTACTAACCTGCTTACCCTCCAACCTACCCACCCACTTCAACAATGACCCAATTAGCAGATATTTGTTGTCTGTTTTTAGACATTAAATTAAGTAGGACTTTGTGAAATAATTCATATAAATTCTACTTTAACATATAGTGACAATGAATTAATTTCTATGCCAATTGTGACATCGATCTGTACACTTTCCTTTGAATATCTTCCACCTCCCCTTTCACTTGGAAAAAAAAATCATCATTGCAACTAATTCAATTCTTCCATTAAAAGCTGTGCTCTGGTCCTAGTGCCTGGAAATCCCATGTAGCAAAGACTTTTCTTTCTCAGTGAAATATATTTTTAATTTCTCCAAGGCGAGGTGGTAAATTATTCACAGAGCCTTGTTCCTCTACTGTTTTTACAACACAACATTTTAAAATATGCAAAGCTTCGGATTGAAATCTGGTGTCGGACAGCAGGCCCTAAACGTTCCCTTGGCCCTTGCCATGGAAGAGTGGAGGGAAGGAAAAGGGTTTACTGTTGAATGAATACTGTGTGCCAAAAATCCTGCGAGGTCCTTCTCATATCATCCTTTAATTTATTTATGCATGGAAAATTACTTCTTAAGGACCTCCTTATGCAAAGGGACAGAAGGGTTGTGGGAAGTTGTAGTGAGTGAAGGGGCCAGGATTTTAATCTCCTGGGTTCCAGTTCTGGCTCTTGCTTTCCCCAGCTTGGTGTTGCCTCTACCAATAACTCAGTTCTCTGAGGCTCCTTTTTTATAAGTAGTCATAAAAATATTACTTGATGTAAATTTCAAGGATTAAATATAATGATGCATTAAATGTGGTTAGCATTCTTACTATGATTGTCTTATCTGGACTAAGGAACTTGCAGATCCAGGATTAAAGCCCAGTCTTGGCACTCACTAAGTGAGTGGGAGGCATTCAGAAATTCACTTTCTTGTCTGAATATCAGTTTCCCCATCTACATACGAGGAAGTGCAGAAATGTTATTTAATTATAGTTTTTTTCCCCCAAGAACACCATAATCATTTAGCATAAATGCCGTGATGAACTCTTTGAGGTGTCAAGTCAGTTCCTAAGGGCATCATCAAACAACAGAAGATGACTCTTAGACTGTCACATACATGACAAGTAAATGTGTGTGTTTGGCTTTTTAGAGAAATGAAGGAAAGAGGAAAGGGGGTGGGAATGAGGAAGCAGAGCTGGTGGTGGGGTCCAACAGCTTGGACATTTTCTTGAGATCTCCACATTTTTTTTTTGGTACCCTCTGTTAAATTCATAAAAATACTGGGTATGAATGACCTGGTGGAAAGTGGTAAAGAGACAAATTCCACACCTGGAACAACAAACAGGGATAGTAATTTTTCTTTGTTCTTCTGAATATGGAACTTGGGGTCAAAGGAAACACATTGAAGATGTTTGACTGTGTGTGTGTGTGTGTGTGTGTGTGTGTGTGTGTGTGTGTGTGACATATGTGACTAAGCTTACCAGCATGCATGGAAGTACACACCTGTGTTCCCAGAAAGATGTTCTGAAATGCCTGTCTATGCTTGGGTGTAAGCACATTTATATGTGCATGCACACATTGCACACATATACATATGGATGAAATGTGTGTGTGTGTTTTTACATGTACATGAATCATGTGTATTGCATGAATGTCATTTTTTATAGGAAGCTTCATGATTCTCATCCATTTGTGAATGTTAGTGTGTGTGTGTTCACTATTTCCCACACTGTGTTTTGGGACATCTTCTCTTGGCTAATCAGAAGGCTGAGAATAAAATCACAGGGGCTCAGAAGGAACGGAAGAGGGATATCCTAGAAGACTGAAGTCCAGTCAGCCCTGTTCCCCATCTGAGAACAACACCTTCTATTGACACAGAGGTAAACGGATCAAATCCCACTTCTTCTCCCATCTTGTGTATCTGATCCTACTTTGCTCTCTTCTGTAAGAAGGTGCTACAGAGTGAGGCAAAGCTCCCTGGAGGACAGGAAGGCTGAGCAAAGGCCTTTGTGGGGTGAAGAGGCAATTTACAGGAATGCCCAAGTGGCAGAGTAACTCCAAACAGAATATTCTCTTAATAAACAAGAAATTAAGTCTTAATAATGCAGCAAGAAGTCCATTAACCCCTCTTGATCTAAGGATTGCTTCTGCCAGTTCTCAGTCCAGAGGGAACTGGGCTTGTTTCACCTTCTGCTTTGTGGGTCCCTAAGAGAGCCTGAACTGGCAATTGGAATATTTATTTCCTCTGCCTTGTGACTCTGATTCCCAACATATTACTTAACCATTTACTTCTCCAGGCATCTATCTATGCATGTATCTATTCAGTCATCCATCCATCCATCTGTCCATCCATCCATCCACCAGTGTATCCATCAAACGATAACTGAATATCTGCTTTTCATCAGAACCTATGATTGAGAAACATTAAAAAGATGAAATGGATATTACACGTTACCCCACTTCACCAACCATCATTCCTGGAACTCAAAGTATAATTGGATGTAAAGTCATTTTTAAGTCAAATCTATTAGGCTCCTTTGGTGTTCAAAGAACAGAACGTTATGCCCTCATGTATAACAGAAGTCCACGTGAACTGGAGTGTCTCTCTTTGAATTCAAGTCAAGTCTAGGCATGTGGAGCCTAGAGATGAACTTGGATGATCATGGGTCTTCCTGTTGGGAGGTGTCAGTCTAGTTGTAGAGGCTGATTTGTTAGTCAATCAACATGGTACAAGTAGGTCCACTTCTGTGTCCATTTATTCATCTGTTGGCTTCCAGTCATTTCTTAAGCACATAATGCATGCCCATATTGTGCTAGGTAATGCCACAGGGATGGGAAAAGACTCTAGCCTGATCCCTGACCTCAAAGTATTTCTGCTTTAATAGGGGAGACCAAAAATCTCCAGAAGGTATGATATGTGACATATTGGAGAAATACAGGGTATCATGAGGACATGCCTTATAAGAGTTACTCAGTTCAAGAAAAGAGTAGAAGACAGTTAGAGGGATCCTCAGAAGTAGTGCTGTGTTAGGTAACATAGGGATGTGTAGAAATTAGCCAGGAGAAGAACAGAAGGGCAGAGTCCCAACAATGACAAAAAATGGGGCACATCTGTATGGGAGAGAGCATACCCAGAAAGCAGTGAGGATATAGCTAGAGAGACCACGTGATCTACAGAGATGTGGGCCGCCCTTCTTTGGTCTTCATTCTACTATCTGCCTCCCCCTTCCCTGGCTCTTGACCTGCTGTATTGAAATGATCGCCGTCAGCCTCTGTCTCCTTCCTCCACCACTGGCCAATAGCAGCAGAATGCAGTCCTCAAGTGAGAGCTGCATATGCCACTGTAATTTTTTTTTCCTTTTTTCTTTTTTTGCGTTTTTAGAAAGAAAGAGGAGAAAAAGGAGAAAACCATTTAATAATATATTTAACATAACATATCCAAAATATTACCATTTCAACGTGCAATCGAGAGAACAAATTGCTAAGGGAAGATTTTACTTTATTTCGTACTCAATCTTGCTTCGCAGTTACACTCGCAGCACATGCCAGTGTCTTATTCATTTGTCACCCCAAGGCCTGCCAAAATGCTCAGTGCAGGCACACGAAGCCTAACCAAAGGACATGCTGAACAATGACGAAAAGAAACTGACTCCTTCCCTCTGGATTCAGGGTGTGGCTCGGGATGGGGATGCTAGTCCTCTTTGAACAGGCAGAGCGGAGTGGAAATGGGCGTGCCAGGGAAGGAGGGGTGAGCAAGAGAAAGTGACAGTGGAATGGGCCAGAAATCAGGATACAATTTCAGAAGTCAGACAGGATAGAATTCCCTCTGCAAGCTGATGGCTTTTTTTCCTCTTCAACTTGAAAAGTCATCAGCATTCTACAGACGCTGCAGTTGTCATAGACACCAGGTTTTGTTTCTAACGATGTACTGACAGGTTTTGTTCTCTAAATATTTTATTTTTATGAATGAATTACATGTATGTATAAATATCATACAACCATCAGCTTGCGGTTATCAAATCACGGTAGCTAACACTGCCACGGTGCTTACTATGTGCCAAGCAGGGTTGGAGTACTTTAACTAACTAACCTAAACCTGGAGACAGCACTATGAGGTAAGTATGGTCAGTATTATAACTTTACACATGAAGAAATGGAAGCAGAGATGTTAGCTCAACTATTTCAGGTCAAGGAAGACTAGCTCTGTGACCGTAACTACTACTAATAATCAATTTTCTTTCTTTGTCTCTCCTTCCTTCCATCTGTCCTTCCTTCCTTCCTTCCTTTTTTCCTTCTCTCCGTTCTTTCTACTTACACCCTTTCTTTCTTCCTTCCTTTTTTCTTTTCTTTTTTTTTTTTTTTGTGGTGGAGATTGCACCCAGGGCCTTGTGCATGCTAATCCCATGTTCTGCCACTGAGCTACCCTCCCAGTCCCATACCAATTGATTTTCAAATGCTACCATGAATTGGACATTTTTCTAAACACTTATTAACTAATTTATTCTTTTTAGTAATCCTGTGGGAGTGGGTACTCTTTTCACCCAATATTGCTAGTGAATAAACTGAGAAACAGAGAAGAGAAAAAATGTGCCCACGCTGGCAATGTTATCAGAAAGTGGAAGTAGTGGTATGCAGAAGTCCATTTGGTGGAAATCTGTAGAGCTTCCTTCCTAATGTGTTACCAAGAGATCTCATTATCCAAAAGAAAAGTCACCATAGCTTAGCAGTGTTACTAATGCCTGCATGCATTTCCAAGGAAAACTTTATGGAGAAAAATCTATAAATTGGTGTATTCATGTCTACATAGTTAATCTGTCTTCCATCCATTCATTCTTCTGTCCATTCAAACATCTATCTGTCCATCCACCTTCTCCTTGATCTAATTATCTATTTTCCTTCCTTCCTGTATCAAACTTTCTGATCATCCCTCATCCCAACCCCCAAATGTGACCCTTTTCTCTTTTGTACTCTCAGAAGTACAGTGCCTGGCATATGGTAGGTACTTAAAATATGTATTGAGTGAATGAAAGAAAAAGATGAACTAACTATTGATGTCTACTTTCCACTACTATGTGGAAAGCACTGTGCTGTGTGTCAGGATAAAGCCACTGCTGATACCTTCACAGAGTTGGAAGTTCAGTTTTCCCTCTCTCTATGGGGACACAGTTTACCCTATTTCTAGTTCTAGCTCTGTGTCTATCTCTAGATACCTCTGAATTTCTATGTCTTATCTACTTATATGTGTGTCTATCTCTCTATCCATACACTTGTTTATCTAGAATGCTATGGAGCAGGAGAATTTAAGAAGAGAGAGAGAGAGAGAGGAAGGGTTGAAGGAAGGGAGGAGGGAAGACAGTGAAGAAACAAAGACAGGGAGGAAAGGGAAAGGAATGTCTATGCCAAATCCACCATTTTACAAAAGGAACTGAGCTTTCTTGGAAGAAGGGGGTGGTGGTGATGTTGTGAGATGAGGCTGGTGAGAAGTACGGAGTGGATCCAGTGGGGATTGGATTCAGTGGCTGAGGGTGTTTCAGTGACCCGTGTCCTTATGGGGCCTGCTGCATACTGTCACCTTGGGACTGCTGATTTTTCCCCTGACTTTTAGAGAAAGAAGACAGAATGAGGTAGAAACGCCCAGCACTTGTCAGCACGCGGGTCCTGGTTCCTCTCCTCCCACGCTGGGTCTCCATTGGCTCCCTTGTCTCCTTTCCCTTCCCATGCAGGAGAGGAGGCTTTGACCATGTACATGGACAAAAGTCGCCTCGACAGGAAGTCAGGGAATGCCACTCAAAGCGTCGAAGCTCTGCACCAGCTGGCGTCGTCCTACTTTGTTGACCGTGATGGCACCATGAGGAGGCTCCATGAGATCCAGATATCAACTGGAGCAATCAAGGTATGGCTGGACAGTGGACTTGGGTGGCAGGCTCTCAAAGCAGCAGCACTTCTAGGAAGACATTCTGAGAGCAGCTGGACAGATCCAGTTCCTGACTTCATGCCCATGTACTCATGGCACCCATGCCAACCTCTCTGACTGATGTGCTCACATGCTCGGTAGCTTCATGGGCACTGTGGTCTGGGTAGCCATGTGCACTGATGTAGGGGAGCACTCTGGCTATGGCCATGGCATCATCAATAGTCCTCTGATTCAAAGAATTGGAAGGTCTCCACATCCCATTTCTAGTTGAAGAAACTAAGCCATGATGGGGTAAATGAATTTCTCAAGATCACATGGATAATAAAAGTCAGATACCTAGAACAACAATCTTTTAAAACGTTTGTGTCCTTTACAGATGGTAAAACTGGGGTCCATAGTTTGAGGCCTTTGGATCAGGGTTATACAGACAGAGAATACTTTAACGTGATTAGAACTCTCTAGGCCAGAAGTCAGCAAACATATTCTGTAAAATGGCAGATGATTAATATTTAGGCTTTGTGGGTCCCATGATCTCTGCCGGCCTTGCTCAACTCTGCTGTTATATCATAAAAGCAGCTGTAGACTGTATGTTCATCAAAGGGCTTAGGCTGTGTTCCAATAAAACTTTATTCACAAAAGCAGGCACAGGACACACTGTGGTTTGTGGGACCACCTTCTGCCACAAGGCATTGTTCAATATAGAACCTTCTAAGATGATAGACATGCCTATATTTTTATTGATTTGAGATAATGACCATTAGTCACACGGGTTTATTGAATTCTTGACATGTGGCTACTGTGAAGTAAATTTTGTACGTTTATTTACTGTTATTGATTCAAAGTTAAATAGGCATACTGGATAGAATAGCCCTGAACTTTCAAATCAGTGCCTTAGAGCATGGGGACTTTTAAAAAAATTTATTTAAAATAAGACACATTCAGACACTATTCTATAAAGAGAGGTGGGAGGACATTTGTGATATGAAGAATTAGTTCTGAGGGTTTCAATGCAGATTTTTCCATCTCAAAATTTCTTGAATTGTATTATGCCTTGCATTTTGCTTCTCTGTCTCCACTCTGACTTCTGAATAAAATGCAGTCCTAACCTTATATTAAGACTTCTCAAGATATCTCTTGGGGACAAAAGGTGCAGAGGGAAGGTCAAGGGGAAATGACAGATGAGTCAGAATTTGACCACAGGAAGGGAAATGTGGGCGGGAGAGAGTTATGGAGGAGGCAAGTAGTAAGGAGAGAAATAAATCAGATCCACAAACAAAGGGCTAGCTTATCTGAGGAGAATCACTTCTACTGGGGGGATTATGTTGTTAGGAAACTCGGCACTGAGAGAGGGATCTTTATGAAGGCATCAGAGTCAGGGAGCTGCAAAGACCTGGTTTTCATTATCACCAAATAGTTCTCTGCCCCCTGGATGGGATGCGGAATTGAGATATTGAAGCTCTGTCAGAAGATAATCCTCTTTTGTGCATCCAGGAAGTGCAGTCTGCCTCCTTAGGAGGAATTTCTCAGACAAATTGCACAGAGTTCTCTCAAGAAACCATTCTGACACGAACACTGCCTTCCGCACTCAATTTGGACTTGGATTTTTCTAGCCATTTCTTGCTACTCTCCTAAGACCCAGTGGACTAGAAGTGTCTCATTACCAGATTCCTTCAAGGCCAGCCCCTGAGCCAGTTCAGGGGAGTTTTGCCTAGTTCTTTTCCTTCCCACCATGGATATCTTTAATTAAAAAATGGGTCGTTTAACTATCACTTGATAATAACCATGTTATTATTCTGTTCAAAAATGAATCAGTCATTTGTAAAACAAAAATGAAATCTGATTATCTTCCATTTATTTTTTTTTTGCATCTTAAAATGCTAAACATGTCAAAAATATGATCTCATTACCTGTTTATGTGATAAAAGCAGGGGTAACATCTAATAGCAGGGGAATGAGGCTTAGAAGGGGAAAGTTACTGATCAATGTTTCACAACTAGAAAAGGACGAAGGAGGTACCTGTGACTGTTCCCCAAGTTGCCACTCTACAATGGAGGCTGTCTTTATGGTTGAGTGCATCAAAACATATAATGGAAAGTAAAGAGATGAAGAGACCTCTTTTCAGACTAACCTTATTTCAAGGTTAGTTTTTGAATAACTGTTCTTCAATTGCCCATCACCTCACATTGTTGAAAACAGTGTCTTGGAGATGCACAACCTTAGGATTGGGATGCTTTTCTCTTGCAGTGGCATTGATTGTTTGTTGCTCAAGTTTGTTTTGCAAAGTATGGATAATTTATTGTTCTTACCTGGTAATAATGTTTTATAGATTCCTTACAATGTATAGAGATATATTGTAATTAAATGCTCATTTTGAGCATTTGAAACTCCTGGCACTTACCACTCATCACGTCTGTCTTACAGCTTCCCTAGAAAGCATTTGCTAAGTTTGAGTTTGCAGAAGCTTAGAGAAGTTAAATGACTTCCTTATGTCACACAGCAAATAAATGACCCAACGGGGATTTAACACTGATTTTACTGATTCTAAAGACTGTGATTCTGTAATGTATATATAATGCTTCAACTTATTAGATAGACTACAGCATACTCACAGCGACCTTGGTTAGGGAGTGAGGGCCAGGGATAGAAACCAGGCCCTATGGCTCCAGGCTGTGTGCTTCAGCATCCTGCAACCCTGTCTGCTCTTTGACAGGAGAGATGTTGAGGAGACAGCTGTGACCTGAGGTCACAAGACCTATCTGTAGGCTGTGCTCCGCTGGGGAATGACTCTTCAGGGTCTGCCCTAGCGAAAGACGTCTGTCTCACACTTGTCTATTTGACATCCACTCTAGGTCACAGAGACACGCACTGGGCCTCTGGGCTGTAACAGCTATGACAATCTGGACTCTGTGAGTTCCGTCCTTCTGCAAAGCACGGAGAGCAAACTGCACCTTCAAGGTAGGAAACAGAATGGGGAAGGTGGGGCCAGAGGCAGGGAGGGGACACAGCAGGGGTGTATTGTAGGGGAGGAGAGAGTCCAGTCCAGTCCAAGGGAGAATGAAGAAGAGAGAAATAGAACCAATGGAACAGGAAACCAATGGAAGCTACAGATATGGAAATCGGTTATGATATGATACAATCTTTTAGAATTTTAACATATACAGGGCTTTAAATTTATGGATATTAATTAGTTTTCAGATAGAACACATGGGGATATGAGCTTTATCTGGTTATTTTCATGAAAATGTCTAAACAGTATTATTTATAGATGCCCCAGATCTAATATATATTAAAATTTCATATCATATCATATGAATTTCCTACATTATTGTTCTTGATTTTCAGTGTGTTTTGGCAGATGTTATTTGAATTTCAAGACGTATGAGACATTTTATAGAATTTCTGATTCTCCATAATTTTTCATTCCCCTTATTTGTTAATAATTTGTATTCTTAAATAAACACACACACACACACACACACACACACACACACACACACACACAGACTTTTAGCAGCTTAGAGAGTAAAAATATTCCCAGACTTGATTGTAAAGAATGCAAACATTGCAGGGATTGGTTTGTTGATGTTTGTAAATGTTTGTACTTATTCAATTGTGTGTTATATATCAGGCTCACGTCAGATTCTCCATGTGCGTTTATTATCTAAAGAAAATATACCCTTTACAATAGTGATTTAACTTTTTAATCCACATTTTAAAGAAGAGAGATGATTGCAAGGGAATAAAAATGAGTAGGATTGAAGTACAGATGGTGCTGTTTTAAGAAGTATAATTTATAATATTTAAAAGAAACAATGTATACATCTCAATTTTCTATATGAGAAGACTAAACAAATTGTGTTGCATCTGTAAACATAATTTTAGGCAGGTACTGAGATGTTATTTATTAAGATTTCTTTTCCTGAACATGTGAAAATGACTTGATATTAATTAAAAAATGGAAGATTTATGATTGAATGTATGTATCATCTGAACAGTATAAAAAGAAGAAAATTGATACTATAAGGAAGTATCCCAAAGTGTTAGAAGAAGTTACTGATGGTTAGTAAGGATATAGACAATTTATTTTAGGCTTCTAGTTTCTTTTCTAATTTTCCTACAATGATCATGTATTAACTTTATAGTCAGAAAAAAATGTCATGCTTTAACTTGAAGCAGACTAAAAATGTGACCTTCCATAAAGGTATATGATAAAGGTGATTCTGAATGTCAGTGGGAGGAAGCTGGGTTGAGATTGACAGGTAGTGCTAAGCAGAGCCTAATATGACTTTTATATTCTGGTTCCTTGGCAACTCTTTGATTCTTGCTCCTGTTATAGAAGATGGCTGGAAAATGGTGCAGGGAGGGCTGGGGAGTGTCACCTGGGAGCCCCCAGTGAAACCCTCTTAGGGAAACTCAGCCATCGATACTGTATAGTGTTAAGACATAACACAGTAGAACTTAACATATAGGAGTTGGGGGAACCTAACCCCATTAATAAAGAAAAGAGTAAACAGCATGGCGAGAATGGTTTGCTAATACCTGTTAAGAAAGTGGATGAGAAAGACAGATCTGCCCTGGATGTGGCAGGTTTTCAACAAGGTGGTTTGCGTGACATCCACAACAGCTTTGTGAAGTGAGATCCAGGATTTGATTCCAGGTTTTTTTGGACTCCAATGTGTGTTTCCAGCATATTAATAATGGAGACATCTAAAAGTTACAACTGAAATAAAGTTAATAGGAAATTAGCAAGATGTTACTACCAAGGAACATCCGGACATCTTAGGGACATTTAGAAAAGGCTGATCTACCTTAATGGCAATGAAGTTTAATGTTCAGGGAGTTCTCACAATTTCTCATTCTAAGTTTGTATTGAGTTTTGTATTTAATCTTGACTTTTTTTTTTTATTCCAAAAGCAACTATTGTGTAAGAGTCTGTCCTTCAAAATGTGGATCTGCTCTTGGTTTCATTACTGCAAGTATTCTAGCCACCGTAAAGAAGGTGACAGCCTTTTCATACTCTGTACTGGTCACAGCACACCTGGAGAACTGGGTCTGGGTTCAAGCATCCAGCTTTAAGGGGGGTGTTGAGAAACTGCAGTGTGCCTGGAGGAGGGTATCTTATGACAAGGACTGATACTTGTCTTGCAGAAAAGATAGTTGGCTTCATTATTATGAATAAAATGTGCAAGACAAGCTGCTGGGGGAACCAGAAGGATCCCAGCTTTCAACTCAGTGTAAAATACATCTACCTTTCTTCTTCTTTTTTCCTCATGGTGGAGATTGAACCCAGAAGCTTGTAAGCACTGGGTAATTGCTACATCCTAGCCCTAAAATAATTAAAATAGAACATCTAATGCAGTTTCATGTCCAAAACCTGAGATGATCTGCTGTGTGACACAGTGACTCCCTTCTGTCTGGGAGTTACAAGTAGCTGATATTTGGTGAAAATCTTACAGAGTTTATTTAGGCAATGTTGAATTTGGGTTGTTGAATTAATGCAGATTCTAGGATTTTATGGTAATGATGATTCATCAAATCTTTACTGAGACTATGGGCCAAATCCAGTACTAGAACCTAGACATATGGTCACAGATCAGTTTAATTCAACAAATTATATATGTGTATATAATATATATATACACACACACATATATATATATACACACACACACATATATACATATATAACTAAATAAAATAAATTGTATGTTATAAATTTATAAATAATTATATATATATATATATATATTTTAAGAATCCATCTTAGCTAAAGAGGTAGGCAAAATGATAGTTGTGAACTGGATAGACATTATTTCTGCCTCAAAGAAATCTAAATAGTATCGGAAAAGACAGACTTCAATCAATAAATGTAATGAATTTTAATAGAAAAGAAAATCAGTGTTATTGGTGGTACCAAATTTTATAAGGATATGGATATATATATATATGTGTGTGTGTGTGTGTGTGTGTGTGTGTGTGTTTTATTAAGGAGTCAAAAAAGTCTCCTATGTAAAAATACAAAGAATGAGATCTGAGTGTTGAATGGGGGTTGGGGGCATGGATACAGAGGCAGATAGAAGCATATTTATCAAGGGTCATTTGAGAAAACTGAGGATCTTATGAGATTATAACAAAGGAATCAGTGGTGAGAAAGTCAAGGTTAACTTTCAAATTCACGGAGGCCTCTACAGCACATTAAGGAGCTGAATGTTAATTTGGGATCTGTGGACATTTAGAAAGAGGAAGTAGCATGAATAGAATAGTATTTTGGAAGATTACTCTTGATTCTGTGTGGGCAATCATTATTTAGTGACAGCGTAGGAGGTTACTGAGTTCTCAGGATGCAATGATACAAGTTTCGACCATGAAGTTAGCAGTTGGGGTAGAAAGAGAGAGACCAGTTCTAGAGATATTAAATCCATTACATCAGGTTTCAATAAAAAGATCATGAAAAATGTAGATAATTGAGCGAATGGGATTTGATGCTGATAGTGAAGGTGGACAGGTAGATATCTATGATTCAAGGTAATGCATAATATAATAGGAAAAATGAAAGTAATACATAGAATTATGGGAATTGAGAAAAGGGAGTAATTTATTCTCTCTGTCTAGGTGGAGGAGTTGTAGAAAAATAGATGTCTAAGGAAGAATAATGCTCTCCTAGTTGAAGGTAAAATGAAGAAACTTTTTCTTAAGTACAAGACAGGAGAATATCTCATGGCTTTTGAGTATGCTGATATTTATTTAGTAGGATCCAAAAAATTAAGTATAAAGGAAATGAAAAATGTTGGGCTATATTAAAAAGAAAAATGCTTGTCATCAAAATATAGAATGAAGCTTACAGAATGAATGCAATACAATGAAAATGCAAATCATATAACAGAACAAAATATTTAACGTCCATATATCTGACGAGGAACACTTTTGCAGAATATATAAAGAACCCCTAAAATCAATTCAAAAAAGCATCAGAAAAGAAAATGGACGAAAGACATGAGCAGGTACTTCACCAAGAAGAATATGAAATGGGCAAGTAAATATTTGAAAAGGCACTAAACTTTCCTAGTCTCCAGAAAAATCTAAAGTGACATTAAAGGGAATAAAATCATGGCATTTGCAGGTAAATGGATGAAGTTGGAGAATATAATGCTAAGTGAAGGGAGCCAATCCCAAAAAACAAAAGGCTGAATGTTTTCTTTGATATGAGGATGCTGACTCATAATGGTGATTGGGAGGGGAGGGGAGCATGGGAGGAATGGAGGGACTTTAGATAGGGCAGAGGGAAGGAATGATGGTTGAATGAGTTAGACATCATTACCCTAACTACATGTAGAAGACACGAATGGTGTGAAATACTTTGTGTACAGCCAGTAACTTGAAAATTATGCTTTCTGTGTGTAATATGAGATGAATTGCATTCTGCCATCATGTATAACAAGTTAAAATACATAAAAAATCTAAAGTAATAGTACAATCTAATATCAATCATAGCACAGTAATCAGTGTGGCAAATGAAAACCACTGACAATATCAAAGAGGGGCATGTGAAGCACATAACTCATGCCGATGAGACCATGAGTTAGTTATGACCATTGTTGAAAATTCTTGGCATTATGTACTAAAAACTACATATTTAATATTTAATCAAATAATTCTTTTAGAAGTCAATACAGAAAGAGTTAATGTTTGGCCTGGGGTTGTGGCTCAGTGATAGAAGTAGAGCACTTGCCTAGCATGTGTGAGGCACTAGGCTCAATTCTCAGCACCACATATAAATAAATTTTTAAAAAAAGGTCCACTGATAACTAAAAAATATTTTTAAAAAATCAGTTAATATTTGGGGAGAGAAATGGGGCAGTTACTTGAGGGGGATGTGCTAGTCACCTTGTCATTGCTGAACAAAATCCTTGTGAAAATCAACTTAGAGGAGGGAAGATTTGTTTGGGCTCAGTTTTAGTTGGCTCTATTGCTGTGGGTTTGTGGTGAGTCAGAGTGTATCATGGTCAAGAGGGTGTGGTGAAGAGCTGCTCACCTTGTAGGAAAGAAGAGAGACAGGAGCAGAGTGCACAGTGTGGTTGCCAAGGACACACCCCCAAGAACTCATTCCTTTCAACTAGTTCCCACCTGTGACAGTTTCAAACACCTCCCAGTAGTGCCACTACATTATGCTTTGGGGGATGTTGCGCCTCCAAACAATAACAGGGGAAGTGAGGTTACTGGGCTTATTGGTAATGTTCTGTTTCTTAATCTGGGTAGAAGCACATGGGTACCTTTGCTTTGTGAGATTTCATAGAGCTATGTGCACACATCATTTATGTATATAGAAATGCATTTCTGTATATGCAGTGTGCATCTAAACATGGATTGAATCATGTGTCCCATCTTGACATCCTCTGCAAATAGAAAACATGGATCCAACAGAGAGACAAAGAGGAAGAGGTAATCTAGCTCAGGTGTGGACAGGCCACATGGACTGAGAGCAGGGAAGACAGAAGTAACAATGAATAGTATTTAATCAGTGCTTTAATATGTACCAGTGACTGCAGAAATTTATTTTTATTTGGTTTATGCTTTCCTATTTCTATTTAATTTATTCCTTTTCAGCAAATTTATTTTATTAGATAGTTAATTTATTACAATTTCTTGGCGGAGGGGAATACCTGGGATTGAACTCAGGGGCACTTGATCCCTGAGCCACAGCCCCATCCCTATTTAGTATTTTATTTAGAGGCAGGGTCTCACTAAGTTGCTTAGAAACTTGCTTTTGCAGAAGTTGGCTTTGAACTTGCAATCCTCCTGCCTCAGCCTCCTGAGCCTCTGGGATGATAGTTATGTGCCACTGAACCTGGATAATCTATTACAATTTTAGTGATCACATGATTCCTATGAGCAAATCATATATAACATCCCTAATTTGCAGGTGAGAAAACTGGGGCTCAGAGAGGCTACTCAATGGGCGATTGAGCTGGAATTTTAACTCAGCCATCCTGACTTCAAAGCTCCTCCTTCTTGAAATGATGTTGCCATCTATTTCTCAATTCCTTTCTCATTCCTTTGAATGAGACTGGCAGGAGAGATTCTGCCAAGATTTGTTATGTGGGATTGAGGAGGATATGAAGGGCACACTAATGACCTCCAGCTTGTGGTGTTTCATACAGTGTTCATTAAAACAGAGCAACAGTAGAGTGAAATGGCAAAAAAAGAAAGAAGAGTCCTGGAGAAGATTAGAAATGAGAAAGGACCCGGGAAACGAGCAGAGGCTATTAGTAGTCATAGCAGCAACAATCGAACTAGTAGTAATAACACTAATGGCATAATGATGACTTCTTATTTTTATACTTCTCTCTCCAAGAAGCCCATTGTGTGTTTTACCGACATTGTCATGTAATTTAATCTAGTATCCATCTGGTGGAGTACACAGAGCTCTGCCTCAGTAGCTCATTGATGTGAAAATAGATGCAGAGAGAATATTTTGCTGAAATCTATGGATGGTATAGAGATTTATTCTTTCATATGGTTACTCATTTATTTAACAGTCTTTTAATGGGCATCAACTATACATCAAATATGGCTTTAAGAAGAGGAGAAGCAGAAGAGAATAAGCTAACTCAGTCATTTTGGAGCTTATATTTAGTGTGGGTATCGGGGGAGCTGATAATAAACAAGTAAGCAAAGAAATATATTTTCTTTACAGTCAGAGAGATAGTTTGGGAGCAGATCATGTAGAAATTTGTAGACCATGGAAACGAATTTAGATTAGGTTTTACTCCAGATGAAATGAAAAGCTGTTGAAAATTTGGGCAGAGGAGTAACTTGACCTGACTTACATTTTTTTTTGATTATTTACATATTCTCTCTTTTTAAATTGATTGTTCCAAACATTACAGAGCTCTTGATAAATCATCTTTCATACATTTGACTCCATTGGTTTTGAACTCCCATTTCTACCCCAAATACAGATAGCAGAATCACATCTGTTACATACTCACATTTTTACCTAATGGCATATTAGTGACTGTTGTAATCTGCTACCTTTCCTATCCCCTACTATCCCCCTCCCCTCCCCTCCCACCTTCCCTCTCTGCCTCCTCTGCTGTTGTTCAATTCTCACCCTTTTATTCCCCCTCCCCCTTGACCACCATAACCTCTTATACTTTTGCGTATCATTGAAGGTCTTCTACCATTTGCATATCCTTTCCCTTCTCTCTCCCTTTCTCTCCCCCCATTCGTCTGAAATGAAAAGCTGTTGAAAATTTGGGCAGAGGAGTAACTTGACCTGACTTACATTTTAAGTGGATCACTATGGCTATTGAGTAAAAAGGACCATTAAGGACAGAAACATGACGAGGACCCCAGTTAGGGAGCTATTGTGTTTATCAAGGTAAGAGGAAATGAAGGTGGTGTGAAGTACTGGAATTCATGGATCTATTTTTAAGACATGCTAACATTATTTGCCAATGGACCAGAAAATGCTTATAAGAGAAGGAGAGAAGTCAAGGTCTACCTAAGCAATGGTACTGATGACATTGCCGCTCATTCATGTGACGAGACTGTGGGAATGCCCATTTTTGATGAGCTCTGAGAAATTGGGTTCGAACCTCAAGTTGAGAAGTCTGTGAAATATCCAAATGTAGATGTGGAGTGGGAAAATTCGGAAAGTCATAGGAGAGGTCTAGAAATATCAATTTTAGCATAGAAATACCACTTAATGATATGTGCTTGGACAAGACTACCTTGGGAGAGGATGTAGATAGAAGAATTAAAGAATAAATTTATGGAGTCACAAAGAATTAAATACAGCAAGGTTGGGACAATGGTTTAGTGAAGAACAAGAAGTTCAGGAGTGCCTGGGAGAGGGTAGAGTGCCAAGAGAGTATGGTGTTCTGGACATCAATTAAGGGATTTTTCCAAAACAGATAGTGAGTTAAGGATGTTGCTTTGTGGCAGAGCACTTGTCTAGCATGAGCTAGGCCCTGTGTTTCACCCCTAATACTTCAAAACAAATACAAGCAAGCAGAAAAAGGAAAGAAAAAAACAGAGATAGTGGTCAGCTATATCAAATGCTACTAATAGGATAATTAAGATGGGGATTGGGAAAGGAGTAATGGATTGAGCAACATGGAAGTCATTGGTGACCTCCACAAGAAGTGTTTCAGTCCAATTACAAGGGTGAGATTCTAAGTAGAGTGAGTTCAAGAGCAAATTCTACAGAGGAGTATTATAGTTAATGGCACAATAGCACAAGGTGATGTGATGTCAAGTGATTTTTTTTCCCTTCTCTTTAAACGTAGAAACAATAAAACTTTTGTGTAACTATGGGAATTATTTTGTTGAGAGGAAAATATTGTTGCTGTGAGCAAGAGCTGCTCATTTTAGCATCAAAGGCAAGCACACAGAGTGAATAGGGTCTTGTGTGAAACATTCATTCATCTTAGGTAGGAGCTCCCAGCCATTGTGAATAGTAGGAGTGGAGGGAAGGCGGCATTAGGGTGGGTGCACTCATAGACATGGTAAATGGAGGCATTCTGTTGAACTTTTTGATTACTTGTCATCGATTTTAAGTTGCATGATTCTTTAGATTTAATATCTCTGAAATGAGAATGCTTCTTACAATCGATGGTGTGTCGTAGTTTAATTGGCAAGGTGTTATTTTCCTAGTGTACATAAAGCAACGGTATGCTTTACCATGAATGGCAACTTAGATTCAATGGCGTATGCTATTTTTTCCCTCAGTGTAGAAGGAATGAGGTTGTTAGCTCATTTTATTTCTGAAAGAGAAAGATGGATGGGAGGAGGGTGAAGATTGTTAGAAGATGGGGGCACGAAGCCAGTGAGAGGAGAAGGAATCAAGGATTGCTAACTTGAGGCAACACTTCCCATTTGCCTAAACCTCCAGACGAGGTCATCTGAGACTACTGTGTTCTGGGAGCCTCTCTCTCATTTTCCCATTCAAATGGTCCATTTTCTGTCTTGGTCTCAAGTCATCTCCCCTTCTCCTCTTTCTTATCCCTTCCCTCCAAATTCTCCTCTTTGACCCTCACTTTTCAGTGCCCTGTTTCTCTTCTTTCTTGAAATGGAAGTTTCTTCCAGACTTGGCTCCATCTCTGACCTTTTATGCATCCAGATGTTCTTCATGTCTTAAACGTCATTGCTCTTCTCTTCTTTCGAGTTTGATCCATCTTTCAATGATCCACACAAATGTCCCCTCATCAGGAATCATCCTTCTCTATGCCGCCCTTAGTTCAGGACTTCATGTACTCTTTTGTCCCCACCCTGGACCATCGCATGGGTTACTAAATGAGCCTCTTAGGTTCTCCTCTACTCCTGCGGACCCACCCCATCATAGCACCCAGCACAGTCTTCTTAGAGCCCAAATCAAATACTGTCACTTCCCTCCATAACATGTCACAGCCTCTGTGGAGACTTTTTGCTGTATAATTTAGACATAAACTAGCACCAGGCTCTTCAGCATCTCATTCTTGCCTCTCTTCTTGGATTTTCTTACTCTGCTATCTAACAGATGCCCACATCTGCACTCTAGGCCTATGGAATTTCTCACAGACATTGTTTATAACTTTCAATTTTGTGTCACTCTGCACCTTTTTCATGCTCTCTCTCCAATTCCTAACTTCCCACCTCTCCCAGGAAGTTTTCTTCATCTCCCCTCCCCAGGCTATTAGACACCCTACCCTTCTTCTTCCCTAGGATTAACACAATAGTATACACCTCCTGCTACTAATCTGACTTCCCCATTGGAGCACAAATCGCTAGGGAGTAAGCCCCATCTCTTTTTTTTCTAGCAGAATACATAGAGAGCCTAGTTTACAGACACGACTCAGAAATATTTGCGGAATGAATTAAGAAATGAAAGGACGAATGAATGAATGAGAAAACCAGGGTCCATAATGAGCTCTGTTTTCTCTAACCTTTTTCCACTTCCTATCCACATTGCACCGAATCCAGTTCAACCTGATGACCATTTCCTGAGGATCTGTGTCTTGCTGAACACTGTGCTTCCTTGTGAGGATCACATTCTTAAAAGGGCTGTGCTTTTTCTGCTGCACTGGATGCTACATCATCCAGGCAAGGGTCATGCAATTGATTCCTCCAAATGCCACTTCTTCAGAGAAGCCATTTGGCTTCTCTTGCCTTCTATATTATGACCTTCATCATTTTCTTCATTATAAAAGAGTTCCAATGTAGAAGAGTGGTTTCAATAAAAATGCCTTGGACTGAGAAAGACTTCTAGCCAAGTACTAGATCTGACCTTTGCACACTAATTGATCTCAGACAAGTCAATGCAGCTTTTGAGACTGTATTCCTAACCTACATCATGGAGTTATTGTGAGTATGATGCTTAAAACAATATGCAACAATATCTGGCTCAGATTAGGCATTAAAATATGTTAAGCATTCTTTGTACCACCTTGATCAACATGGTATTTGCAAAACATTTACTTTATCTTTACATCATCCATGGCCTATGTGCTTTGCTGGTATCAAATGCTCTTTAAATATTTGCTAAGTGAACAAGTGCAGTGTTCCTTACCTAAGTAGAAACTTGATAAATCAATCCACAAGACCTTACAATTATTTACGATGCACCAAATGCTGAGAACAATCACTGTACTAGTTAAAGTGGAAAAATCATAGAGCAGAAGATTAAACCAAATACATATTCATGGAATGCATACTTGGCCCCTTAAAAGATAAACCCGAGTTTGATTATTCTCTTTATGGCTCAACCAAGTGATCAAAAGTTTTCTTGATGGGTTGATATTCAGTGTACATTAGGTCACACTTTTGGATTAATCTTTCTAAAGCATGAGTAATTAGGATTGACCCTTGCTTAAAAACTTTCCATGGCTCCCCCAGGTCCCTAAAATATTTAAGAGCCACTTTTTTTTTTTTTTTTTTTTTTGTATACGGAAGCTTAGCATCTAAGGCCCTTCATGACGATGGAATTCCAATCTCCCTTTCCAGGCCAGAGTTAGGCAATGACTCCTCGTCAGGATCTGCTTGTCTAATTAGCAGTGACCTAAGAGACACTGGTGAGAATCCAGTGTGTCTACCTTCCTGTGGCCCTAAGAAGCTTGCTCTATAAAAAAGCTATGCTTTATTGACAAATGAGATCTCTGATTTCCACCCAGCTGGCTCCATCCAAATGTTGGTTTTCTTTTATGTGCCAAGAAGCACCCTGTTTTGTGCTGTGTCTGAGGAGAAAAAGGGTTCTCCAAGAAGGGGACTGAAGATGTCAATCAAAGACTCAATCAAAAAGAAAATCGAATGGAGAGGACCAGTAGAGAAGAGCTGACAGTGATAAATCTTTGGACACGTTAATTAAATCTCTGAACTTCCCTAGATGTTTCAGTCGGCAAAATGGGAAGAACATCTTCATTTCTCAAGGTTTTGCTCAGCACTTAACTGGAAAACATATACCTCAAGACCAAGGGGACTGACATAGTAATTGTCATAGCTATTATAGGTAATTACCATGCACCGGATGGAGGGCTCATTTCTTTAGATCGCATCTCATGTGAACCTCAACGAAGCCCAATTTTACGTATTTTTAAGATGGAGGCTTTTAGAAGTTAAAGAATTGTCTTGAAGGTGGCAGAGCAAGAATTTGAACACAGTGCTCTGAAAAATGTTTTCCATGCTGATTCTCAATCTGGGGTATGCAGATAATAACTGTGGTTTTTATTAGAGCAAGTGTTTTTTATATCTCTTTCTATGTAAGAGCACCATAAACCCTATTTACTTTAGAGAGTCTGTAATCTTTTTTTTTTAAGCCACTTGCCTATTGTGTATGTGTAGATGGGACTATTTCCATTTCTCATTTTCTTAAAAGGATCCATAGCCAGAAAACATTAAATACCCCTAGAATAGACGATCACTCAGCCTTAGAATAGTTCATGAGTAGAAGACTCTAAAAAGGCTGCCTCTGACCTGGAGAAACCTGGGATCTAGAATAAGCTCCACACTCAGACTTGAGCAGGAAGGAGGTAGAAATTCAGAGCGAGGGCTTACACTTGGGTGTGAGCTGATGCAGAGACAAGACTCCTCAGGAGTTAACATCGGCATGGTTATGTGTGGCTGTCCCTTACTAAAAAACTCAAGGCCAAGTTTGCAGGGTGGAAAATCCTGACAGATAAATGATCGATGTGGTAGTTCGTTCTACTTAAAAAATCATGTCCCTTTGGATTCCTTGTCGATAGCATTGACATCAGGCTTCAGGTAGCCAAAACCTGAATAAGTCACCCAAGATAATGAGTTTATTGACTGCTTATAGATATGGTACCTGTTTGTTTTTAAAAATGATTGAGTCAATCCTTATTGTTTCCCTCATAGTTCACCTTAGAATTTAACTTTCCTTTTGCACTGCAAATGCAGCACTTTTGATGTGCCTTTTATTATATTCTAATAATTCTGTCAGGTCTCATGGGCACAAGTGTACTTAACTGCACCTAAATTGTAACTGAGAACCCTGAGAATAGAAGCCACATGCTTTACAATGTGTTCATTGTTCGCTTCTCTCTTGTATAGTGTTTAGCTCAGAGTAGATGTTCAATAAATGTTCACTGATTTGAATTAGTTTCAGCTGTCCAGTCAATTTGCTTCGAATTTAAATTTTTATGGTGCTAAAATATATACCATGTAAAATTTAACATTTTAACCATTTTAAGATGTACAGCTTGGTGGCATTAAGTACATTCATGAAGTTGTGCAACTATCATCACTATTTCCGGAACTTTTCATCATACAAGCATCAATTCTGTAGCCATTAAGCTTTTATTCCTTACCACTCCCTCCCTCCAACCTCTGGCCATGGCTTTGTTCTCTGTGAATTTTCTTATTCTGGATATTTTAAATATATAGAATTATGTAGCACGTGATTTTTTTTTTGTATGTGTATGTGCCTGGCTCCTTTCACTTAAAATTTTTGAGGTCCATCCACACTATAGCATACACTAGCAGTATTCTATTCTTTTCATGGCTAAATTGGTATTCTGTTGTATAGATTCACCCCATTTCATTTATCCACCATCAGCTCATGACATTGAGGTTATCTCCACCTTTTAATTTTTAGGATTAGAGCTGATACAAACACTCATGTCCACGTTTTTGTTTTAATACCTATGTACAATTCTTTTGGATATCTTCCTAGGAGTTAAACTGCTGGATCATTTGGTAATTAAGTTATGAAAAACGTTCACTGTATTTTGCAGTAGATTTCATGGTTGCCTTATTTGCTGGCTCCTCTGAGAGACTCTACGGGCTCTGGTGTGCTGTAATGTGATTGGCAGTGCTGTGCTGCGGGAGCATTGTGCTGCCTCTTCAGTCAATACTGGTTGTGGCCACGTGATCTGCTTGGGCCAATGTAATGGGAGAGGACATGGTACTTCACCTTGGAGCAGGTACTTCAGGAGACATAGCCTAGCTTGTCTTCTGCTCCCTTTCATGTACCATGAGAATAGCATATTCCTGATTGGTCTACTCTTTCAGCCTAAATCCTAAATAAATAAATAAATAAATAAATAAATAAATAAATAAATAAATGCATCAGGAGCAGAGCCAGAGCCTAGTCAACATTAAACATGAGCAAGAAATAAACCTTTGTGGTCATAAGCCACTGGGATTTTGAGGTTACTTATTACCACTGATTAATTTTGAGAAAGCTCCGTAATATGGAAACACTGGATTAAATGACATAAACCACATTTATTTACTACAGGACTTCTCAGTGCCTTCACTGTGCTAATGGGAATTATGAGTCTCAAGAGGGGAATGAAGTGTCCAGAGTTTTCCGAATGTGTTTGAGCCTGGGGATATTTGCAGATCTTTGATTCCAAGGCATACAACTTGGAAAATGCTGTACTATACATTACCTCTCAGGTTCAATCCTGTCCAAAATAACTTTTTTGATCTCTTACAGAAATGAAGTTTTTTTTTTTTTTTCAGTCCTACTGGAAACTTGTGCTGGATTATATTTACATGTTATTATCATTGTACACTAATGAGTCTTCTTATGTCACACAACTCAAACTTCTTGAGGTCAGACACCATGATTTCAGCATCCAGTGTAACACTTAACTAAACCAAGAGTGGATGGAAGGAGTTATTAATAGATGATGAAGAAAGTGCTTTCATTTTTGCATACCTACTATGATCTAGCCTTGTGCTTTGTATTTTGGAAAGCCATATATTACAGTTATCTTCAAGAATCATATCTTATAATAACCGATAAAAAAAAAAACTGTGCTGAAATTAGCGGTCAAGTCTTTTTCTACCATTGATCTCTCCGACTTTTTTAGGATCTGTATATTTTTTACTCAGATCTTTCTGAGTACTTGTCTGTGACTTCTGAGATGAAGTCAGAATAGCTTCAGGTCTCAGGCTATGATATTGGGAATGAAGATCCAGGTTCTGCTTAAGAAGAGAGCCTAGAGAGGTGGGGCTGCTAACCATAGACTGAACAGCGGGCATCTCTGAAACACTTCCATCTAAATTCACCTTCCTTCCAACACATTGCTGGGCACCTACTAATATGCTAGATGGCAGGAAAACGGATGAGGAAAGCCTCCTGCACTCAAGGAGCTGTCAGACGGGGGGAATGTGAGCATCAGTATACATAATCAGATGCAGTAGTGTTTCTGTGAGAATCTCAGATATGCTCAAGGTGTTTCTGTTGCCAGCAGATGAGCTACCTTAGGCTGCCCATGGCTTCTAGAGGAAGTCAGGCAAGAACAGGAATTGGCATCAGTTTAACACGTAGCCTGCAACTTCATGTGTGGTATTGATTTGATTTTTATATTTAGGTTCATTGATGCGTAATTGACGATAGCCAAATTTACTCTTTTGGGTTGCATCGTTATATAAATTTCTGTGAAAGAAAAACTGAGGAACAAAGAAGTTAGACCCCTGAGCTTCTCCAAGATCAAGTTGTTGGTCAGAGCTGCAGGCACAATCTGAATGAGGAAGAACTTGGTGTGTTCAGGGACACAGCAGGAGGTAGAAGAGGGGGGCCTGGGTGGGTAGGATTTGGAGACATCAGTTCAGCCAGGAATCAGCACCCTTTCTTACAGGAATCAAGTTTGGTTTTTATCATGAATACTGTGAAGCAGCTTATATTTAAATTGAATCAAGCCCTTCTTAAAGTTTCAAGAGTATCTTCATGATGAAATTGAATAAAAATTATGTTGGCCTCCTTATCCCTTATCTTTTTTATAGTTAAAATTGTCATTTAGAAGTCGGTCTGCTCCCAATCCCTTTTGTTAATATTAACCCTTGTCTGTTTTTATTTATTAATTGCTGTCTTTCTTTCTTACGGTAAGATCCATGACAGCAAGGACAATGTTTCTAGTGTCTTGCCCTTTCTTCAGAGCCTAGAACAGTCACCTGGGACATATCGCATGCCAAATCAATTTTTGCTTAATAAAAGAAGGAACAACCACTCAGAGTAAAATCATAGAAAAATAAAAATTGGAATAAATCTTAATGGTTATCTTGTACAGAGGTTGACAAACTTTTTCTTTAAAGAGCAAGATGGTAATTATTTTAGGCTTTGTGGGCCACATGGTCTCTATTGCAACTATTCAACTTTTCCATGTGCATGACTTTTTTTTTTTTTTATTTACAAAAATAGGCTACAGATCAGTTTGGCCTATTGGCCACAGTTTGCCAATTCCTGTGTCTGTCAGTACAGGGTCAATTACATACAGCTGACAGACAATTCCTGAGCCTCTGGGGTGCAAAGGTAAATGCTTCTTTCTTGCTTAGGCTGCATGGGGTGGTCATAGTCTGTGATGATTCTGCTCCTCGGTGGTCTCTACCTGGAGCATTGTGGCCTCATGCAAAGGAGAAACTGATGAAGTTGTACTCTGAGTTTCATTTTGTAAGTGAGGTATCACATGCACTTACAGTTCCTTGGCTGGAGTGTGTTGTATAGATATGTCTGAGTTCAGAGGTTGTTATGATCTTAAAAAGGTGTCACTTTGTGTGAGTGTGAGGGTGTCACTCAACATGAATTAATGATAATCCAGTCCACCGATGCCATTTGACCTTGGCATTAGATAAAGCCTTCCTTCATGTCATCTTTGAAACTCTGCTTGTCCATTTTCAATGGCAAGGAGTTCGCTACCTACCAACACAGCCCATGTCGTTCTTCAGAACTTCAGCTATCTGAAAAGGCTTCCGCCTTATTGTCCTGAGTTCTATCTACCTATATTTTTCACCTAAGGATTCCAAGTCTACTCTCAAGATCCTGCAGGACAGATGATGATAGTTGCAAATACAACCTATTCCCCTCCCCAGGAGGGGGCATCTCCTCATCCTACGTGGAGGGAGCCAGAACTCACCCTTGGCTCCCCCAGGTAGCTGCCTTTCTTCATTTCCCAGAGTGTAAATGACCCATCGCAGAGACAGGGCTGAACTTCTGAATGAGATCATAGCCTTTTCGCCCTTTCTGCACAGTTTCACCGGGTGAATTATTGTCTTATTTTCATTCCACTCCAATGAGCTGTCAGCGATGGATACTGTAATTCACAGCAATAGAAACACAAACAGATGGGTAATTGACCTGCATGCCTTCATTACGCTGGAATTCAGCTTGGCTGTGTGAGCCATAAAGTCCTTTAGCTGCCAGTCTGAAGTCCCTGAGCTTTCACAAGGAAGGGGATCGGGACCACCTTTTGCAAAAGGTGCAGTCCTTGTTGTTCTCTCACCTTGTGCTTTTCAGAAATGGACAGGATTTGACAGGCAGAACTTAGCAGGTACACGACAACAGCTGGGATGCCTAGAGGGCTCAGAAATATCTACAGGGGTCCACGTTCAGAGGCAAGAACAGGGTGGGAAAATGTTTACACTCAGCCAGAAGAGAACCTGGATTTTCTCCCTCTTCCTTCTGGTCATGTAAGAGATCATGAACTTAATATCTAATGAAATAGGTCCCCAAAGAGAAAATCCACTGGATTAGGTGATTAGGATTTAGGATAAAACAAAACAAAGCTAGTCAGAAGCCATCCATGATGGTCTCTGGCTGGAATAGGACCTCCATCAATCCAAAGTGTCCGCACCCTGACCTGCGTGTGTTCAAGGTGTGCCCTCTGCTATGGCACCTAGAGCTGCCCGCCTTTATCTATTTGGATTGTGCTCATGTTTCAAAACTCAACCTAAATCCCAGCATGATGTTTCCCATCTTCAAGCTTATTTTCTTTCATCTTCATAATAAATCACTGACTTACTCAATATAGGGAATATATATCTATCAAACACCTATTATGTGCCTGGCACAATGCTATCTTGATGTTTTCATCACCGGTCAAAGCCTTTTGTCTCTTGTTTTTGAACTTTGTGCTTTGGTTTTGAATCTTCAAATCACCTCTCTGTTCAGTGAGAAGATAAAAAGCCTGTGTGAGATATATTAAACCTCCTCTCCATCTCCTCCAATTCCCCATGCACTATTTTGAAGGAAGGAGGAGGCAGCTAAGAGATCCTATCAGCAAGAGGAAGATCCATCTCCAAGATGGCAACCAGACTGGGATCCTATGTGTGTGGTGCACCTGCAGCTGCCATTGATTAAGGCTTCCTTTGCAGATGTTGGATGGCCCCCAGCCTCACACAGCATGGTCAGGAAGCCAGCTGCCTGTTTTAGACAGCAATATGGGTGGTGTCAGGAGGGTTTCCAGGATCCATGAGCCCCCTGAAAGTTCTTCTGCTCCGTGGATGTCCTTCAGTGGTTGAGACTCAACATGCAGTGAGCCCCAATTCTTTTCCTGAGTGTCAGAGTCCCTACCTGTAATGGGCAAGGATCCTTAACCTTTTATGTGATAAGAAATGCTTTTATTCTAATGAGCTCCCCAGTCTCTACTCTGTGCCATTCTTTTCCTTCAGAGTTTTCATGTCCTTTAAGACTCAAGAACCATTTTTTCTCTAGGTAACTTTGAAGTAAATATACACATAAAAGGGGTTGAATTTTTGTTTGTTTGTCTTTGCTATTAGGTATTAAAAATAGGGGCACTTAACCACTGAGCCACATCTGCAGCCCTTTTTATTTACTTTTTTTTTTTTTTTAAATTTCGAGACAGGGTCTTACTATATTGCTTAAGGCCTCACCAAGATGCTGAGGCTGGCTTAGGACTTGCGATCCTCCTGCCTCAGCCTCCCAGGCCACTGGGATTACAGATGTACGCCACTGTGCCTGGCAGGAGTGAATCTTCACCAGAAAAGAAGGCGATAATCAGATTGATTCTCAACTGGAAGGAGTTCTGTTGTTGAGACCTGTACCATGCTTTGTGCACTTTCTAGATTGTTCTTCAGTGGGTCATTTATCCCTTAAAATCCATTTATCCATTAAGAAAGGTTTCCCAGGAAAAGCATGAATTTGGTTCTGGGAATGGATCCTGATCTGATGTGGGGTTAAAGGGAAAAACATAACATTCATTGCCCATTTAATTACATCTTGGCGAGCTTAGGCTGGTATAGCAAACACTTCAGCTCACACAAAAGACAGGGTTCTGGGGGCCAGGGAGTGGGATGTCACAGGGACAGCAGAGATGGTGACTGGTGAGGCTCAGCTTCGTGGCTTACAGGCAGTGTCCTTGGCACCGTGGGCTCACATGGCCTTTGCGTGAAAGACAAGGGATAAGCTCCAGGGTCTTTTCTTGTAAGAGACCTAATCCCCTGGGGGAGGCACCTCCTTTGTGATCTCATCTTCCCCTAATCACCTTTCAGAGGACCTGCTTCCTAATCGCACCGCGTTGGAGGTCTCGGTTTCCACGTGTGGATTGTTTGGGGGTCACAGACTTCCAGTCCATAGCAGGCAGATTGTGGTTTAAGTGTGTTTATGTGTTTTCTCCCCTCATTAGTAAGTCAGGAGGTTGGTATTTCAATTTATAGGTAAAGAAATTCTCAGTTTCAGAGAACCTAAGACATTGCCAGTTGCTCTATGCTAGAGATATCTAGGGATATTGAGCCAGGAGTTCATCTTCGAACCTGTTATCTCCCCCTGCAGAGGTGGAGGATCTTGATTGTTTCAGAACTCAGGAGGCTGAAACAGGAGGATCTCAAGGTCAAAGCCAGTCTCAGCAACTTAGTGAGACTCTGTCTCAAGTGAAAAGAGGGCTGGGAGTATGTTTCAGAGGCTGAGTACCTCTGGCTTTAATCCCTAGTATCAAAAAAAAAAAAATTAGTCTGAGTTTCTGAATTCGATTCTTCATTCTGTTTTCCTTTGTTCCTTTAGTTACGGGGTTTTGGATAGTTCACCTAACATTTCAGTTCTCCCAGTCCCAAAATCTAATGGGAGCTTTGCCTCATATTTTACACTCTGGGATCTGTAGTGAACAAACAGTCCCCCTCCCCCCGAATTCATTCTTTAATGGAAGATATGGAAAAAAATAACAAACTTATAGCATAGCATAAGCCCTTATTTAATTCTTTTGAAGAAAACAGAAAGACATTTCAACTTGAGTACTCTGGGAAAGTCTGCTCTTTAGAAAAAGGGCACCAAGCGGACATGTGAGGAAGAATATTCTGGGTACTGGGAAGGGCAAGAGAAAAACTGTAAGAGGAACAATTCAGACCCATTGGAAGGACCCCCCAAAATGGCAGAGTGCCTAGTGTGCTGTGAGTCAAGAAGAGACTGTTGGGAGACACAAAGGAGGCAGGCAAGGACAGAAAAGCAGCCCCTCGTGTGACACAGAGAGAGAAAGAAATAAGATCCCAGCACAAGAGAATTGCCTACCAAACACAAAACACAAAGCGTGTTGTGAGATGCACGTACTGAAGGTGGGATAAGGGGAAGGACCAACGGGGATGAAGCGAGAGTCAGGAAAAGGAGGGAAGATGGCTCAGGTGGAATAGTGATGCATTCAGCTTTAAACTATCACACGATCTTTAAAAAAAGTCAACAAGATTGGAGGGAGAATATCCCATATGTTCTGTGGGGGCGCGTCGGTGTTCAAATGCAACTCTCAACCATCGCTTTCCTGGGTTTTGTGAGGCCAATTTAGATGCTTGGCAATAATGGCGGCCTTTTTCTCTCTGATTTTCTCAGTTTTCCTTTCCCTGGGTATGTGTGTGTGTGTCTTTGGGAACCATGGGGACAGAATATTCCACCCCAGCCGGCAGCTGTATATCTTTCAAACAGTGGTTCCCCAGGCCAAATCCCCCTCCAAATTATTTATGACTCCCATTGAAGCCGGCAGGATTCGGGCGCCAATCTAGGGGGTCAGCAATGGGCCTCTTTGTTGGACACAGGTCATCGGGAGACGACTCTGGCTGTGACTGCTGTGTGAACCTCCGCTGCCGTAGAAATGGTTATGTAACTTTAAACAGTAATGACATTTTGCAGAAAAGTGCTTTTTAATTGCTATGTCTTCATTATTCTCTTTCGAAATTGCCCAGGAGATTCTGCCTCTGAGACAGCTCGGCATGTTCTGAGTTTCCATTTTTAAAGAGCAGCCAGTTTTGTGTTTCAGCTGCTCCCAGAAAACCCCCCAACCCCAAACTTCATCTGTTTTCAGTTGCATTAAACGGGGTAGGTAATACTGCCTTTTGTATCCTTGCCAAATGGAGAAATGATTTGACGCAATTTTCTAAAAATGCTCTTCCCAAATTCCTTTTGGGCTGGGACCAAGAATAGAATATTTTATCCCCTACAAAAGGGAGAAAGAAAATGATGAGCAAGCTAGAAAAATGGCACTGAGAATATAGTCTGTAGAGTTCCTCTAAGCAACAGAAACTTAACCCCAATCCATAGACCCAGTTGCCTACAGGGGATTGGAATCAGCTAAAAATAAATTGTGCTTTGGAAGAGAAAATGGTGATACAGATAAAATGACTCAATAATGCATCTCTGAAGGAATTGTAGACTCGGGTTAGAAGGGACTTTACAACTCCATTGGTTTTGCCTGACCTTCTGACATGGGCATCCTACCCCTGTGCAGTAGTTTTCCAAGCATTCAGTTTCATATGGACCCCTTCCTCATGGGTACGGAGGTTACCCAGCTTTGCAGGTGATCATTGTCCAGCTGCCTAGTTCTGTTAGCAACCTTCCATGTAGATGGAATATGGACATTCCTGAACAGCCCTCTGGTTCAACAGGCACAGAGTTCTGAACCCTCTTCCCTGTGAGAGTTCTCCCAGCAACGAAAGACAAATTCCTGAAAATGCTCCTCTTCCAACTAAATACCTGCACCTGTTGTTCCTCCATTTATCCTAATGGTTCTGTTGAACCCTCAAAAATTACATCATAGGTGTGACATCATCATCGCCAACATCTTCTTCTTCATCACATCAACAGTAGGAATAGATAAGTTGTTCGCTTGCTGTGTGCCCAGGAATGTTCCAGACAGTTTGCAGAGATCTTTCTTTCAGTCTTCCTAACAGTTCTCTGATGTTGATATTAAAATGTTCTTTATCTGAACACAAGAGGAAGTGGGGCCTCAGAGGCCAAATAATTTGTCTGAGAAGATTTATGTAGTTAGAGGGGCACAACAGGTGTGATGACTAGCTCTTACCTGCTGCTGTGGCTTCTTGCCACGAGGCAGGATCTTTCCCATGGTGTCCCTCTGAAATGGTCATTTTACCTGCCATACAAGGACTGGCTCAAGTATCAGGGGTTTATAATTTATATATGTTTTCATCATATATAAACACACACACACACACACACATATAATTTGAAGGAACAAGAGGGAAAGACAAACTCTAGAAACACAACTGTGAATTAGCAAGCCACAGTGTGTGTCAAGTGTATTCGGCAAGTCCCTGATGAGTAGGATTAGGGGGTGTCTCTGAAGCATGAATGATAATAAAGAGCAATCCAAATAAGAATACATTTCTCTCCTACACGCTGCGTAATGAAACTGTTACCCCCATATGTATCGGAGCCTAAAGCTGTTAGCAGCTTCAAATGAGCTGGAGAGAGCCGTCCCAGGTTGAAAGTGCCTTAATGAGTTGAGCTGCTCCAGAGTCGTCCTTCTGTCGGGGCTATACAGGCAATCAATGCACTCTGCTGACATTTCAAGGTACCAGAGTTCTGCCCGTGTCCAGATAAATCCTTCTCCGTCACTGGCTCTCAGGAGTAAGACTTTGATTATTCAAATACAGTGAAAAGATCATGCCATGCGGTTTAGAGTACTCATCCTAAAACCATGGGCTAGCTATAAAGGTCCTCAGTATGTTTAGTTTTAGAGCAAAGAAGAGACAACTAGTTATCTCTGATGTCCTTCTAAGTGGTATTTTAGATTTTATGATACATAGTGGTATTAAATTTCATGGTTCTAATTATATCCCTCTTTCTCTTGAAGTCTATCAGCACATACCTGTGACCCACCAGATGAACCCCAAATTCCTCGGTCCATACTAAAGCCCTTTGCAGTCTAGCCTCTTTACAACCTGTTTTCCTGCAGCACTGTACCCGCTTCCATCCAAGCTCATTTGTTTATCCAGAGCTCCCAGACTCATTTGTTAATGTTTTGCTCTTTCTGTTCCACTTTTACACTTTTTACAGTGTCTTTCCTGTTCTTATAACGTGGTGGTGATCTCTCGCTTATTTTCAGTTCTGTCCCCTGTACAGGTTGCCTTGCTATCTAGGCCACATTATTTGCAGTCCAGGCTGTCCAGTGCCTCCCATGGCCATCTCCGCTCTGTGCCTACAAAGCTGTTAGGATGATGTGTGTCCACTGTCTATCCTACTGATTATATTGAAAACTCCTCTAGGGCAAAGATTGTGTTCTTTTTCTTTTTTTCTTTTTCTTTTTTAATCTCCCAGCTCAGAACTTGTTCTTCATAAATAGGGTTCATAAATATTTTAAGAAAGGGACAGAAAATAAATGAAGGAAATAAAGAAAGATAAACAATAGTATTCTGCTTTCAATAAAGATTTTCTCCACGAATGGAAAAGGTACATATCAGATCTGCCCTAGACTCAGGACTAATATCACGTTGTGGAGTGTGCATTTCAGAGATGGCCAAGGTCGTGACCTGAGAAGCTGAAGTAGAAGTGAAGGAACTGCAGGCCTGGCTGGTTATGCCCTGTCTGGACCCACAGAGGCCCAGAAATAGTCTGGTTTTAATACACAGGGAGAAATCTAGCGGCTTTGGATTCCTGTGTATCACCTTTGGAAACTGTTAATGAAACACCTTTTTTTAACCTTTCTGTTTCCCCCTCTTGCTGTTCTCACACAGGTCTTCAGATAATCTTCCCTCAGTATCTGCAAGAGAAGTTTGTCCAGTCGGCCTTGAGCTACATCATGTGCAATGGCGAGGGCGAGTACGTGTGCCAGAGCAGCCAGTGCCGATGCCAGTGTGCCGAGGAGTTCCCGCAGTGCAACTGCCCGGTCACCGACATCCAGATCCTGGAGTACACGCTGGCCAACATGGCCAAGTCATGGGCTGAAGCATACAAGGACCTGGAGAATTCAGGTAGAGAGCCTCAGATAGCCTACAGCACGAGGGGGCCTTTGCAAAGCCCGGAGGAGGGCCTCATCTAATTGCAATTAGGTCTACCGTGAGGGGAAAACTCAGTGGCCCAGACTCTGCCAGTTTAGAGGGTCCAGAGCCAGGCATAGCAGCTGACGTGGAGTGGGAACTCAGTAAATCTCCATTGGATGAAATAATGAATAGCATAATCCAGTTTGTGGTCACATGATATATGGTCTCTGTTGTCCTCAGAAGACAAAGTAAGAGCACTTCTCAAACCCCGAGAGAGTGGAGAGTCAAAGGCATATTGATTCTTGGTCTGTGTGTGTGTGTGTGTGTGTGTGTGTGTGTGTGTGTGTGTGTGTAAATAAACACACATACATATGTATGCAAGTATATGTATATGCATGTGTATCGATATGTGCATATATATGTCTGAATATATATATATATATATATACATATATATATATATTCAAAGCACTCACAGATTGTCAAGACTGTCAATCACTTCTCTTTTACAGTAATTTAGCTATTTCCTGATTTTTGTGGTTCAGAAAAATGAGTCACAGTGGAGGAACATCAGTTACCCAAGGTCATAAAGTGGGTTAAAATCTAAAGCTGGCTCTGCCTCTGTGGAGCTTTGAGTTTTGTGAGAAAGTCAGGCGTTAATGACACAAGCATACAAATGATCGTGACATTTCAAATGTCCGTGCTTAAAGAAGGAGGAGCTGCTGTGAGCAAATGGTGTTGAGTGGGGAGTTCATGTGATCAGTGAAGTTAGGAAAGGCCATGTTGAGGAAGAGCAGAAGTCTAAGTATCCGACTGTGGTGCAGAGATCTGAGGGAGTGTGCAGGTAGATCAGGGGGATGTAAGATGTGACCTATACTTTGGAGGAGGAGATGGTACCAGAAATAAGACAGGAAATGTGCAGAGATTCTCAGATAGTTAGAAGGGGCAATGAGCAGGGTTTGATGTTGTATTGGATATTACAGTTGAAGAGAAGAGGTACTGAGATGATGTTCAGGAGCCTTGTTTAAATATGCACATGTTAGTTAAGTTGATGGATGTTGGTACCCCTCACTGAGCTAGAACACCTTGGGAGGTTTGGAAGGAAGACAGCAAGATCAGTTTTAGACACGATAAGCTTGAGAATCCTTGACATTTCCAGGAAGAGATGCCAAGTAGGTAGTGAGCACATAATAGGGCTCAAACATTTGGTGAGTGAATGGACTGTGTATAGGGTGTTAATGCTTCTAACATCACAAATTTTAAATCTGTTAAAAACAGCTGTGTTAAAGCCAGTAGTGGTATTTCCATCTTATAGAGCAGGGAGGACATGAAGACTCAAATCTTCCCCAAGGTTACACAGTTAGTAACTGACAGCCTTGGTAATGGAATCCCTGATTCCAAATCCAGTGCTCACAGCAGCTTTTGCAACTTATTAATTCTGCTTTACCCCCCAGGCCTTAGTTCCCTCATCTGATAAATGAGAGGACATGTTTGTATTTTTAATATTTGAATTTATGTAAGTCTTTAGCCAAAAAAAAAATCCCTTTGACCAAACAAAATCTTACCTTGGAGCCACTGTGTACCACAGATAAAAAGCAGAGGTTTACGGAGCAGAGTTTGATAATGACTGGTTTCTGTGAACCCCGAGCCCCCATCCAGCACTGGGAGCACAGGAGGCACCAGGGATTCTGCTTTCACAGGGTCATGCAGCTCGAAAGGAACTGTGGAGGCCTATGAACCTGCACCCATTAGTCTATTTAAAATCCGAGGAATCCATAAAAGAGGTTCATGATGAAAATGTATTATGATGATTATTTGGACTAAAATGAAAAAAAAGCATTTGATAAAATGCTTTTACAAAGAAATTTTACTGATTGCTAAAAAGCAGTCGGGAACTTTAATTCCCAAAGGAACAGAAACCACTTCGAGTGGATTAGAACCAGAGTTGTGATGCTGCAGGATAAGAAGATGATTCATGTTACACATTCCCTCCAGATACCCGCTCCTTATCCATGGGACATGGATTTGCCCATTAAGATAGATCCATCCTTCTTCCCGTCTGTGACTTGTGCTGGGATGTATTCCTTTTGCTCATTTTCAGCCTTTACTCTAATGCCTCAGCCTCCAGTAACTTGGGGGGTAGTCAACAGGACCTATTTTCTATAAAGTGATGTCTGTACTTCTTTCCTTTGGAGAGTCTTGTATCCTTTTAGACAAGAAACTTTAAATACAAAACTTTTAAATTCTATTTTCTTATCGAATTTGAGTTCATTGAAAGGGCTGTTACCCCATTAACAGAACTCTAAGATGAGCTATATGTCATTCACGGGAGTCAGGCTGGCCAAGAGAGCATAGGTCATTAGGGGCAGTCTCCTGTCTTCAGTCAGCTCAAATCAATCAATCAATCAGTGCAGAGCTCTAAGTTATCGTGTTAGTTAGTCAGCTTTCCATTTATTGTGACAGTATACCTGAGATAATCAACTTAAAGGAGAAAAGGTTTATATTTGACTCACAAATTTAGAGGCTTCTTTCCATCTTTACTTCACCCTGTTGGTTTGGGACCAAGTACATCTTGGTGGGAATGCGTGGCGGAAGAGTTGACTCTTCATCTCATGGTGGTGGAAAGCAAAAATAAAGAAAGATTCCCCAATCACCTAACTTCCTCCCAATAAGCCCCCCTCCTTATGGTTTCAACACCTCCCAATAATGCCAGGCTGAGGACCAAGCCTCTAACACAAACCAGGCTCTCATCAATCTTATGCTGCCCTTTACTGAGATATTATGGTATATCTGTAATTATTTAGGCAGATGTGATCCTATGTCACTCTATCAGCATTTGAATTAGATACCATTGTACCCATTTGACAGATGGGGAAACAGGGCTTGAGAGAATAACTGTTCATAGTTGAAACATGATTTGAACTCTTGCATATCAACTCTCTGTAACAGGATGCTAGAGGTTTTCTGGGGATCATATATTTTGGTTTTCAGCACTTACTCTTAATTTTTTCTCTTAGTATACTGAGCCTCAGAACTGCCCTCTTTGAGTGTGGAGAGTAAGTGTAATATACAAAGTCCAAAACTATGATTTGGAGCCTCGCTAGGGTTTGGATTCTACTGTCTATTCACAGCTGGTCCTTGAGCAAATTAGCCAACTTCATTGTGCCCTAATCCTACAAAATAGGGGCACCAAACTACCTACTTCACGGTCTGATATAAAAATCAGTTCTGTTAGTGCTCAGGATTGTGTCTGTTGCCTATTGAAAGCAATGCAAGCATTTTTAAAAATAAAATCAGTGCCTAAGATGCCTGGAGATTTCTTGTATGTTTTTAAAATATGAGGTAAAAGTTTTAGGTTGTAAATAGATATGTTTACAAAAAACACTGTCCTTTTCTCCTGAAAAATGATTACTCCTTCAATTATTTAATTTCCCCAGTGGTTGGAGATGGATGGTGGGCCTGGTGAAGCAGGGAAATTTTAAACTTTTGAAAGCAAGATTTTGGGGTTTGGACCTGGCTCTTGTGGCTAATCAGCTGGGTTATCTTCAGAAAAGCATTTCCCCACCATGAGCTTCAGTTTCCCAATCCTAGATGGAGAGCAAGAAAAACAAACTGCATCATTTCTAATACCATGTCAAGTTGTAGCCAATAATGATGTTTTTGAAGCTCAACGTCACAAACTGAGATGGAAACTTTCACCATGGAGAGCCAAGGGTTTGACATCCTCCCTTCCCCTCCCCTCCCCTCCCCTCCCCTTCCCTCCCCTCCCCTTCCCTCCCCTCCCCTTCTCTCCCCTCCCCTTCCCTCCTCCTCCTCCTCCTCCTCCTCCTCCTCTTCTTCTTCTTCTTCTTCCTCTCTCTCTCTCTCTCTCTCTCTCTCTCTCTCTCTCTCTCTCTCTCTCTCGTTGTTATTGTAACAAGGATTTAATCCTGGGTCCCTTAACCACTGAACCATATTCCCATCCTTTTTTATTTTTTATTTTGAGTCACTGTCTTGTTAAGTTGCTGAGGCTGGCTTTGAACTTGCAATCCTCCTGCCTCAGTCTATGGAGCACCAGGATTACAGGCGTGGGCCACTACCACCAGTTGTCACCATCTCTTAAACTGGGGTTTCCCAAAGCCTGAGATGATCAATACAACTGTATATGACACTTGGGTACCTGAATGGGGAGGATCATCCATTTCAGGTCTCTGTCAAACCTTCAGATTACATCAAAAGAGAAAGTTTCCGTTTGGTGCTAATATGCCTTTAACACCTTTCTAACACGTGCTAATTTTCTCTGTTTCAAAGTGAAAAAAGGCATGAGGGTTTGATCACTTAGCAGGCAACAGTGTCTGACTAGAGTTTATTCATACTGTTTTCTTCAAATTTATTTTTATAGCTACCATTCTGCTGTAGGCATGCAATAGTGATTTTCAACGTAGAATTGCATTAAGAAAGTGTTGCTTCAATTTTTAATTTTTAAGTTAAATTTTAATTTTTAAATTTTTAACTATGGTGATTTGATTCAAAGAAAAGGCTGCACATAAGTGCAAATGAGATGTGAATATTTTCCTAAAGTTGGCGTTCCATTGCAGAAGTCTGGGAAACCCTGTCTTAAACAAGGATGCTGTGTGAGGATGCATGTCATTAAAAACGCACAGCGGCTTTTGCCTGCCTCACAGGAGAGCAGGGTTGTGCAGTGCTCCGTGGGCCTTGGACAAGTTGGTTTTATTTGCAAGCCTTCTGTATTAAGAGGCAGGGCTAAGTGTGAGAGCTTCTGATGGGTGCTGTCATGCTTAGCCTTTCTCTCTTGACCTTTGTCTCCTGCTAGATGAATTTAAGTCATTTATGAAGCGTCTCCCCAGCAACCACTTCCTGACCATCGGTAGTATCCACCAGCACTGGGGCAACGACTGGGACCTGCAGAACCGCTACAAGCTCCTGCAGAGTGCCACGGAGGCTCAGAGGCAAAAGATCCAGCGCACTGCCCGCAAGCTCTTCGGTCTCAGTGTACGCTGCCGCCACAACCCCAACCACCAGCTGCCTAGAGAGAGGTATGTGCTGCCACCACCTAGGCTCTGCAGGCACCAGTCAGTCACCTGGTGTTTCTTAGATCATGTCCACTTATTACAGAGGGAAATGCAATGGAGATGGTGCATCTGGGGTGGTAAGCAAGGCCCCGTACTGTTCAGATCAGCAATGCCTTGTGACTGCCTCTGGCTTCTCACCTACTGGCTCTGGCCACATTGGATTTCACCTGGGTTCCTGAACATACAATGGACTCTCTGTATCAACAGGTTCTGCATCCACAAATTCTACTAAACCTGAATTGAAAATATTTGGGGGGGCGGGAATTGCATCTATACCACTGAGCAATGTTAAGACTTCCGCTCTTGTCATTAGTCCCTAAACAATACAGTACCATGGCGATTTACATAGCATTTACATTGTATTATGAATTACAAGTAATCCAGAGATGACTGAAAGTATGCAGGAAGATATGCACAGGTTATATGCAAACATCACTCCCTTTTACATAAGGCATTTGAGCATCCACAGATTTTGCTATCCATGGCAGTCCTAGAATCAGTCCCCCAGAGCTTCCAAAGGAAATTGCACCATGAGCTTCCAGCCTTGGGTTTCTTTCTGATCTGTCTGACTGAGGAAGAGAAGTAACACTAGCCCTAACAGCTATGTGGCCTTCTTCTGGTGGCTTAAAATGTAGTATCTACTTAACTTTAAAATTACTTGGCAAAGTAGACTTTAACATCCCCATCTTAATGGTAAATGTATTGGGTTAGCTGATGACTCAGTCAACTCAATTTTTGAGGGCTTTTGACCAGAGCCTGGAGTGAAATGAGATGGATGGGGCACTTATAGCCAATCATTTAAGAAGGCCCTCACTGGCCAGGTCCCTGAGTGGGCCCTCACCTGACAGCATGTGCCTCCTTAAGAGTCTCACTGCCCCACTTGACTCTCAGAGGCCCAGCCTGCCCTGAATGGACCTGCTGTTCTGATGGATGGTGGGAAATAGAGATGGACAGGGTGCCACCGAGTCAGGGCTTCCTGTCCTCTCAGGCACAAACAGGAAAGGAACCAAGATGAAAATCTGGGTCCTTCAGACCATTCTTCTAGGGAATTTTTGGCTTGCTGCTGGGAATTGTTTGTAGTGGTGACTCCAGGGTTTCTATGAGGACATTGCAGGACAGCAAGTAGTTAGGGTTGGCGGTTTACCACCCTAATTCATCTGGAACAGCTCTGCTTCTGTTCATTTCAGAGCTGAGAGTTTTGCTTTCAATTTATTTTAAAAAGAAATCCACTGGTTAAAAGAAATGAGCCAAGTCAAACTCACTTTTCAGGCTCTGGTAGCCATAATTGTCTGTGTGTGTGTGTGTGTGTGTGTGTGTGTGTGTGTGTGTGTGAGAGAGAGAGAGAGAGAGAGAGAGAGAGAGAGAGAGAGAGAGTGTGTGTGTGTGTGTGTGTGTGTGTGTGTGTGTGTGTGTGTGTTATAAATTTGATTCCCTCTTGTACAGTCCAGGAAACTGAAGTTCAAAACTAGAAGAGAATAAATAATTGTTCCAAAGCTACAGTGTAAATCGGTGGCTCTCAAATAAGAGTGATTTTGTCCCCTGGGGACATTTGGACATGCTTGAAGACATGCTTGATTTCTATAACAGGGAGTGGGTGCAGTTGTACAGGGAGTTGATGATGAGTTTAGTAAACCTCATGTGAAGGGAAGAGACAGGATGCCACCTACATCTTATCCCCACTCAGGATTTAACCCCTCCTGGGTTATCCTGGCACTCAGGATTTAACCCCTCCTGGGTTCTTTTAGGTAGACCCTCCAACCTAACCATCCTGTCCATGCACCTAGTTTCTTTCATCCCCCATGAAGTCTTTTACAATTGCATCAGACCATACAGAAGGCTTCTTCTTCTAAGCTCCCATTTACGTAAAACCACTTTTCTTGGTGTATTTCTCTCTCTTTTTCCCTTTTTGAAATGGACTCTCTATGCCCTTGAATGAACTCATTTCTGATTTCTTCAATCCATCCAACTCTGAGCCCATTGGCTTTGTACTTCATTTGCAGTAATTATTTTGTGAATCAAGTAGATTTTGTCTGCCAGTCTCTTACTTGTTAGAGTGCTGCTGGACCTGGGACCTGGGACTAACACTTGCAAAATGGCTTCCTTGTCACATGCAGTAGATGCTGCTACTGCCACCACGAATGTTTCTGAAGCAGCCTTCTCTTAGATCCATCAGTCATCTGCCACATGACCAGCATGAGGCACTGTGGGGACCCAGAAATGAACATGGCGGGGTGTGTGAAGGGTTCTGTTGGTCATCAGGAGAACGTCCCTCTATGTTTCAGTTCATATGAGCTAACATAACTCTACAGCATAGACTGGGTGGCTTAAAGAGCAGAAATTTCTTATCACAATTTTGACAGCCAGAAATCTGAGAGCAAGGTATCGGCAAGTTGATTTCTTCTGAGGCCTTTCTCTTTGGCTTGCGGATGTCAGTCTTCTTCCTGGGTTGTCATGGTCTTCCCGCTGAATACATCTGGGTCCTAATCTCCCTAAAAGGACACTAGTCATATTGGATTAGGACTCAACCCTTTTAACTTCATTTACTACTTTAAAAACTCTGTCTCCAAATGTGGTCATGTTTTGAATTACTGGGAGTTCAACATTGGAACTGGGGAGGGGTGGTAATTCAGTCCATAACACCCTAAAGGGTAGATTGGGGTTGAATCCTTAGGTCAAGAAACTGTGCATCCTAAGGACTGATCATGCTGGATGCAAATCTTGTAGAGGAGAGTCATATTGAGCTATTACAGGCTTCAAACAGGTGCTTCTGTCTTTTGTTAATTGTTCTCTCAGAGAAGGGAATGCAGGGTCTAAGTCCAAAGGCACTGAGCAGGCACTTATGTTAGTGAAAAAGAAGAATCTCCAGAGCTTGGCATCACTGAGCATGCCAGCTATGGAGAAGACTCAGGAAGATTCCTGAAGGAGAGTACCTGGACAGCATTAGAGGGGACAGAATGGGGTACCAGGAAAAGCACCCAGGCAGAATCATGGAGCCCCATTTTGAGATTATGCTCTACCATTAGTAAGCTGTGTGACCCTTGACAAGTCACTTTGCTCTTCTGAGCAAGGTGCCCACTTTTGTGAATAAAAAAAAAAGTTGTGAATAGCTAGAAATGTACTGTGACCTCTGGGAACTTTAAAGAAAGAACTCTCTCAGTGATGCCCTCATTCTCCTAAGAGGAGACAGCGTGTCCCAGTCCTCACATCCTCCCTGCATTCACCTGGAAAGTAGGCCTAGAATGCCACCACAGGAAAGTCACTCAATTATATTCACTTAAAGAGCATTTAATGTTGCTGCTACGGGAGGGGGAACACATGGAAACTGGGCTCTGAAGGCTTCCCAGGACAGCTGAGCTTCCTTGGCCTGGCTGTGGGCTGCTTCCTGACATCTGAATCTGAGGCTCTAATGAGCATTTCTCACACGACAGGGCACCTGTCTGCCATGGAGCAGTGTCAGACAGAGGTGCTAACACTGGGAACCTTGGACCACCTCTAGCTGAGCGAGTTTGTATTTGCAAATGAACTGATTGCTCAGCTCCAATTTGTCTGCTTGTTGAACTCTGTAGGAGACAGAGTGCTCTGAGCAGGTGCCATTACTGCAACAGGTGCCAAGGAGATTTTTACTTGTCTCACAGAGGGGTGGCATTTGCAGCAGGATGGGAGAAGGAAGGAGTGGAGGGCATGAGCTGCACATTGATGGGTAGAAATCCTGCCTGCATCCTGTCACTTACCAGCCATAGGGCTTTATGTAAGTGCCTGTACCTCATTTGCTAAACCGGATAATGACTTGCCTTCAGGTTTAGCATGAGGATTAAGATTTTAAAAATTAAAGATCCTAGTAAAGTACCTGACACAGTGAAAAGGGAAGAAGAAAGAGAGAGAAAGGAAAAGGGAAAGGTGAATTTTAGTATATATGTTCTAAATGCCAAGCATTTTACATGAATTAAACAAGTCCTTTCTCTTCCTGTAGACGATAGCCTTATTAATGAGGTGCTTTTGCTATTTTTTCCACCATATATGGTTGGCCAAAAGCCTAGCCCAGGTGGAATATCTGAATGCTGAGAGATGTAATTCATTGCAGCGGCTGGGGCTGGGGAGTTCTTTTTTTTTTTTTTTTTCTTTTTCTTTTCCTTTTTGAGATTAAGTACTTTAGGAGAAACTGAGTACATTGGATATGGAGATGACTATACCAGATAGAGGGCAACTAAGATAAATAATACTATCACAAACCAATGCTAATAGCAACTGTCTTTACAGGTAATCGAGCTGGCTGGGTGTAAAGATTTTGGAGTGGGACGGGCAGATTTCATAGCCCAGCTCTGACACCTTACATGGTTATTCTGGGAGAAGTCACTAACATCTTTGAGTCCCCATTTCCTCATCTGTAAAATGGGGCTGATAATCATGCCCATGTCATAGGGTTGTATTGAGGATTAAATATCCACACCAATATCAAGTGCCACCAATGGTGGGTGCCACGTGGAAACACTCAGTACATGATAGCTACTCCTCACTGTTTCTTATCCACACACTGACATTTGCATATAAATTTCTGATCACAGGGACTGACGGTTAAGGATCATGGCATATATGTTTTTTTTTCATCTGATCCTCACTCTATCACCATGAACTAGATGCTCTTGGACCCATTTTATAGAAGAAGGAACTGATAGGCAGAGATGGAATTAGCTTATCCAGGGTCACACGGGATCAGACTGATCTTACTGATTTTGCCAGTGGGCTTCTTGTCAAGATCCCTGTGCAGAGAAGCAAGAGCTCCTGTTTTCTAAACAGTGTGCAGCTGCAAAGAGAGGTTCTGTGCTGTGATTGGGGCCTCTGGTGTGGCCAAAGGCAGGGCAAGCTCACCAAGGCTGGGCAGGTGTAGATGAGGATTGAAGGAGTGTGATGTGCTGAGATTCAGGAAACAGGTCTGGGATGAGCCTGACTCACCTGCAGTTGCAAAGCCTTGAATCACTTTCAATCCAAGCAGATTCCCAAGTGGACACATTTCCTGGAGGCCACAAGAATAGGCCTGGCTCGTTGCAGGCCAACTGAACACATAATTCCTGAGCATTTACTATGGGATAGGGTTTAGATGCACTGTGATAAGTGAGACTTCTCCCACCACAAGGCCCAGTGCTTGCTGAGATGAAAGTAGTAAAACTAATTCCAGACTAACCCTGCTGATGGGAGATTAAACACTCAACCAAATTTTTATGGGGTTCCTATCTTGTGTGAGATTTAACTTGAGGTTCTGGAGACACTGTGATGGACTTCTGTTATCTTACAGGGGAGGTGGCCCTCATGTCAGGGCACAGTACTATTGTTGGACATGTCAAGGGAAGGTGAGGACCCACAAGGAAGTTTCTGTGTATTGTCTCACCACCAGGAAATCCTTGAGTTGTGTAGAGTTAAAAAGAGAGAAAGAGAAGAGATAGACTTTGGGTTTTCTCACTGCCATCACTGGACACTGAGACTTTGTAGCCTTGTTTTTCTCAGTTGTATAATAGACATAGTCATTTCTGCCTACTGCCTCAGAGGGCCACTTTTGGGCTAACCATAGATGTGAGTAGCCTTGTGAAATCTAAGTGCTGTACAGAAGGGGACTATGCAAGCAAGGTGAACTTGAAACCACACCCATAGGGAGAAGAATGAGGATAAATTCAGGTCCAAGAGAACATTTAATAATTAACACTTCCAAAGCATTCACTGTGCACCAGGCACTATCCTGAGTTTCACTTCATCTAACCATTGGAACAATTCTGTGAGGTAGAACTGATTCATCCCACTTTATGAATGAGGAAATTAAAGCACAGAGATTTAAATGACTTGCTAAAGATTATGCATCAGGCAGGAGGTAGAAGTCAAACTTAGGAAGGATGAATTCCTGTTCCTTCTACCCTATTCTACCTGTCCTGGGGTTCGATGATCCAAGGTGTTCAGGTGGCCAGTACCAAGACTGAAAATTGCATCCTGATCTCAGAAATCACCTCTTATTACAAAAGGGAGAGGAAGGGAAGGAGGAAGGATAGAAGGATGGAGTGAAGAGGGGAAGAAGAAAAGAGGGAGGGATAAAAAGTAGAAAAGAAAGAAGGGAGAAAGGGAGAAAGATTAGAGGCACAAAATAATGTTGGGAAATGCTGAATTCCACTGGCTTTGGTGCAATTCCACAAATGTCTACTGACCACCTGGTCTCCCAGCCCTGAGCCAGTTGCTCAAAAGCATTTAAAGATGCAAGCCAACAGTGATTTTGCCCTCAAAACATCATTGTCTAGCCCCTGGATGTGTTGAAAAGGACATTGTTTGGGAAGCAAGGGACCTGAATTCAAGTCACCCCTGCAAGGGTGGCATATAGTTGATGGTGAACCATTGTTGCTCTCTTTTAAATAGAACAGCTCTTCAGCTGTTTTCTCTATGGGAATTCTGAATTAAAACTCATTTGGGAAAATAAAGTGTTTTTTTTTTCCCTAAAACAATTTGAAGACAATGGAGCTTAATTATCTCAGAGGTCCTTTCCAACGCTAGGAGAAATAACACTCACAGAGAAGGAGAGAATAATAGTTCAATTGAGAAATATTGGGAGAAGGTCAGTAATTGAAACTTTGAGCAGCGTTGCTTTCAGAAGATGCTAATTAGTCAATTTTAATGAGTTGCTTAGAGTTCAAACTAAGATCTTCTTTTGCCTGAAATTACAACAGCCTCTTAAGTAAGTCTCCCAGAATCTACTCTGATCACTTCCCAATTTATGTTCCAAGAGGGTCTCAGAATTATTACTGAACAAGCAAATCCAATCTTGTCCTGTCCTTGCTTTAAACTTTGTGGTGACTGCTCATTTGCTTTTAGTAGAAAAAAGCAGAATTTTAAGGTGACCTACAGATCTGCCGTTACCTGCCTACCTGCACCTCTTACATCATGTTTCACACCTGTTCTTGTCTGGTCATCTAGAGCCCCACACTGGGCTTTGTCTTCACCAAATGTATGCTGCCCGCACCCACCCCAAGGCCACTATGCAGGCTGCTCCTGGGATATGCTTTCCTCCTTCTATTACTTTCTCTTTCCCTTGAAGTAGTAGCTTCTACCCTTCCTTTAGATCTCACCTCCAATGTTCCTTTCTCAGTAACAGTTTCACTCCATTGAAGGGCTTTCTCAGGACCTTGTTCATATGCTTTCTTGGCATTCCAAGTTCCCAACTGCATTGCAAATCTCACTTTACCATTATACCTTTGTTTATCAGTGTCTGTCTCTCCCATGAGACATACCTCATAACTTCCCATCTCAGTACCCAGCACACAGAAAACTTTGTGTGAGGGATGGAGAAATAGATTATTTTGTACTGAGATTGTGTCCCCAAAGTCATGTTGAAAATGGAGTCTGTAAGCCTATTAATAATAAGCATATAAATAATCTGGGGATTTTTTTACGTATGTTGAATATGTTTAAATTGTCTTCTTCATTCACCAATGGAAAAAAACTAAGAACAAGGGAGTGAAATGACTTGTCCAAGTTCACTGGGGAATTTTTGAGAAGACCATGACTGAAATTCAGGTCATCAGACTAACAGTTCAGGCACTCGGTAAAATGGAAACCATAAATGGAGATTTCAGTTGATCCAGGTCCAAATCCCACTAGTATCTCTTGTGAATCCTGTTATGTTGGGAAATGTTCCTCATTGGGGAATAGAAAATTTTAAAACAGGATCAAAACAAACACTTCTTAGAGCTCATTCATTTCAGTAAATTGAAGCAAAATTCATACTAGGTTTGTTTAGTGTCGATGTGATTTGAAGCTTCTTTCTTGAATTCTACTGATTTTTTAAGAGATTATAGTATGGCGAGGCAAAGCAGATTCATGGAAGATTGACTCAATGGCAGTCAGTATAATTATTTGCCTTTTCCAATGACTCTTGGTCTTTGGTTTATTTTTACTTCTCAAATTCACACGGCCTTGACCTGTGGTCCAGGCTGCAGCCCAGCACAATGTAATTATGTATTGTCGAGATGGACATTTCTTGGAGGCATCAACTTCAGGCTCCAATCTTGGGGCCATAACTTCTGAACCCATGTGAGCTGTTAACATATTCCCCCATCCATCCAGTGCTTAACTGGTTTCTATACAAAAATTCTGGCTATCAGGATAATCATTATCACTAATCAGATGACCCTCCATCTCCACAATGGTTTCCATTCTTCTTTCTGAACTGTATACAGGTTGCCTCCGGATTGAATCTTCATATTTTCTTGTAGTGGGACAAAATGATGTGGCTACTTACACTTTACTGCACCCAAGTCAGTTTCGACTTATCAGACTGACTGTTCTGGCCTTGCTACTTATTAGGTGTAACTTCCACAAGCCTTTAAACCTACCAGAACACTCTGTTTCCGCATCTTCTTGGGCAGGACAAGAACAGCTACCCTATGGAGTTGGTGGTCTTAATCCAGCACAGAAGTAGGCTCTAGGGATTTGATGATGATACTGTTTCTGCTTCCAAAAAAAAAGTAGATGTTTTTGTTGTATGAGACAATGCATGATCTTACCAAAATTAAACAGTATATTAGAACTTCAGTAGAACTTTGATTCTTACAACTCTTAAGTCTGACAGGGCAGGTGTGTGACTACCAATTCCATGTCCATGTCAACCAAGCCCAGTATGAAGATATCTAAACTTCAGTTCCTAGTTGGTATGATGGAGTTGATGGGAGTACCTAACCTAGGAGAGTCAGTAATAGTACTTATATCACATATGCCTCCACATATGCCGCCTTTAGCACATAGTCAAAATTCAAAGAACAAGGCTTCTTCTCAGACAAACTTGGAGACCCAAAGTTTGTCAGTGAGTAGAAAAACTGAAATTGAAGGAGAGATATATATATCAGCCATACGTGCTACACATAAATAAAACATTTTGTTTTAACGTACATTGTATAAGTGTGAATTCCTTAGCGATATTTTGAAAGTAGAACTAAAAACTCTTTTGGAAGTGTTGGTGTATTCTCATTGCATTCTACCGACTTTCTTGTATCAACTTACACTCATAGTCATATAATATTTCCCACTTTGGCTTATACAAAGTAAAGCAACAGTTTGGACCCTTTAGAAACAATTTCAATATTTCTAGATTTTTATAATCTCTCCCAATCTTTCTCAGTTACTTTTATTTAAATTGATGACCATTTTTGTTAGTAACTGATCTTTATAGAATTTTCCAACAGAATTCAAATGAGTTTTCACCTAGAAGAGCAGCTCACACATCACTGATTTATTCTACTCTTAATTTCATGATATACTTATAGCAGATACTGTTACCGGGAAATGAAGTTCCACTGATCACTTCCACTAAAATCACCAGACAGAGGTTGGTAAAGAAAATAGGTTATTGAAAACCAGCCTTGAAGAAGACAGAGGAGACCTCTTTTGTCTCACCTCTTCATCTGCAGGAGACTCAGGAGCATGAGTGTCCTTTATAAGAGCAGACAGGGTATAGTGGGACAAAAGACAGGAGATACATATACACAGATTCAGCTGGACTGAGCCCCTCAGAAACACATCAAGGTCTCTGTTTCTCTGGGGTCTTCCTGAGGCAGGGGCCAGCCCCTACCCTCCATTCTCAGAAGAGGAAACTCTAGACACAAAAAAAATAGTTCTCGGATAGTTTTAAAATATGAATTTGTAAAAACAAAAGTTTCTTTTAATTTTAAAGGGACTCTGTTTCAATAAAACTGGCATAAACAGGTTCAGGAACAAAGAAAAATTTAGCAAGTTTGTCTGTAATTGGTGGGAACGGAAATGTGTGGGATCTAAAGAGCACACCAGCCAAGAGCACTCAGTGTGTCATGGGCAATGATGCCATATTTATCTGATGGAAGGGGGATTGTCAGTTTCCTGGCAATCAGTCACATAAAGGTCAGTTACAAGAGCTTGTCCTGCTGAAGACTGAAGCTCTTATTCTTGGTAACCTGTCCCTGTGAGTGAAGCAAATTGCTCCAGGTCATGCAGCAAGAAAAGAAAAAAGATAAAAATTGTGGACACATATTGACCATTTATTATGCACCAGATACAGTATTAAATGCCTTACATGAATTAACTCATTTAATTCCTACAATAATCCTATAAAATAGGTAGTATTATGCTTCCCATATTATAGGGTTTTGAGTAACAATAAAGATAAATCCTACAAGAGAAGGAAACGCATTCTAGTTATAGAGATTGGAGAATCTGCTCCCTCTTTGCCGGGATTACACAATTTATTCATCCTTTGAATTTCAGATTATCCCCTGGTATCTGCGGAATGCTTGGGCTGATATCATGAAACAGATGCTAATGCCCTACTGTGTGTCTTTACTGCATCTTGCATTTCATTTTTTCACCCAAACACTTTGCCAAATTTACAATGGTGTGTTCCATCCCAGACTTCTTTTACTTAGCCACAGTTTCTATAAGGGTGTAGACTCTGGTATTTGTTTTGAGCTGACCAGTGAGTGCATCCTGGTGACAGGTAACAGATCTGGCACATAAGGATGCAGCGTGAGCTGAACTGAAGTGAGGGAGCATTTGAGATGTCATTGAGCAATGGTGATGCTTTGACCTTGCAGGGAAGAGGATGGTTTTCTATTTAAGAAAACAATATATACTTATGAAGAATTGAACATGGGATTAATTCATCCAGAAATGGGAAACTAGAAGTCAGGGAGACTATCTGCATCACGATTAATTAAGTGCATGGGCTCTGGAACCAGTGTGGTGTTAGATCCTGATGAGTAGTGCGATTAGTGTCTTCATCTCTAAAATGAGGATAATGACCTTAAAATGAGAATGATGACAGTATCTTCTCCACACAGTCCTGGTGAAGATTGTCCAAGATATATATCTGACGTACCCCAGCATATTGTAAATGGTTAATAAACATTAGTGCTTCATGTCATTTGTTCTTACTGTTATGAGTAAATCCAGACTGGGGATGTTGGGATGAAATTACAGAGAGATTTAATACCTGGATGTCTTAATCTTAATGTTATCCCTTAAAGAGGGATTGAGCATCTAGATGACTTAATCTTTTCATCTAGATGATAGGAAGCCATTGGAAAGGAGAAATAGTAGGGATGCTTTGGTTTCCTAAGCATTCTCTGGAACAGCCATTTGAAAGATGAACTAGAGAATTGGTGGACTTTTTCCCCTGAATATAAGGGGTTCAGTGTTCCTCCCCTGTGTTGACATGAGCATCACCACTGATCAAGCTGCAGTGGAACCCCAATGACTGCCAGATGGCTGGTCCCCATGCCCAAAGCTTCTGATTCAGTGGGTGGGAGATGGGTCTTATGTCCAGGTGATACTGACATTGCTCATCTTGGGACCACACAAACATTAGATGTGCGCTCCCCTCACTACACAAATGTACTCTTACCTTAATGTATGTTTGGTAGAAACCAAATAAAACTGAATTCCCCTAAGTGAATCCTACAAGATGAGGGGAAGAGGAGAAACCAAGTGGTGCTTGTTGTTGAATAAGTTAAAATATTTTTTTTTCAAATAGTTTTCGTTGTAGATGGACGCACAATACCTTTTATTTAATTTATTCCTATGTGGTGCCCAGGATCAAACCCCGTGCCTCACACGTGCTAGGCACATGCTCTACCACTGAGCCACAACCCCAGCCTAAAGTTAAAATGTTTTATTAAAAAATAAATAAACTAGAGAAGGGGTCAAGTTTGCACATTTCCAAACTGACTTGGCCAGGAGTTCTTAAAATTTTCAAGGGATTATGTTCCTCAGAATACAGGCTTGTAAGCAAGTGATTGACACCAAGGGAAGAGGCAAGGATCCAGACTGTGTGGTGTCATGCACAACCGGCAATTTCCCTTCCTGTTGATATAGATCCCCGGTCCTCCAGACAGTCTTCTTCCAGTGGAGCTTCCAACACCTTCTGCCTAAGCAGCTGTTAATGGCTTTGTGTCCCTGCAGGTAGCTTCCCTGTTGAGAAGTGGCTTGGCTGCTAACCAGCAGTTGCCAAAGTAGCAGCAGGAAGGTGCTCCATTTCCTGGCATAATTGGGAAATAAATTTACCCTATTTGGCTTAGGGACATTCCTAATCTTGAAAAGTAAACGATTCCCAAGACAAATACCTTAAATGTAGGTTATTTTCAAGTTCTACCCTGAAGATCTTATCTGATCCTTGTTATAACCCGTGGAGAGCAAGAACAGAGTTTGGTTTCCCTATTTACAGATGAGAAAACTGACTCACAGAAATCAATAATATGCTTGAGGTTATGAAATAATATCCCGTTTTTTGATGACTTCCTACATAGACATAGTCCTATTGTCAGAATATTTACAATAATATTTGTACTGAATCTTCACTCATCAATTCCTTCCTTCATTCGGTAGATACGTAGTGAGTACCTACTAAGTTTCAGACATTATAGGCTTTATACAAGGGGTAGTGTTAGGGTGGAGAACAAAACAAGAGAGCTTGAAATCTAGCCGACATAAGAAAACTCACTGAGGACTGGTCCTCACTCACACTTTACAATAGCAATCGGTTTTGGAAGGCGAGATGACCAAACACTATGAAATCGTGTGTCATACATGGAAGGGAACCTTAAAGATCATCTTCTCAATTACCATCATGTTATTAAAACAGAGAGGAGAAATGTACTGCCCCGAGTAACTGTATTAGTTTTATACTGTTGTGTAATAAACCACCACACTTTTAGAGTTCAAAACAACAGAAGTTGATTATCCAAGTTCCCATGGGTAGGAGTCTGGCTCTGTTATAGCCAGACCTTCTGCTTATGGCTCACAGGCTGAAATCAAGTTCTTGGCCAGGCTAGGCTCTTCCCTGTATGCTGTAGAGAAGAATGAGTGTCAGGCTTCTGCTGGTATTTAGTAGAATTCAGCTTTGAAGTCGTAGGACTGGCTTAATTTCCTTGCTGTTGGTTGACCAAAATTCATTCTGTGCTGCTAGAGGTCATTCTCCAGTCATTGCATATGGCCCCTCCATCTTCAAAGGAATAAAGAAATAACCTGCCCTTCTCATGCTTCAGACATCTCTGAGTACTTCCGTCAATAACCAGAGATCATTCTCAGCTTCTTAAAGACTCATCTGATTAGATCAGGTTCACCCTAATCTCCGTTCTCTCATTAGATCAATGGCACTGTATAAAAATTACACAACCACTGGAGTGGTATCTTGTCATAACGTCATGCTCTGGGGATTAGATCCTAGGATCCTGGGAAGGGAGAAGGCATTTTAAAATTCTCCCTAGAATCAGAGCATGGCTTGGTCATTATAAAGCAGGAAAGAGAAATCTTGAGTTCTTTTGGGGGTGTAAGGTGCATAGTGTTCTGAATATCTATTGCTCTGTAACAGATTGATCGACATTGAGGGGCTTAAAACACCAATTGCTGTACATGTTCATGATCTATGAGTCAGAAGGTCCTGCTGGGATTGGCTGGGCAGTCCTCTTCCACATGTAGTGGACTGGAGTTACTCACTCACCGGTGTTCAGCTAGCAGCTGGGCTAGGATGGAGGCTCCAGGGAGTCTTTATTGACATGTCAGTGCCTTACAGAGGTGGTCAGAAGGCTGGATGCCCCTGGAGGCTCTCCATCTCTGGGTCTCCACTTGGTCCTCCAACATGGTGGCCATATTGCTAGAAGGAATCCCAGAGCACCAAGGGGGCGTTTTCCAAGGACAGGCTGTAGAAGCTGCTGCTCCCTTCAGGTCTCTGTCCATAAACCATTGGCTTTCTGCTGACTTATTGTATTGGTTAAAGCAATGACACAATTTGTCCAGATTCAAGGAGAAGGTACATAGATTTCCTGTCTCTGTGGGAGAAATATCAAAGCATCTGACACATATAAGCAGGTTTTAATCTGTTTATTTTTCCAGGGTGGCATATTTTAGTACAGAGAAGACCACACTTTTCAGAGATCTTGTAAAGAAATGTTTTGTAATGCAAAGCTGCCCTTTAGAAACTTTGTCAACCAAGATTTTTTTTTTTTTTAGTGGATTTATTTTAAAGTTTAAACCCCTTGCTGGATGCTGCTCCTCGGGTGCATGTTTTGTTGTTTGTGTCATTGTATTGTTGTTGGCTGTTTTTCTTGGAATATGGTGATAGGGGACCATTTCCCATAAGTTACTATCATTTTATTATTTGGAAGGTATATGTATAGTGTAGGTAGTAGAAGAAGAAAGGCAGATATACTTTCAATTACTAAGTATTTCAATTATGGAATTATCCCAAATGTGCATTCTAGAACTGGGGCAGGGTACCACATAAAAAACCCACTGTGCCTGCCGTGAGATGAGCCTGAGCTAAAACTCCATTGATCAGTGACCACCAGCCTTATTCTGACCAGTAGACCACAGTGACATTTTGCATCTTCTGAAATTAGTGTCGGTTCAGAGTCAGCGCGCAGTAATCTTCTGAAAGTGAACTATTTCCTTTCCCCAGTGCACAGTCCCCAGGTTAAAAATTTTAGGTCCCTTTGGAGAAGGCTGAGAGACGGATTAGCAGTGTTCATTCTTGGAAAGGTTCAGGATCCATCCTTAAGGCTAAGATTTTGGTGCCTGGCTTGTGGGTACAACTCCTGTGCCCATCATGGAGGTCACTTAATGTCTCAAGACTCAATTTCCGTGGCATGGACCAGGCCTTGCCTCAGCATCATTCAGCTTTGGGATGTTGATATTATACTACCACAAACCACTCTAAGGCTACTTCCCCCAGAGGTTACTTTGTTAGACCCTGACTGGTGTGTGTGTGTGAGAGAGAGGGGGGAAGAGAGAGAGATTTGGAGGAGGCAGGAGTGGCACAGATCCACGAATAAAGCCAGGCTCTCCCAGGACAGCTGTCAGTCACCAGAGTCAACAAATATCTCCCCGACCATGTGACAGTGAAACTTTAAAGCTAAAAATATCTTCAGCATTTCTTTTCTCTTTATAGTGTATAAAAGAAAACCGTGAAGCCCAACACCGTGGTATCCCAACGGGGTGGAGTGTGGATGAGGGTCAGGGAGCTGAGGGCTGGTGGTAGAGCACAACATGAGGTCTGTTTAAGCCAGCACTGGTGGGGATGAATCCATTCCATCTGTGTCTGTCATTCTGCATTTGTAGCAAGTAGTTGACTCACTTTGACAACCTAAGGCAAGAAAATAAGCATCTCCAATTCCTTTTATTGTTTTTTAGTATTTTTTTTTTAATTTTCCTCAGGCTTGGAAGTAGCTTTCTATTTGGAAGAGAATCTGGTGTCTCAGGGGATTGTATCAGAAATAGAACCAAGTTCTTACAATTTTTGTGGGGAGCTCTTGTTTTTATCCTACTTCAGAGGCACCTCCTGACTCTTTCTCCCACCTCCGTCCGTCCTCTCAATTCATCCAACAACCTCACACTTGTACAAGTTATAGTCTGCTGACATGACAAGTCACTGGTGACCGTCAGGACCACACTTCTCCTGTCTTAGCCTCAGTTTTTCATATGACAATGTGATTCATGATATCCTTTTAACCCAACCCAAGACACAGAAGATCACTGGAGCTAGACAACAAACAAAAGGACTTTAGAAACTTTGAAAGTGGTATAAAATATATCACGTGTTGTTGCCTTAACATTATTCTTATTGTTTTAAAGGATTTGTGTAGTTAAGGGTCTCATGGAAGTATTGCATATTTAGAGAAACAGTCAGTGCATATAGCAAGGTGAATTGTACAAATTGAATCCACATGTGCAAACAGCACCTGGATCAAGGAACAGGGCCTTCTACCAATAGAAAGGAAAGAAGGAAGAAAGGGACCAAGAGCGAGGGAGGGAAGAAGGAAGAAAGGGGCAGGCTCTGCACTGAAGCTCCCCAGTCCTCTTAGCCTAGGGCATAGTCACCTTCTCTCTGAGGGAGTGGCTCTGCTCACTGCTGCATCCACTCTAGGTCAATTTTGCCTTTTAAAAATGCAGCATGGACACTTTGTGTCTGGCTCTTTCGCCTCTTCACTCCTCAGTGCTGTCCCTCCATGTTGTGTCAAGGAGCTGTGGCCCACTCCTCCTCCAGGGTACCCCGTAGGATGTGTAGACCCTATTCTGCTGATGGCCATTTCCCTAGTGTCCAGCTTGGAGACTCTCCCAGTACTGCTTCAATTGAACTCATGTCTCTTGGCAGCCTTAGGTACCCATTGTGCTGGGTACTACTATAGGAGGAATTGCTGAGACATAGAATATCTACATACTCAACTTCCTTGATGCCTTAGTAGATACTTGCAGTTTCCCAAAATTGCTGAACCAAGTAGCATAATCGAGTTCTGTTTGCTCCACATCTTGGCCAATATTTGGCATTTTCCATCATCTTTATTTTATCTTTTAATTTTGTTTTAGCCATCCTGATGCAACGATATCTCATTTCACTTTTATTATGCATTGTCCTGATGATGAATGAAGTTGGGTTTCATGTGCTTATTGGCCTGTTGAATATCCATTTTTATTATGATGTGACTGCTCCTACCATTTGCTTATGTTCCCTTTATGCTAATGACTTTCTTACTGATTTGTAGAACTTTATGTAATGTCTTATTCTGTTTCAATGGCTAAAACCAAAGGCTTTAGGCTGGGTGTCTTATAAGCAACAGATTTTTTTTTTCTTGCTGTTCTGGAAGCTCAAAAGTCCAAGAATGAGGCGTTGACAAATTTGGTGTTTGGCAAAGGATTTTGGATTCTTTAGCCAAATCCTCAAGGACAAGAAGAGATGAGGAATCCACCCTATGATCTAATGATCTCCCCAGGGCAACACATCCTAACACCATCACCCTGGGGATTAGGGTTTCAACCTCTGAATTTGGGGACCACAGTCTGACCACAGCATATAATATGGATCCAGTCTTTCATTGGTTAGAGATATTGCAAATATACTCTCTCATTGAAAATTAGCTTCTTCCTCTGTGATAAGTGACTTAAAGAACTTTTTCCCTACTCTGACATCATGCATAGATTTCCCCTGTGTTTTCTTCTGAGTTCTCTGGTGGTTATTATTGTTTCACATACATCTACAATCCATCTGTTTTGGTTCTGGTGTACAGAAGAGGTTAAGTATAAAAATTCTTTCTGTTTAACATTGATATTTAACTGATCTAGTGGCATTTGTTGAGTTCTCCCTCCCTTGTACTTTTACACCTATAATAACTGATTTCAAGGGGACCATTTGCCCTGTAAGCTCCAGAGGAGCACAGTAGATTGTTTTCATGAGAGACAGTATGCACCTACTGTATGTCAGAAGCTCTATATATCATATCTTACCTGAGCCTGGAATAGCCTTGAATGGGGTGAGTTATCATTCAATTCTGTAGTTGAAACAACAGAAGCTTGGAAAAGACAAGCAATTAGTTCAAGGTTAAATAATAAGTAACAGAGCTCAGATTCAAGACATTTTTGTTTTTCCCCCTGACTCCAAAGCCTACATCTAGCACTTTCTTGTGCAAGCATCACGGAGATAGCCTTCATTAGAACTATGGAGAATGAACAGCCAGGGAGACTAGGATGTTATGCTATAATCAACTTGGCTGTTCTAGTTACCAACAGGAATATTTTTACCTGAGTCATTGATAAAACATGGCTGCTCCTTGCCTTCTGTGATGATGATGGCTCATGGTCAGTCAGAGCTTCCTTGCACTGGAGACCTCCCAGGAGTTCTGCAGATTCAACTCTGCTCCTTAACACAAGGTGCAAAGTAGGTTATTACCTTCCTCATTTGATGGATGAGAGAAATAAGTCAAAGAGGACAGAGGAGTTATTCAAGGTCAGATAGCAAGGTCAAATAGCCAAGGTTAAACAATGCTAGAGCAAGGCCCTGCACTTACTTACTCCCACATCCTGGAAACCCCTCCTTTCTTTGGGATCCTTTTGTTTGGAATCTTTCCTGGTCCAGCCAGTAGCCCTGGAAGGTTGAACAAGCTCTCCACCTGGGAGCACCCGGCTGCTTCCAGTACTACCCTCATCCCAAAGCAAAGCACTGCATTTGAATATGCAGCTGATGTCGCCTGTCACCTCCTTCCAGACACAGAACTGTGTAATTGCAAAAATCGTTTCATAATCCTCCCCAATTAAGCTCCTGACAACCTAATTTTAAAGACCCCACTGGATTTTCACGTGGCTGCTCTCCTCCTTCCTCTCTTCACCCCTGCCCTCCACGAGGAAGACCTCTTGCCTTCTCTCTAGAGCTCCAAACCAGAAAATATCCTCAGCGGGGCAAGAGCCCATGATACCTCATTTTGTTCTTTTCTTCCTAGTGGTTCTGAGCCACTTGATGAGGCTCCGATAGCATGTGAAGAACTGGGGGAAGTAGGGGACATGGGTTATTAAGGCAATGATAGAAATTCTGATAGGCAAATGACTAAAAGCTAGCTGTCTATCAGGGAAAGTGATGAAGAGACTGGGTCTGATGGCCAGTTATAATTCACACTAGCACATCCATAAACCACCTTCCAGCTAAGCCCCAAGCACCATGGCACCATTGACGTATTCATCCTGTAGGAGCACCATTCCTTACACACACACACACACACACACACACACACACACACACACACACACACCACCCTCAGCTCAACAAAAGAACAAAGCAGCCTCAGAAACCTAAACACAACGCTTCGTCTCCCCAGTTTCGTCTCTGGTCTCCATAGTGGATCCACACAGAATCACTCAGACCCCATTACAATGTCAGGGAAACGCCAAGGCGGGAGTGCAGGGCTTAAATAAAAGAATAATTCAGAACTCCAATTTCATTTTTTTTTTCATTTCCTCTCCACTTTTAAAAAAACACACTCCTGTGAGGCAAATAAGAGTTATGGATTAGAGTTTTCTATTTTAGCCTAGAACCGGCTCCCCCTTCCTTGGCACACTATTTGTATGATCTTCCCTAAAATGCCAGAGGCCAGGCACTGCCTTCCCATCTTAGGCAAAACCTCCAATTAAAATCAGCAGGGAGGTTGCTTGAATTAGGAATCCTAGCCAGGGCTCCCCAGCCCGATGGTTCTGAAAGGGAGATGTGAGCCTTTGAAAGCACTGATGGGAAGCCCTGGGTGGCAGAGCCTCTGTCCTCCAAATGACGAGCTACCTCATGGGGAGACCTGTCATGTTGCCAGAAAACCCTGGCTGAGGTAAAGACAGAGCCAGCAGGGGAGTCGCAGAGGTGTCTCCGTGGCCCCAAGCCTAGTGGATCTTCCAATCTAGGGTTTTGAGAATCAGGAACAAATTGCAGGGTAACTGAAAGAGCATTGGTTGGATTTGGATCCAGAAGTGCTCAACTCTGGTCTGCCGTGTCTATGCTGTGTGACCATGGGTGAATCACAATCCCTTTCTGACCTTCAATCCCTCCATCAGTGGAATGGAAGTCACAAGAGAGACCTATCTCATGGGGTGATGTAAAGAGGTGACAGCCATGAGGTAGAAAGCCCTTGAGAAACACTGTTCTCTCATCTCACAGTCAGAACATGAAGGAGATGGGCCGAGCATTTGCAAACCTTCTTGAAAGTTCTCTGCTTCTGTGATCCAAGCTGCTCCATTTGGAGCCTCCATGGGTGCTTATCAATCAAGCGTCAGGGAGTTTCCAGTTTAGAAATGAAAACCGCAGCTTCCTGCCCTACCCTCCTTCCCCTAGCCCACTTCTTCTCTCTGCTGGCCCCTCACCAGAATGAACTGGAATCTCATCCAACCGAGAGAGATGCTGATTGGAATGAATTGGAGTTCAGCTCTGGATGCAAATGGAAGATACTGGGGATCCCTAGGGACCAAGAAAAGCGTTTTAAAACCTGGTCCTTGTTGCCTCGCACTGACTGTCAGTTTTGTAAGACCCTCCCCTCCGGAGCTGGCCTATTAAGCCGCTTCTCTGTTGCCAGGGTTGAGGCAGACTGTCACCAGCTAACCTGGGAAATGATATTTATAGATCACAGTCCCTCCTACCCCGGGTCCCCAGCCTCTCCCTGTGCACTTGTCGGTGAGCCCCAATTATCTGTGAATGGAGGAGAGGGACCCTGGCAGGTCCAGAGGAAGCAAGGAATGTGATAATAGGCCCTTCACAAGCTCAAACTTTCTGTGTTTTTCCATTATCTCAATTCATCTCTCTTCGGGTGGCTTGCTTCCCCCTTGTCTGGCTTATTGTAATAATTTCACATGGTGGTTCACAGCAGAAAGTGCATCCATGCCAGAGGTAGGGTCTGGGGCTTGAATGTGGAGTGACTGCGTGATGATAGACAAGTTATCTCATGTCCCAAGAACTCTTTTATCTTTATCTGCAACACTGAGACAGGTACACATGTTGCTCAGGGGACGGGGGTACAAAGAGCCTCCAGCACTCTGCCTGTTGTACAGTGAGTGCTCAATAGCTGTAAGCCACAGACTCCCTCAGCTGGACCAGGGTGCCACCTGCAGTTGAGCCTTGCAGAGTTGTGACTCAGTGGTTATCATTCAGAGCACTGCCTGGAGATGGAGAAGGTATAGGGGATTGTTCACATTGATGCCAATTTCACATTACTGGAGTTTTCTTGTGTTAAAAACAAATACACCAAAAAAAAAGAAATGAGCTTTTTTTTTCTGGATATAATCTCAAGATGAAATATTGAAAAGCAAAGAAGTGCTCACTGACCTTGAGAGTTAGGGCTTCCTGGTAACCTTGGTCCCTGTCTGATCCGGGACAGGGATGAACCACTAGCCCACTCCCAGGTGGCCCATCCAATGTCCACACTCACTGAGTCTGTGAGTTCTGACCAGCAAATCTCAGCAGAGTGTTTCTGTTTCTGTCACTGCCTACTCTTATTGAATCCCTTCACCTGCTGCCCTTCCAGTGGCTCTGTGTAGCCCCTTCTGCTCATCGGCTCCATCTGCTCCCTGTCACTCTGTCCCCAAGTCCTTTCCCCTTCTCTTACCACCCTTCCCCAGGCCCCACCTTTTTCCTTCGTCTTTCCTGCAGCCTTGCGCGCTCCGGGCTCCCCCTGAACACCACCTCCTTTCCAAGCCCTCGAGCTGTATCATTAATGCCTTCTTTGATGCAGCCCACAACCTCATGATTATTCTGAGGTCAGGAGATGCAGGTGCTGCGCAGCTCGCTGAGGCCTCTCAGAGGGCCTCTGTCCGCCACCCCTCCTGCTCGACAGGCCTGGAATCCTAATGGGCCACTGGCCCCACTGCTCCCTGCAGCATCACCAGGAACTTTCATCTTCGTCGGTCCCCCCTCCCGAGGATTCTGAGAGCGTAGCCACAATGAAGCATTGATTCAAGGAGTGGGGGGCTGCGGCCCCGACAAAGGGTCCCAATGATGAGACACGGGAAAGGGGGCGCTCTACGGGGTTATAGAATGCCTTGCAGATGGGGACAGAGGAGCTCTAAATGGGGTACTGTCCTGTCACTTGGAGAGGGAGTGACAGGAGCAAGTGTGGGCCATTTGAAAGGGGCATTTTGAAATGACGCTCTTGTCAGATGGAATCACGCAATCAGAGCCGCGTGGAGGGCCCCTGCAGCTCACAAAAATATCAGATGACTCATACCCCAATATTCAGTCAATGTTCTGGTTTGGGAGGTGAGAGCCACACAGCTCATTATTATTCCAGCTCCGTGTTCCTGAAGGCTGGGCCTGCTGCTGTTCTCCAGGCTGTAATAGGATTGGTCTCACGAAGCAGAGACCAGGGAGGCCTGGAGCTGTGTGGGCGGATGGTATGGAAAACTGATCCTGCAGTCCTGGGGGGGAGAGACAGGGAAATTTGTTTTTCTTTTTCTTTTTTTTAATTGTTAAGTGAAAAATATTAATAAGCTTTGTTCATTCATTCAGCAAAATTCATTTGTTCAGCAAAGGTTTATAGAGCTAGGCTCTGGGCTGGGTGCTGGGGAAGCAGAGGCCCCTCTTCTGAAGCCTAAGAGCCTGAAGGGAAACTGACGAGGAGAAAGGGTCGGGTCCCAAGGCCACGTATGGGGTGCTGTAGGGTGGTCTTGTTGCCAAGGGCAGGAAGGGTTCTATGAATTTAAAAGGCAGAGTGTTTCCAAAAGCTAATTATTCCTCCATTTTCTCTCAGCTGATAAGCCACTTATTTGAAGCAAAGCATGCCAGGAAGACATTTCAACAGTATCCATTTTCAAATGGATATTACAAAATGGCTTCCCTCAAACCCGGGAGAGATAGCGGCATCCTTGAGAGTGTCTCAATGCCTTCAAAGGAAACGCTTATTCTCTGGGATAAGAGTACTTTCTATTACTACCTTTTCCATAATTGCTCAATGCCAGGCTTTTCTAAGCTCTTTAAATATATTATCTCACTGTCCCCTCACCAGCCACATGAGATGGGCTTTATTATCCCCGCTGTAGAGATGGATACTGAGGCCTAAAGAGATGAAGTGACTTGCTCCCAGCTCCATAGCTGAGCCTAAACTCAGTTCTGCTTGGGTCCATAGCCATGCTTTTTGGCTCCTGGTACTCATGCTTTGGTCACTGTGGATCCTCAGTGCAGAGGACAGCACACGTGGTCTGCTAACACTTCCCCCCAAGGGCCCAGCGAGGTAAATTCGGCTCCTGTGTCCAGCTTCCTAAAATGATGACCCTGAACCACAGGCGCCACCACCGTCACCATCCACATCACCACCATGCGTGGGACCTTAAGAAAGGTCTTCTTGACCCTTGATTGACTGGTACTGCCAAAAGCAACAAGGAGGAGCCAAGAGCTGCCTGTACTCATCACATGAGTTGGAATGCATCACTTTCGGTCTGAGTTTCTGTTGCCATGTCTATAAAACAAACCTGACAGTCCCTTTGCAGGAATAATAAGAGCTAAATTGTATCAGGCTCTTAATACCTACCAAGTTTGGAGCTAAGCCTTGGTATAAACAATTTATGTAATCCTTACCACAGCCCCATGCTGTGATTGGAGGGCGAGGGGCACTGCCCAGCATTCCTCAGCTGATGTGGAAGAGCAGGGTTTTAGGAAATCTCTCAATGGCCTCCAGCCTTAGGCTGCTTTGGGGGTGTTGTTGTGAGACTCAAATGAGAAGATCGAAGTGACTGCATCCCATGCAGAGTAAAAAGTGCTAGACACATGTGAGGAATGATTTGAGGCATGGAAGACAGCCAAGAGGTGACTTGCACAAAAATGAGGAAAGACGACAGGCCTCCAGGCTGACTGCTTTGTGTATTTGTACCCGTTCTCCTGTTGCTTCTCATCTGAGCATATACCCATCTTCATTGGAATCGGGGTATCGATTCTGGCATCATTCATAGTGCTGAGGGGCGGATGGGCCTAGAGATGCATGTGACATTGGAATGCCACTGAACTGAGAATTCGGAGCTCTGGGGAAATGGCTGAAATAACGGCTTTCTTGCATGTTTTGAGAAAACCACTGTGAGAATCATGCAAGTTCATCAGGATGGGGGCACCATATGATTTCAAGAATATGACAAAGTATAATTTGTTTTTTGTTGAAGTTGTTGAATGTTATATAACCCTCTTGGATCACTGTGTGAAAGGGGTTGAATCATCTGATATGGATTAAAAGAAATAATCCCTAAGGTCCTTTCCATGACTCTTATTTTTTTATTTATTATTATGATTTTTTTTTTTTACAATTTCTTGTCATCCATTTAGAGTACTTGTGTTTAGATACTATAATTTACTAAATAATACTTCCTTGGGGCTATTGGGTTGGAATCATAAAGCTGAGGGGAATTCCCCCAAATTTACTCCACCTCCTGTTTACAGATGAAGACATTGCATATCGTTAGAACAGTAAGGTGTGATGTCATAGAGCTGGTTTGTGGCATTGGAGCCACCATGTAGTCATTGCAACTTACATTCAATGTTTTTCCAGTTATAGCTTCTCCCCCGAGTCTAGTCACTCTTTGGGAGGCTCCAATTTCTGTTATCATTTGTACAGAGCAACTCAGACCCCCGCCAAGTGGGTAATGTTCTCCATTTTTCCTTTATTCCCCCAGGACAATTCAGCAGTGGCTTGCAAGGGTCCAGTCTCTTCTCTACTGCAACGAGAACGGGTTTTGGGGAACCTTTCTGGAGAGCCAGAGGAGTTGTGTGTGCCACGGTAGCACCACACTTTGCCAGCGCCCCATCCCCTGCATCATAGGAGGGAACAACAGCTGCGCCATGTGCAGCCTGGCCAACATCTCCCTCTGTGGCTCCTGCAACAAAGGCTACAAGCTGTACCGAGGCCGCTGCGAACCACAGAACGTGGACTCTGAGCGGAGCGAGCAGTTCATCAGCTTCGAGACCGACCTGGACTTCCAGGACCTGGAGCTGAAGTACCTGCTGCAGAAGATGGACTCGCGCCTCTACGTCCACACCACCTTCATCAGCAACGAGATCCGCCTGGACACCTTCTTCGACCCTCGGTGGCGCAAGCGCATGTCCCTCACTCTCAAGAGCAACAAGAACCGAATGGACTTCATACACATGGTGATCGGCATGTCCATGCGCATCTGCCAGATGCGCAACAGCAGCCTGGACCCCATGTTCTTTGTCTATGTCAATCCCTTCAGCGGGAGCCACTCGGAGGGCTGGAACATGCCCTTTGGGGAATTCGGCTACCCCCGTTGGGAGAAGATCCGTCTCCAAAACAGCCAATGCTACAACTGGACTCTCCTGCTGGGCAATCGGTGGAAAACGTTTTTTGAGACGGTCCACATCTACCTACGTAGTCGGACTCGGCTACCCACCCTGCTGCGGAATGAGACTGGCCAGGGCCCCGTGGACCTGTCTGATCCCTCCAAGAGGCAGTTCTACATCAAGATCTCGGATGTGCAGGTGTTCGGGTACAGCCTGAGGTTCAACGCCGACCTCCTGCGCAGCGCAGTGCAGCAGGTTAATCAGTCCTACACACAGGGCGGCCAGTTCTACTCCTCCTCGTCCGTGATGCTCCTCTTGTTGGATATTCGGGACCGAATTAATCGCCTGGCCCCTCCGGTGGCCCCGGGGAAACCCCAGCTGGACCTGTTCTCCTGTATGCTGAAACACCGCCTGAAACTGACCAACAGCGAGATCATCAGGGTGAACCACGCACTGGACCTCTACAACACTGAGATCCTCAAACAGTCGGACCAGATGACAGCCAAACTCTGCTAACGCGGGACCCCGGGCCATGGACTGTCCCTTTTGTTGTACAAAACACAACAGAACAAAGCAAAGCTAAACAAAACACAAAAATTTGTAAAATGTAATTAATGTTCAAAGAAAAAGGAGGAAAAATCTTCATTTGTTGGAAAACTAAAACGTTCTAGCAACTGTATAAAAACCGTCGGGCATGTTTGTTACTTCTATACTCTGTCATGAAGAAGGGTCTCAGCCTTTGGTGGAGCTTTGAGGGAGTAGCTCGGTAGGCCTCAGGTGCTGTCTGGAGCGGGGAGAGGGAGAGCTTATGCAATGAATTGTAAAGATCTCTGCTGTGCAGGTGCTAAGATTAAACACTAAAGAGAGAGATATATGTAATGTACAACTGACACTGCCATTTTTCCTTGTGGGAGGAAATGGACATAGATAAAGAAGATATTTCTTCGGTTAAGATTTCTTCCCTCTTTATGCTTAATTCCTTGTGGTTTTTTTTTCTTTGACTCATTCTCAAACAGGGGTGAGGGGATGCAATGACACTACTATCTTACTCATATGGCTTCTTTTCTTATCAATAAATGGAAACTGATGGAAATTGGCCAGCAGGTGGGCTTGGGAGGAGACACATTCACATAAACACAGGGTAACCTCAGATATTAGTGCAGGAAACTTTTTAGTTTGGAAAATAGGATCCGAGAGGCATGGCATACTCATTTTAACACCCACAATAACTGCCTGAATTGAGTTTGAATCCTGCTTTCTGGTGCCCTTAAATGTGCAGCTTCTTCCAAAACACACTGACCGCTTTTGTGTTTTCCCCTTCAACAAAGTTTCCAAGGGATGAAATGTTGTTCTATCTCATAGTCATTCTGTGCACGTGAAGAAGTTCCTCCTGCTACTTTCACCAAAAAGAAATAGTGTAGTGTCAGATTTCCTACAAATGCTTTCCATATTAAAGTCTTAATCTGAATAAAATCAAGGCCATAATTTAAAAAATAATAATGTAAGTTTTAACGTTGCCTTGGTTTACCATTGTTCGGCCACACAAGCTTCCTCAAGTATCTAAAATAATTTCATTTCATTAACACTTAATACACATGGATATGTACCCACACCTACCTGGCCATCTACACAACAGCATAAACACTGCCACTTCTCTGGCATCTGTGAAAAGTGAGTAGCTATGTGAATAATTTGAGTTGAACAGAAATGACTACAAGAAGAAAGCTCATCTCAAAGCACTTTTGTAGAGGATTTGGGTAGACACTGCTTCTTAGTCTCTAGGGTTCGCCATTCATCCTTTTGCTAGAGGTTGCTCATAAGAGGTACATCCCAACCATCTGGATCCTTATTTCTGCATTGGCAGCAAACTCCAGAATCACAAAAATTTAGAGTTGGAAGAGAAAATAGGATTACTTTGGTTTAAGCTTCTGCCCAGTGCAAATTTCTTCTTCATTGCTGTTGGGAAGTCACCACTGTTCCCTGATTGGACCATTGAGGGGACAGGAAACTAATTAGTCCTCTTTTCCATTTTCCTTAAATTCTTCTTTTGCAGAAGGGAAGTAATAACCCTCATTCCAGCTTATATTATAAAACAAAGCTAGCAATTAGAATTTCTTTCCATACATTGACCATCTTGCATACCTCCGGTTATGGAGGGTATATTTCTCTCCCATATTAATGCTATACTAGATAAAATTCAGAGACTTGTCTTTGAAGTCTCTTGAGTTTGTGATAGTATAATGGAAAGAGAACACCATCCCTCATGTAATTTATATTAAAGTGAAAATGGAGGACTTCAATGCATAAGAGGTAAAGTATTATCCAGTTTAAGTAGGGGTAGATTTTTTTTCCCTAGAATGCTAAATCCCAACTTTAATGTTCTCATTTTTAGTATGAATTAGCATACATTTTATGCCATCTTTAACAATTAGTGTGCACTTCACACCTACATAAATTTTGGACTTTGGCTTTTAAGAGGGTTCAGTGTTCATTTAGTGTGGAAATCCTTTGCCAGAGATCACATCACAGTTTATCTATCAAGCACAAGATTTTGCAAATGGCCAGTAAATCATCAAACATTTCTAATAGGTGGTGTGATAACACCAAAGGTATAAATATTTGTAAGTAAATAGTACATGCCTTGTGCTACTTAAAAATAATGAAACACACACACACACACACACAAACCTATTACAAAGAACAATACTGAGAAAATACTCTAAGACCAGCTATCATGGAGTCAGGCACAGAGAGAGGCATGAGAATAGCTTTACAGAAGGGATATGTTTCTGAGAGTTGAGAAATTATTAGGAGTTGGACCAAAAGACAGGAATGGAATGACCAAAGAAGCCAAGAATGCAAAATCACAAATGTATTAATAGGCCATTAAGGGCATGGGTCCTAATAATACTTTTTAAAAGTATCATTTTAAGTAGTAAACCTACCAAGTGGAATGAGGATTGTGATTTGATAAAAGAATATAAGGCCATCATCCATAACCATTATGACCTGAAGAATGAATTTCAGACTGTTCTGCAGTTGCCCACCCACCCTTTCCTCCTTCATCCCCACCTTCCATGCACATCCCTGGATTCCTAATGTAACAACTCTTGTATTTGCTCAATACTTTACAGATAGACACACAATCTCCAACTGCACTTACTTCCTAAGCCTCATCATAATTTAATTAGGACTTTCAATCTGAGTTCTTCACCAGACTTCACCAACTGAATGTTTTGGGAAAAGCCTTTGCTCTTCACCTTGAAAGCATTAACTCAATCCTTTCATGTGAGAGAATACAGCCATGTCTAATGATTGGAAAGGGCATAAAAATAGAGAGAATTTCAAGGAGAAACATTCAGACATCAGAAATTTATTATTGGGTGAGAGAAAGTACTTTGCTATGAAGGGCCACAAAGTTCTGTAGATTTCCAAATGCTTCTTTTTTGGCCCTGTGAACTAACAAGGTTACTCTCTACCTGGGAGGAAGAGAAACCTGGAGGCTTCAAGTGAGATTTTAATTCAATTAGTGTCTTACCAATTGGATGCAGCACCAAGGACCTGCAGTCTCTGATTAATATGCTGATGCTAAGACACAAGAGTGAACAGAATGCCCATTTGGATAAGGCCTGGCAGCAAAGCATGCCATTGCCATGGAAACCACAGAAAGCCATTAATTAGCTATCAAGTAAAATCATTGGAAAATTCTGGACCCTGATATATCTGCCCCTATTAAAGAGAAGGGCAAGGAGAGGGTCACACTAACAGTAAGGCTCCTTTTGGCAGTTAAAATCATAGTCACAAGAGACTACATCTTGCTAAGAGGAGAAAAGATTGGCATATAAAACAAATGGACACAATAAAAATGAAGCTTTGAGATTATTCAAGTCCAAGAATATAATTTGGAATGTGCGATACTTGTTGGGGTGTCTATATTGATAAAATTATCTCCATGGAAAACATTTTTATCCTATTATCTGTTCTTTGGAATGTAAGTGATAATAATAAGAATCCACTAGATGGTGATAAATGATCAGGGGAAGAGATCACACCACCAAAGGGCGAGGCATGATTAACCCCTAATATAATAGATGCAGATCGCACAACTTTCAAGTTAATAGAGGAAAAATTAAAAATTGAGAAGAAAGCAGAAAATAAAAAATTAAAATAACTGAACATATATAAACAGACACAATAACAAAACTTACTACACAGAAAAATCACAATAAATGTAACTGGATAAAACTGATCAGTAAAAAAAACCAGGTTGTCAGATAGTAAATTTCAAATTACAAAACATGGTGAAAATAAAACATGCCGGACATAATAAATAGAAAGAAAGCCAATGTAACACAGTTAATGACAGTTAACATAGATTTTATGGCCACATACATGATTAAGGTTAAAAATGGTCCATTTATCAGGAGGAATGAACAGAAAATCAGATACATAGAAATGAAGATTCTTAGGGCTAAAGGGGTCCATAAAGATGTTTAAGACTTCAGCTTTCAGAGATTAAGGACTTATATTCAAAGTCATTCTACAAGCTTTGCACACTGACTATAAAGTTTAGCTCCCTTTTCACCATCTTAGAATGAAAGGTTGTGTAGCTCAGTCGCCATAGCTACACAAGAATCAGCCCCTGACTTTTCACCTAATGTGTTATCAAACTTACATGCACAAAACATAATTCTATCTCTGTCTCTCTGTCTCTTTCTCTCTGGCTTTTCCTCTCTTCATTTCTTTTTCTTGTAATCAAAATCATATACACGGAATTTTTCCATTGAGGATCAGCCAAATCCTTGGATGTATAATGACCTCAGGTTAAGTGAAGGTCACAATCCTCCTGGAACCTGCATACTATCAGTAGCTCTGGTCTTGCCAATACAAAATTCCTAGAAGGCAGAGATTGCCTGAGTGAAGTTTTCGATCTCTATTCTTTCTCTTTCCAAACTACGCTAAGGGCCTATAGTTACAAACATAAGGTCATTCTTTGTTTTTCAGCATCTCATCTGTCAACATTGAGTCAAGGCATATGGTGCATTCTCTGACCATCTTGGCTTGAAATTCTCCTTTCCTTCCAACCAACTCAGAAACCAAGAATAATACAAGGGATGGAATGGAATAGATCTGAATCATGGACCAGCAAGTGCCTCATGTTTATTACATGAATTTATATAATTTGGGGGAGGAATTACAGGTCTCTTTACTTTTACTTAATTTACAGGGAGTTACATATCTCTTCAAGAAATGTAAAAACTCTGGGATTTTTCCTAGTAAAAATGTGCCCTTGCATACATTTTGAGCACTATTTCACAGACCTCTTAATAATATATCTTGAACATTCTGAAATGCTACACACCTTAGGTCAGCATCTCCAATCCAGTCTCAACCATACATACAGTTCCCTTTTAACCATCTCAAGTAGAATTGTGCTAGGATCACATATCAAGTTCATGTAGCCATTTGTACGGCACCATCCTGTCCTCAAGCAGTCTTAATATAAAGATAAATCTCTTGATAGGAATAGTAGTGGTGCTCACTTTAATAAATCTCAACATATGCTAGATCTAAATTTGTTGAGAAGGTATGTTTTTTTATAAGTATCAACTAACAGATGCTTCAAAATTAAAACATAACAAGCTAGTTTAGAGGATGAAGAGCAATGCACGGGTAAGTGTTACTTCTTGAATAGACAAGAGAGTCTAGGTCATCAACCCTGGTACAAGGGTGGACACACAGTTTGAAACAGAGTTTGCTAAATCTGTAAAAGAAAAACCTCCATTTAGCAGCTTGGATTAAGCAAGTGGATTTCATGAATCAAAAGTTGAGTTAAAACACAGAAAATTCCTTGTTGGTAGGCCTCTACTGAAGCTGCCTTGGTTCCATCCCAGGACAAATCCTTCCCACTGAGAGTACAGAAAGACTCTGATACCGTTATGACTTCACAGTCTTGATAAAACTTCTAAATGGAATCATTTACCCCAAGAAGAGAACAGCTCTCATATAAATTTTGAATAGAAGCTTAATGGATGATGATAAGGAGAAAGAAGGGGGTACCCACGCTGCAATTCTAAATTTGAGTGTTGACATCATAGAAGATGACTACTCATGCCCCACGTGCACCACATCAACTAATGATTCCTGCCAGCTTTATCCAGGGTTGGGAGACTGGTCTGACTTTGCCACAGGTCTGAATAAAGAAGGAAATCGTAATGCTCTCATAAATTAGGGAATGATTATGAACACTGCTCAGAGTTTGTTCATTACATGATGTTATTGTTCAATACATGATTAGAAATTAATGTAATGTCGCCTGTTACTCCTCTAGTGCCCAAAAGGGTTTTGAGCTAAAAGGCTTGGCCCAAGCACTGGAGTTTCCTCGATTATTAGGCCCCTACAGAACAGAATTAGTACTCGAATTTTCTAATTCCCAGGTTAGTGATTTAACCATTATACTTAACAATATTCCTGACAAGAGAAACAAAAGGCTAAGAACTCAGAAACAGGCTTTAGAGCTTGGCTATTGACTAGCTATGCAACTTAACTGAGATGTCTAGCCTGTCTCGGATTCAGTTTCTTCTTCTGTAAAAAGAAAGGAGATTTTTCCATAGGTCCTCCCTAATATGGTTGTAAATAGAAGAGATCACTTTTAAAGAGACTAGCACAATGCCCGACACAAGAAGCCTATTTATTTGTTAAATAGGTAACACAGTAAAAAAAATAATGAAATAATAATAGCTGAAATCAACTGAGCTCATTTTTAGACCACGTAGTACAGTGAGGATTTGATGTGCGCTATCTGTGTTGTAGTCCATTTAGGCTGCTCTGACAAAATACTGAGGCTGAGTAATTTGCAAACAACAGAAATGTACTTCTCACAGTTCTTGATACAGGGAATCAGCAGATTTGGTGTCTGGTGAGGACCTGTTCCTCATGGAAGATGTCTTCTTGCTGTGTCCTTACGTGGTGGAAGGGATGAGGGAGCTCCCTGTAGTCTCTTTTATAAGAGCACTAACCCTATTCTTGATGGTGGAACCCTCGTGATATAATCACCCCCCAAAGTCCCCACCTCTGAATACTATCACCATGTGTATCAATTGAAAACCTGAATGTGAGTGGGCCCCAGCATATAGACCATAGTATCATATTTAACTTCACGGTGACCCAAGGAGGTGAGTCTAATTTCCACTTCAGTGCACACATGGAGAAAATGAGGCTGATAAAGTTAATGTAACTTGTCTGTGGCTTCCCAAGTAGTAATGGACTATGAATTAGCCTCCTCACTGCACCACAGGCTATTTCCTCAGTAAGTACAACATAAGCACTCTAACAAATCTATCTGTAAGAATAGCTAAACTGTAAATATCACAGGGTGCCACTCCTTTAATACAGAGCTGTTAAATTCCTCCACAAAGCAGACTCAGGGTAAGGGGACAGTGTTATACATAATGACACCTGAATCCCAGAGCTTCATCAGGGACCCAGGAGAAAACAGACTGTCTGGGGCCAATTTTCTATCTGGAAGAGTGGTGTCTGGCTCAGAGCCCAGACGCATTTCTTGCTCAGCCATGAGCTCATGAGCGTGCTGGCTCTAGTAGGGCCACTGCCTCTTTGGCAAAGGACTATTGACTTGCATGCCTGGTTCTTCTCTGAAAAATTACTGTGGAAGTGAAATGGGCAGGTGGTGTTTGGTGGCATGGGTAATTGAGGTCAGAATAAAAGTTATCATCTCTTCTCCAAAGCTATAGGACAAAGAAGAGACCTCTGGTCAACAAGGCCAGTTCCCACATTACAACATAATGGGTGGAGTTGGACCAGGCTGGTCCAAGGCTACTGAGAACTCATCTCAAGAGCCATCCACTGTTGGCCTCCATGTCTAGCAGGGATCTTTAGAACAGAGGGGAGGGATGGAGAATGACTTCTAAAGACAGTACACCACGCTCGGTGAAGACACTATCCTTGTTTAGCTCCCTGCTCTCACCATACTTGTTTATATTATTTGTGTCTTCCTGATCTCCTAAGTTCCAGAATTGTCATTCTTGGCCATAACATGCAACCCATATTTTTTTTTTCTTCTCTGGTGGGTGGAAAGATAAAAATGAAGATACTATGTCATGAGGAGGGATTTTAATTGCTTCCAAAAGCACAATATTGGTATTTGAAAAAAAAAAAGGGAATTGAAATGCTACCCTGGAACCCAGTAGGTTCTACATCAGCCAAGTCATAGAGAATGGACTCAGCACACATTGACCAAAGAGGAAAAGAAGGCACACATTATTCCCTAAACCCACTGAAACCTAAATAAGTTTTGCAATTACTTATTTAGCATAGGAACTAAGTGTTCAAGATGAGGTGGAGAGGTTTGAAGCATGGGGTCTGAGGCCCCAGGGGTTCAATTCTTGGTGAGGCCCTTTACAAACTGTGTGATCCCGCAGTCACTGAATCTCCGTGTACCTCTTTTTCTTCTGTTGTGTGAAGAGAACGCTCCTGCTGCATTGGGTTGCCAGGACACATTTCTTTTGTCCACATTCCCATGACTGACCTGAGTTAGTGTAGTTAAGGCCTGCCTAGATCTCCCTGGTACCTAGCAAGCATCCAATAGAAGTTAGCTTTCATCATTCCTTTGATCCAGGCATGGCCCACAACCAAGGTATGAAACATTGTTCCATTATGTCCTTTGGCTTCCCTTAGTGTGTGTGTGTGTGTGTGTGTGTGTGTGTGTGTGTGTGTTTGTGTGTGTCCTCTGGCATCATCTCCAGCATAGGAACGGAGAAGAGTTAACTTCTAAAAGTTAACAGATGACAAATGGCCACACTTACCTTTAAAATTCCAAATAAGGGGAGGGCACAATCCAAAGAGACAATAGAGTTTTTAAACAAAGAGAATGGCATCTAGAAACAGAAGCCAAAAATGACTGAATCTGTAAGAGAAGGAGCTCTGAGTAACTGTACCCAGTGTCCTCTTCCCTGACAAGCTTGGTACAAGCCTCACCCGATTTCCAGGCAAGCAGGGATGTTGCTTAGCAACCCAGCCAGGAACAGCAGAGAGAGCTCCGTGCTGGTGCATTCCGAGCTGCAACTGTAGCGGTGAAAGGCACCAAACCTTCACTTAAAACACAACCTACTGCGAAAGGGACCCCATCAAATTGGAAGCACCTGGGAGGAGAGTTCTCTGAGGAGTAAGGTTGAGTAGGAGGCAAGCAAAGGGGAAAATACTCAATCTAAATTAGTGAGAAAATACAGTGTTTCCTTTTCTTTATCTTCTTCAAACACTGCAGAAACTTAATGTGCTAAGAGAATTGCCAACCCAAGGACTTGGTGAGTCTGCTTTATTGAATTTCGACAATTGAGGCCAGCAGGACCTACCCAGTTTCCAGCTCATGTAGGCAGGCCATCTCTCCTTCAACTGCAGGCACTTGATTACCACCTACAGGTTCAATCTCAAGTACGATCTGCAGAAAATATTGTCCTTAGTGGAGATCAAAGGTGTTGGAGTTCAACTCTGTATTCATTCTTGCACTCAACTTGTATATATATATATATATATATATATTGAAACTGGCAGTTTAGAAAGGAAGCCAGACAGTAGATTTAAAATACCTGTTAAGGAGAGGGAAGTATAAGATGGTATCCGATTATATAACATGGACCTAATCTGGAATGGACAGGGATTGGAAGGTCATGAAAACCATCATAGTCTTGGATGATAAGTCAAGTGGAGTAAAGAGAGTAAGGAAATCTTACTCCATGCAGAGTAAACAGTTTATGCTGTTGTCCAGTTCAGCTGGAGAGGAGAGACAGGGAGAGAGAGAGAGAGGAGAGAAAACTGGGGCTATGCACAGGAGTAGTAGCTAAAGACAGAGTATTACATAGTCATGGAGGGAAATGTAATGCAATTCATAGAAGCATTCTAGGTTTTATTCTAAGAGCAATGGGCAGCCATTGAAAAATCTCAAGCATATTGACATCTGATCAAATATATTCGGCATCTTCTCTATATTTGTCTTCCAGCATTTGGGTCCTTGCTGTACTACATGGAACTGCTAGCTGGATATTCTAATAGATTTCCTTGTGTTTGGAGAAAGAAGACCTGGCAATGTCTTTGGCCACGTCTCCACCCCTTCCCTATGTGCTACTCGCTATCATTTTCTCCATTTTCCCAGCACAGGTAAAAATCTGAATAGTCTTTGTCCCACAGTCTATTGAAGCTGGGGCTGAATCAACTACTTGACCAGGAACTAATCAAAGGGATGGTCTCAAGTTCTGATGAGCCCAATGATGACGGAGGAAACCCATCTGGCTCACTCATCCCTTTTAAACAATGGCTGAGAGCACAACTCTGAAGTCAGCACCCCTTGAGGCCTTCAAGACTTAGCTGTGTGACCTTTTGCAAGTCACCTCATCTCTCTGAGCCTGAGTTTGTCATCTTTACATCAATATATCACTCACCTCATGGGGTTATTATGAAGACTAAAAGAGACTGTAGAAAGAAAACACCTATAATAGCACCTTGCCCATAATAGGAAAAAAATTCAATCTTATTTTCTTTCCACCCTCCCATGAAACTATGTTTTTTTTGCACACATTTCTGATTTTGATTCTTACAGTGACTTCCTGAGATTAGAGAATTAAAGGAGATTATGCATACACAGCACCAGGTACATAGTAAAAAACAAGATAAATAGAGCTATTAATAGTAATTATTATCATTAATGAAGCAGCATACCCCAATGGAGGGATTAACTATGTCTTATTTTCTTGAATATAGGTTCATCATAAATGAACAAGAGGCAGCCATCCATCTTGATGGCTCCTTTCTGTCTTTGCACAAGTTCCACCCGCAGAATTCAACATTTATTCTCTGAGAGCTCTTCCCAGTCTTTGAGAAGAAACGACAGCCCTTGAGACCTTCATCTTTGTTTCAGAGACCATCCTACAAAAACCACCATCTGGGAGATTATCACAATGGCTGCATCATACAGCCCCGGGGGTACATTCTCATGATAGAAGAATGGCTGTCCGTGGGACAGTTGAGAATGGTGAGGGTTGCTATGGGCCGAACTGTGTCTCCTCACCCCAAATTCCTATGTGCAGAGTCCTAGCCCTTGATACTTTAGAACATGACTGTGTTAGGACATGGGTATTTAAACAGGTGACTGAGATGAAATGAAGTTGTTAGCGTGGGCTCTTAAGCAGTTGTATCCATATAAGAAGAGGCCACCTGGACATGAAAAGAGGTCTCGGAGCTGTGTGCCCCATCGAGGAATGAACTTGTGGGGATGTGGTAAGAAAACGGTCATCAGCAGGCCAAAGAGAGGGGCTCCAGAAGAAACCAAACATGCCACACTTTGGTTCATGAAAATATAATTCTGCTTTTGAAGTCATCCAGTCTGTAGTAGGTCAAGGTAGAGGTCAGCAGTGACTGAGAACCAATGTTCTGCCTCATCTTTCTGGAACCACATGTGTTTAGGATTAATGTCATATCCAAGAGAGGGGTCAAGAGAACTTCATCTTGCTAATCAGGTCAGTAAAAACACAGAATCAGACATAATATGATGTTTTATATATATATATATATATATATATATAACATCCATATGTTGCTCAATAAGCCAATATCCATTACATGTAAGTAGGTGGAGCAACTATCGTGTCACAGTATTAAGGGAAGGGAAATGCTTATCTCAGTTTCCGTCCATTGTTTCCCTGGTACTAGAATAGCACTTCACACCAGGGATGTGCTCAGTAAGCATTTGTTCAATGGAAAAGAAAAAAAGAAAATCAAGTAGCCACCGGTCCCATTCCTCAGTCAGAGGTGCACAGATAGAGGCCTAGAGTGATAAAGACACCTAGCCAATGTCACAGCAAGTCGATAACAGAGACAAGTTAGGACTGCAAACATTTGACTGCCGTGCCAGGGCTTTGCTCAAGACCTATGAAGATATTTAACAGCCTTTCCCTGAAAGTATCTGCTTCAGCATTCTTCCTGGGCCAGGCCAATGGATGGGCAGAATGATCTGGTATGACAAATCCTCTTTTCCTCTGTCTCTGTGCAAAGGGAATTTGCCATCTTCTGTGATCATCAGGCCGGCAGCATCAATCTGGAAGTTTGTTAATGACACTGACCTGAATCTGTCATGTTGCAAGAAGCTCTTTCCAGCAGCTGGGATGTGCTGCCATATAACAGCTTTATTGCACATAGAACTCTCTAATAAGCTGATTAAAAAATAAAAATTTTGAAGCCTTGATAGTACTTTTCGGGCATCAGATAAGAAGCAAAGTGAATGGAAACATCAGATGGAGGGTAAACCACGAGGAATCCTGCTGCATTAGAAGATGCTCGTATTTAGGGGGCATATTCTTCACTGTTGCCCGAGCAAGGGTCTGGCTTGATCACACCCTCATTTTAGAACTTTCTTTGGTTTGTTTTGGTGATGCTACAGCATAGGAGGCATAAAATCAGAGGTGAGCAGTGCGCCTTCCTAGGAGGGATTGACTTCTGTCTGTACCCCAAGGAAAAAGCCCATTTTAGTATGTATGTACCGGATGCTGAGGTGGAGGTACACACATTTCTCTAATTCTCCAAAAGACTCTTAAAGAAAGAAGCATATTAAAAGCTGGTGTCCAATGCTGCAATGTTCTCAGGTATAGATTTTAAGAAATGATTAGGTCATGAAGACTCTGACCTCACCAGTGGAGATTGATAGTTTAAATGGACTATTGAGGGGGGTGGTAGAAACTGTAGGGGGTGGGACCCAGCTGAAAGGAGTGATCTTTGCGGATGTAACTTAGGGACTATATCTTTTCCCCAGCCACCTCTCTCTTTCTCTGTGTCCTGGCTGTCATGAGCTGAGCGGCTTTCACTCACCACACCCTTACACCATGATGTTCTGCCCCACCTTGGGCTCAAAGCAATGGAGCCAGCAAAGTAGGGAAAGCTATGAAAAACTATGAAACCTCTGAAACCATGAGCCACAATAAATCTTGCCTTGTGTAAGTTGGTTTTCTTAGGTATTTATCATAGCCACGAAAATCTAACACAGAAGGGGATGGCCATACACATTTTAACCAAAGAGGTAACTGAGTCTCCGAACTCAGACTGAGTCTCTTTTTCCTTGGGACTTTGGAAGAACATGATTCACAAAGGTCTGTCTGGTCTACCCCTAATTTCATGTTCCCGAAGCAATTCACTGTCTACTCTCATCTAGAAAAGCTTGAGTTATCTATCATGCGCTTGGTACTGCCCATAGGTGGCTTGCTACCTCAAAGCAAGAGAAAATGCAGAAACAGTCTCCATGACTAGAACGTTTTCATAATGTGCTTGAGTGTAGTAATCTGCTGGTTGAAATATAGACCTCGTTTCTGTCAGCATTTTTCTATTTTATTGAGAAACTTCACCTTGTAAATGAGTACACTTCTTTAGAATGGACCGTTGGGCAGGAAGGATGAACTCAGGAGACCTGGGTTGCTCAAACTATGCACATTTCCAAGAAAAATCTGTCTGCAGAATTGGCCTTTGACTCACTCCTGGGAGATGATGTCTCAATGTTTGGGATATTCTTTCTGGTAAGAGAGCTTTTATATGCCTATAGCCTTGATCCTTGCTGCATCAGTTTGATCAAATAGTTTCTAAACAGTCTTATTTGGGTCCAATACCTGTTTTTGCTCTGCAGTCAAAGTACTTGAGACCAGCCATACAGGTGCTGTGTCCTATCTAATAAATCCCTAACAATGAAGCCCAAGTGAGCCTGCCTGGGAGAAACCCTTCACCTGTGTTCCCCCACACTATTGCTGGGAGAAATAACGGTGCCTGTGCAACTCCACCAGGGGAGGATACGTAGCAGCTTGCCTCTGGTTTGTCTTTACATCCCCCTTGTGGACCATTTACCTTTGCTATTTCTAATTTATACCTTTTACTGTAACAATTTTTAACAGCAAATAAAAGAGTCATTTGCTTCCCTATAGATCTAGCACTATACCTCAAAGCCCATATCTGATAGTTAAGATAAACTTAAACCTGTAATTTTCCATAGCTTATTTCACATTTTATCAGAATGCAGCAGATACCCTGGCTCTGTCAACCTCTTTTATTATTATTTTTATTTTTTCTTAATTTTTTAAAACATATATATGCTAGCAGAATGCATTACAATTCTTATTACACATATAGAGCACAATTTTTCATATCTCTGGTTGTATATAAAGTATATTCACACCAATTCGTGTCTTCATACATGTATTTTGGATAATGATGACCATCACATTCCACCATCATTTCTAACCCCATGCCCCCACCCTTCCCCTTCCACCCCTCTGCCCTATTTAGAGTTCATCTATTCCTCCCATACTCCCCCTCCCTACCTCACTATGAATCAGCCTCCTTATTTCAGAGAAAACATTCAGCATTTGTTTTGGCGGGGATTGGCTAACTTCACTTAGCATTATCTCTTTGAACGCCATCCATTTACCTGCAAATGCCATGATTTTATTCTCTTTTATTGCTGAGTAATATTCCATTGTGTATAAATGCCACATCTTATCTCAGCCCTGTCCTATTTAACAGACTAATGCTGTTCTGAGACATAGGGTTTTGTTTGTTTGTTCATCTCAGTTTCATTCAACTGTTCATTTAATAAAAATTCTTTAAGCTTTAGCTATGTATCAAATGTTGCTCTATATACTGAGAAAAAGACAACAATGAAATGCCTCCGTTTTAGGAAGGGAGACATGCTGACAAAATATGAAATCGTGCATCCCAGAACCAAGACAGGTGCAACTGCAACCTATGGACAAAGCAGGCATGAGGCAGTGACCTGGTGCTGGGTCAATCATCTCTTATTTGCACTCTAAAACATCCACTCTTCCTTTATCATTCATATCAACTCCTTATTCTTTCCTCACCTTTCAATTTTCTCTTTTTGACTCATTCTGTAGTGATTTCCAGTACCCACTCAGGATTCAGTTAGCATCCTCTCTAGATCCCTTGCCAACCATGGTCATTTGGATCAGATGCTCTATTGAACGCCACTCTTGGTCTCTGCCTGTACTAAACTCAAGGTCATTCAGATTTGGGCTGGACCTGCCTTGCAGTCTTCCTAGAATTTTTGGCTGCAAGGCTTTTGCTGCTAGAGCACAAATTGTACCTCCAGAGACCTAGAGGCTGTGGGGTACATTGTAGTGCAAGTCCAGGTCCTGGATTTGCTTATCCAAGCTGAGTCACCATCCATTCACCTCCTGGTTTCAGGGCAAGATTTAAAGCTTTCATGTTGGCTTATCGATTTCTTTAGGTATGCTCCAAATTGGCTCTCTGCTGTTGCATATTTTAATTGTTACTGTTTTGTTCTTCATCCCAAGGTGATTTTATCAGGAAGAACACATGCTTTAAGAAGCTGAATTAAATACACACAAATCTCATTAATTCAGACTCCACTAACTCAGGCTGAACTCAAATATAACTTTCTACTCTCTCGGAGTAAAAATAAAATTCTAGTTAAATTAGTGGTGGAAATAAGATTTTAGGAAAAGGAAAAGTTTTCACCTGCTTCAAAAACAGTGTTCCCAAACACTTTTAGGCATTCTAGAATGCTACCAGCATATAAATAGTTTCCTTTATGTTTTTTTTTTTTTTCAGTGAGGCTAATGGCTTGCTCTTCAAGGAATAATTTCCTGGGTGGCAAAGTTTCTCTTTAGTTAGCTATTCTGCAGAATTGGGAGAAAATAGGCATATGTCTTATAAATTTTCACCAAATCCAGCCCCTTCTAAATATAATAGAGGCATATTTTATCTATGCCTAAATATATATGCATGCACTAAAACCACAATGGAAACATATAATTAAGTGGCATACTTATGGTTGGCAGAATTTAGGGTGATTTTTATATTATACTTCATATTTTAAGTATTTTCTGTGATGAGTTCTTTATCACCAATGTAAAAATATTTTTCTTAAAATCACTAACATTTAAAATTATTTAACAGATATTTTCCCCTATTTGGTATATATTGAGTAAAGCTGAATTATATTCAGCATGTACAAACAAGAGGACTTGGTGGATAGTGTGAGAAGCTGGCTTACCACTGGTCTGAAATTTATCTTCAGACCATCTTTGTTGAATGAAGTCAAACTTGTCTTGAATTCAGTTAGGAATATAAAGTGAGCCAAGGCTACTTCTTATTTCATGTCAGAAACCACCTATTTCCTTCATATTTTGATAGGATTCTAATTAAATTGTTATTAAATATGAAGGATATATTGATGCTGCCATATTTTCCAGGAACTCTGAGGTGTCAAGGAAACTAAGGCAGTTTAGATTCACCATAGGGGACTACATGGTTACTCATGACATATAAGCTATAACTAGCACTAAATACCTCCAAGAAAACTTCTCTTACTCCTCTTAGTTAACATTACAGTTATTACATTACGATCACTGAAGCAATATTGAATATCCTATTCATGCCAGGTAAATGTCCCTACATTTGAAAGGTACAATTTACCTTTTAGAGATCAATAATTACAGATTGATGCTCAGGGGTATAAAATAAACTGCCTAAGATCCCACAGCTCATGAATTGTGGGGGTTTTATTGAAACCCACATTCATCCAATGGGAAACTCCTGCTCTGACCACCAGGCGGAACTGCCTGCTGCAAGCCTGGTAGGTGGACTTCATTCTGATGTCTGTCTAGGCAGTGTGCTGGGACCGCTAAAGAATGTTTTGAGTTTGCTGGTCCTTCTTGAACTTCCATGCTTGATTCTTGAGATAAACATGGGGTTGGATTGACCCAGATAACTCCCATGGAGACTGGAGCTCATATATATATATTTTATGTTTTTCTAAGAGAAAGCACATTGCAAAGAAAGATCAGTGGATTAGGGGTCAGATGTGTTGATTTTCAAGCTCTGTTTTGGCTCCTAATTAAGTGTGTGAACTTGAGCTTTATGTTTCACCTTTCTAAACCTCTATTTTTTTGTCAGATGATCAACATACATATAGCTCATGAGAGAAAAAAATGAGATAAATTATTTTATAGTCTTTTATTTTTTCCTTTTATTAATATAATTCTTAACTAATAAGATACTCATCTTTGTAATCATTTATCATTACATGTCTAAGCCTGCAATTCAGAATTCTCTGAACTACGCAGGGCAGATGAGTTTTTACTTAATATAGGTTTTGGTAGCCTCTGGAGAAGCAAAAACTGCTATTTTTAAATAAGGGTCAGTCCTACTTGAGTCCAGTCTGCAATCAGGAAGGTGATAATTTGTCTTCTTCCTGTCCTAACCTTCTAAAACCTGAATCTGAGCTTGGATAGTTTAATATTAATAGAATAGATGTCAAATACCTTGATGAACAATCAGGGAGGTTGTCCTAACTGTAATAATCCCTAAATCTCAATGTCATAACATAATAAAATTCTATTTCGCCTTCAGATGGTAGTCCAGTATGGATTGGTGGCTCTTTTTTTAGTAGTTCCACTCTAAGGACACAACAGTCCAGGCTCTCTTCTTGCAACATGCCCCTCTTAGATATGGCTTCTGGGGCTTGCTGCATGGGAAGAAGAGATGGAAAGTCTTGCTGAAGATTTGAGGGCTCAGAACTGGGCGTTCTGTATGTCCATAGACCACACGATGATGCCCAGAATGAGTCACCTGGTTCCAGCCTCCTGGAGTCTTGCCATGAGTACAGCAAGAGGAGATGGAAGCTGTGATCGCTGAGGCTTCTCCTCAGGAAGCAGAGCGGCAGAAGTGAAGCCTCTGTGTGTCACCATGCCTGGAGTCTGTGCCCATTGGCTGGTATCTCTGTGGTTCCAGTTGTTCAATCTCTCCTTGGCTGGGATTGCTTGTTCCAGTAATTAAAGGCAGTATTGAAATAGGTTTACATTTTGTTTCATTTCATTTCACTCCATTTTATTTTATTTTATGAACAGAGTGTGATTTTATTGTCCAAAAATTACTCTCCCAAATGTCTTATAATTGGAGTCATATAGTATAGTTCTTTTTTTTTTTTTTTGGACTAAGATTTTCACTTAACAGCATGTGCTTAAGATTCATCCATGGTTTGGATATCTGGATAACTTATTTCCTTTAATCACTCCCTTAAACAGGTGTGCTGGTGCATTGATCCATTCATCCATGGAAAGGCTACTTGGTAGCTTCCAGTTTGAACATTTACAATATATCTGCTATAAATATTCAGGTAAAGATTTTGTATAGGAAAACACCTTTCGCATCAATTGGATTTATACTTATAAGCACAATTGTATCCATGGTAAACCACTTTTGGTTTCGTAAGAAACCATCAAACTATTTCATCTCCAGCAGCAATGAATGAGAGTTCCTGTTGATCCATATTCTCATCAGCGTTTGGTATTTTTTTTAAAAATCCATCATTCTCATAAGTGTGTAGTTGCTAGGAATCCCTTTAAAGATTCAAGTGGTTTAGCAGATCCTCCTGGCATCTGCATTTTTCATTCTGGGTGGAAGTATAGCAAAATGAAGGTTAGGTGGTAATGTGAGAGAAGAGATGAGCCCCTGGTTAATGGGTGAGAAACAGCATGGGGTGAGGCTGCGCAGCCTCCTCACTCATTAGAACACCGAATGATCTCTGGTGGAAATTCAGACCTGATCCAGCAACAGTAAACTTTTTAGTGGGCTTTTCTGAATCTGTCTCCTGCATTCTTCCTAGGAACCCGGATTCTCCACTAGGTGATCTCTGTAATGCATTTCACATGGCAGAATTAACAGGGATAAACCGATCTCAGTTATCACCTGGAGAACCTTGACCATGTAGGGCTTCCAGAGAAGCACAAGATACTCATTCTTTCAGAAACAGAACTATCGATCTCTGAGGAGATGAATGCCCCTAGATAAGAGGACATAGGAGATTCAGTGAGGAAGGAGTTTAATCAATATGCTCCCAACTCTCCAACTCCCTCTTCTCTTCACATAAAGCAACGGGGCAGCCTGGAAGAAGAGCTCTATTCAAAGGTGATTGATAACATAATAGGATTTGGTATCATGCCTATGTATTATGGATAACATAGGCCATAAGGGACAACATGGGGGAAACACAAATATGCACACACTTTCACTCCGTGCTTGGAGTAGAATACATGATTAAAACCAGCCAGAAGAACAATACCAAACGTAGAATCAGAAGCATAAATAAGACCACCGATTCTTTTAAAAAAATATTTATTTTTAAATAGTTGGACGCAATATCTTTATTTAATTTATTTATTTTTATGTGGTGCTGAGACTTGAATCCAGGGCCTTGCACGTGCTAGACGAGTGCCCATACTGCTGAGCCACAATCCCAGACCAGACCATGCATTCTTAAATGCAGTGAAAAATTATTTCATGTCTGAAAGAATATTTAAATAGAGAACAAAGTTGAAAAAGCAGTGCAAACAAGGAAAACAAGATAATAAGGGAATTGCACACAAAAATTGAGTTGAATTAATTTTAAATGAAAAAGAACTAGAGGAGAAAATAAAGCCATTAAAGAAATCAGAACCCCATGAGAAGGACAGAGGAAAAAAATTGAAGACTTCTCTGAACACCAAAAACAGGGTTGTGGAGGAGGGGTTTAAAAAACATAATAGCATGAAAAAAGTAAAAGGGATAAGAAAGAAAATTATAGCTACATAATATAGAAGAAAGCAAACATATGGTTGATTAATGTTCCTGTAAAAGAGAACAAATTAGACAGGAAACAGTGTTTTATAGCAAAATAAAAAAAAAAAATAGCGTGTTAACGAAACACATATACAAAGTGGAAGTATGTCCCAAGGCTTAGAAAAGTTGATTTAATAAACAGCAGACTGACAAACATCTAAACAAAAACAGATTTAATGTAAGACATAGCAGTATAGATTATTAACTTGTAAAGACAAAGAATGATTCCAAAGGCACTAAACTGATTCTCTCTTCATCCCGAGCCCCAGGAAAGGGATGAGGAATAGACATGCATGTTCTTTTCAAGGAAACATTCAATGCAACAGTGTAACAGTGTATATCAGTTGTGTCTACCTGGTCCAGGGGGAAGGACCTGTGACCCAAGGATTTTGTACTACAGGAAATCCATGTTCAAGAATAAAGGTGACCAAAACCATTATTATACATGGTAGAACTCAGAGTAAATTTTGCCCAAGATCCTGACTTAAAAAAACACATGGTTATAAAATCCAGTCAACCAAGAAATGAAGCATAGTAACATGGATGGGAATGGAGGAGATAGGACCTCAAAGTTCTTAGGCACTGGATTTATTTTAATCTAGGACTAAGGTAAGAGAACAGTTGGGATATTTGTTACTATGAAAATTGTTAAGAACTATAAACCATGAAAATATATATGTGGAAATGAGACTAACAAGAAAAGGAAATGAGAAGAAGAGGGATTGAGGTATTAATACACAGGCACATGTTTATTATTTTTTAAAATTTTTCATTTTGGTGGAAGAATTCTATAAATATTATGTTTGATAAAACAAGAAAAGAATATTTAGACATATTCTTAATAAACTTGAACATCAGAGTTATTTTACTGTTGAAGAAACTTTCAATATTGGAGGAAATCAGATATACAAAATGAACCAAAAAAGCAAGTGCTCAAAAGCAAAATAGAAAATCCAATGGCACAAAAAATCAGAGATTAACTCAAAATAAAATGATAGAACTAAACAAAAACTGGACACATTAATTATGATTGGAAGAATTCACATCATATTTGATAAAAATCCATCATATTGATTCAAATGCAGCATGGAATTGAAAGTTAATATATTTTTCTCTCAAAAATGTTCTAAAATACTGAATAAAAACATACTATTCAAAAAAGTCAAGAATTGAGCTATCAAGATAATATAAAATCAGATTTAAAATAATTAAATAAGACAAACCATATTTTTCAATGAGTCAACAATTGAGATCTCATTGGCATGAATTTTTGGTCCTAATATCACACAGCATAGCTATTCAGAAAGAAGTTCAATAAATATAAAAATTAGTGCCCCAAAACAATATTGGTAGGGCTTTCTAATTAAATTTCCAGCTTAAGAAAGGCACATCAAGTAGAATAAAAAAATTAGATGAGATAATGTGACCTACAGACATAACTAATAATATAGATGTTATTAAATTCATACCAGAGAATAGCAAATACATGTGAAGGAGAATCCATGGAGCATTTGCATGTCCCAATCTTGGGTTGTTTAACTATTAGCATGTCAAAATTGATTTAAAAAGAGTAGAATTGAAAGATATCATGTTTCTGATCCCAATAAAGTTAAAATGGAATTCCATGGACAGGTGCACAAATCTCACCTATCTCACCCTCTAACAACTTCCAGAGTAAAGAATAAAGCACAAGTGAAAATGCTGAATATCTAGAAAATAGCAATAATGAGAATGTTACATCTCACACCTTATGCAAGAGTTGTAATTAAACTTGGAGAATAATTCATAGCAATGAGCACATTACTATGCAAAAAACCCTATGAGAATAAATAAACTAATCATTCATCTAAAAGGTCAAAAAATGAAAACAAAAATAAATGTAAGGAAAACAAAAGGTGAGAATTAATAAGTCAAACTGAAATTAATGATTCTGAAAATAGATACAGTAAAATGAATAAACACAATATAAGGTTGTTGCTTTGAAAAAAAATAGACTTTCCATTTGCTACTTAATATTAAAAGTCTTTCTAGGTCTTTCGTAAGATGGTGTAAATGATGAAATATATATGTAAACATGTTTTTATTGAAGGTGAGTGGATGAATGGGAAAAGATAATATTGCCAATAAAATCAGATAATTAGGACAAAATAGAAAAAAAGCAGATATTAGCCTCCCTGAATATTAATATAAAACCCCTAAGCTCTTAGCAAATAGAACCCATCTTTATAGAAATTAGAAATTGACACATCATAAGTAACTGTAAGCCTATTTTTAGTAAAGAAATTTAAATTTGATATTTTAAACATGATATTAAATATTGAATTACTATTATTTTATATTTAATATCTTCATAAAGCAAAAGAACCTCAGTGTGTACTTATCTCATTACACAAACGAATTAATTACAAAATTTAGCTATATTTATTTCATAGATGCTTAAAAATATGAAATAGATATTTCCTTGTTTCTTAACTTGTTTTAATTAGTTATACATGACAGCAGAATGCACTTTGATTCATTGTACACAGTAGGAGCACAACGTTTCATGTCTTTGGTTTTACATGATGCAGAGTCACACCATTCGTGCAATCATATATATACCTAGGGTAATATATGATGTCCATCTCATTCCACCATTTTTCCCACCTCCAGACCACCTCCCTCTCCTCACTCCCAATCCAAAGTTCTTCCATTCTTCCCTTGTCTTGCTCCCTGTCCCCATCATGGATTAGCATCCACATAGCAAAGAAAATGTTTGGCCTTTGGTTTTTTTAGGATTGGCTTATTTCGCTTAGCATGATATTCTCCAATTCCATCCTTAACCTGCAAATGCCATAATTGTATTCTCTTTTAATGCTGAGTAATATTGCATTCATCTTGGAATGGAACAACCATTGGACCCAGCTATCCTACTCCTTGGTAAATCAGCACACTACAGTGACACAGGCACATCAATATTTGTAGCAGCTCAATTCACAATAGCTGAACTATGGAACCAACACAGATGCCCTTCAATAGATGAAATAGATACTTCTTAACCCTATGTTAATCAAAAGCTTAGTAATTTTGAAGAAGCAGCAAGAATAGGCAAAGAAACACATTGTGTTGACTATAATTTAAAATTATTCTACAAGTATTAGCCATTGCATTTGGAGAACAGAATAAAGTACATACAAATGGAGGGATGGAAAATCATTATCAACGCATGAAAAAAACACAGACAAATAACTCAAAGTATTAGATGATAATTTATAGGTAATTGGTTAGAATTTTAATAAAAATTCAATAACACTTACAATTATACTATATTGATGTAAATTTAATTCAAGAGTGTAACTCATTTATAAATATAATAATAAAGATTAATTTCCTAGAAATAAACTTAACAAGATATGTGCAAGGCCGATATCAAGAAATCAAACTGTAAGTGCTGCTGAAGACATAAAAGAAGACTTGAATAAATGAAAAGTCTTTCTAGGTCTTTCATAAGATGGTGTAAATGATGAAATATATATGTAAACATGTATGTGTTTGTGTGTGTGCATATATATATGTAAGCCTAAATATGCAATGCAATTACAACAAATATTTCACTTTGGAACTTGAAAATATAACTTCAAAAGTTCATCTGCACAATAGGCATGGAGAAACTGCTAGAAACAGTTGAATAATTAGAGAAATGAAAGGACTAACACCCTCAAATAAATACATCACAAATCAATGTAATCTAAAACTATGCATTATTGTGGCAAGAACAAACTAATAAATTGGGAAACATAAAAGTTCTCCAGATAGGCCCAAATGCATAATGAAAAAAATGGATTATTGTGAAAATTCAAATTTATTGGAACCTATTTGCTTGAACAACAGCTAGCCATTGGTAGGCAGGGAAATGGAAGCTAATTCTCATTTTATTTCTCTTACCTCAATAAATTCTGAAGTTTCAAATGTCTATATATATATCCTCTTAGACATTTGTATGTCTAAGAGGATAGATATATATATATATACATATATATATATATATAGGACATATATATATGACAGTAAATAAAAAAAATCAATTAGGGTCATTACAGATAATAATAATGTACTATGTACTTCAAAAGGTTTGAAGAAACTATTTTGAATCATTTTATCATAAATGATGACGGAAAATCACGTTACCTATAAACATGAATGATGCCTATATTTTTATTGTACTGGTTAGAATGTAAATTTTAAAGAAGTTGAGATGGGAATGTCTATATTTTATATTTAAAGAAATCAGAAATTATCAAGATACATATTATTAAGCATACACATGAAATAAATACTTCTGCACTCTATTTAGAATCATAACCGAAATGATCAATGTATATGAAAGATAAGTTGCTGCTCAATGTGAGCCTGAAAAGAATATTAAAATGCAGCTCATAGAAAATGCATCCATGCAGAGGTAGACATGAATACTCAGGGTAATAGAGAAAGGTGACCAAAGTCTCTCATAATTAAAGAAAGGAAAATTTATATTACAACTAGATACCCCTTTTATTTATTGTCTTTCCAAAGGAAAGGAGGGCATAAGTTAGAGGGAAGCTGGCATTCTCACTGACTGCTGAGTTTGCACATATTAAGAGTCAGTTGGGTTATTTTAATATGATATCATATGCACAGTTTCTTCTATTCATTGATTCTAAGAATATATCCTACATTCTATCCAATGTCTAAGAATATATCCTACAAATGCTTTTGGTTGCATATGTGGGGGAATGTTCTTTATATTTAAAAAAAGACTAATGAAATTAATTAAGGTGTACATCCATGCACTTAATAGCTATTCCAAAGATGGAGAATTTTCTTATGTGCAATTATGGAAGCCTCTTTAATTCACATGTAGAGAAAAATAACAAAATCCATGTACGGAGCAGTATACACTAGGACCAAGTCTGCTTTTAATAAGTTAATAAAGAATGTACATACCTTTGCTAACTTGTGCTTTCAACATTTCTAGAAAGATCCACAAAAAAAAAAAAAGTTTGCAACAGTGTCCTTTGGAATATGGACCATGAGGCTGTCTTGGCAGGAAGACTGACTTTTCATTATCTTGCCATTTAAACTGTTTGCATTTTTACCAAGCACATGCTGTTCCTTTACTACAAAAGTTTTGAGAGAAAAATGACCATTTTTTCTCAAGAACAAGTGAAAGCTAGGTGATATTTTTTATTTGTAAAAAATTCTTTATAACCTATGTAGATCAATTTACAAATAATTAAAGAGTACTTTATCTTGAATTAAGAAAAAAAAAAACAAGTAAGAGATGGATGATAATATATTACAACCCAGTTAAGAGATTAGTCCAGGGAGGAACACAGGTGTAATTGGAGTGCTCATCTGTCCCTAGATGTGTGTGATCTGTATTCATTTGTTAAACAAGTAGCCATGCTCTGGGCATTTTGCTTACTTTCTGTGAGTTCAATTTTATATTAAGATGGGGATAATAACAGTAATAGTGATAATTACATTAATACTTACCTCATAAAACTATTATAAAGATTAAATAAGAAAATGACCATAAAATTTTATCACAGTTCCTGACACAATAATTGCTCAAAAAATATTAGCTCTAGTCAAAGAGTATAAAGAGAAAAAAAGAATGTCAGCCAGCTGTCCTTTTGCTCCAGGAATGCCTACTAAGAAATTTCCAAGAGAGAGAGAGAGAGAGAGAGAGAGAGAGAGAGAGAGAGAGAGAGAGAGAGAGAGAGAGCAAGCCATGTAAAGATACAGACACAAAGATTTATCTCCTAAACACAAAATGGGGTTCATATTCAATGTATGATTGTTTTCAGCCATTTGCAAAACATTGCCAATATTGTTCTCCATTCGGCACAAGGTTCACACTCCATCGTATGGCATGCTAGGCTTGGGGGGCTCTCCTCCTCTTTCATTTGCTGACCTTTGTCTTCCATCATGCTCTCCCATGTACTTTATGCTCCTGCCTCACCTTACCCAGCTGAGTGAAGGACTCCAGGGTTTGGCAGTGTGGGAGCCCCTGGGAATGGAAAGCACGTGGGCACAGGATCAGACCAACCTGCGTTCTAACCTACTGATGCGTGGCCAGAGGAAATTCACTTGGTCTTATTTGCTAAGAAAATTTGCTTTTGATAGATAAACTTTTCTTGTTTAGACATCAAAATAACTGTTGGGTTTACAAGCCAGAACATAGCAACGATTAACAAAAAGTACAGTGTTCCCCGCATGGTAATAATTGCCTAAATGTTTGCTCCCTTCGAACATCCACAGCTTCTCTCACATCTGGACTTTCTTTCTAATATGCACGATAAGCCTCTTAGTTCCCTTAGTTTCCTGGATTATTACAGCAGTTGTCTAACTTGCTTCCAAATCTCCATTTGGTCCCTCCTCCTACGCTTTCTTTGGGATTCATCTTTGTAAGCATTTTTCTGAGCATGTCTCTGCTGAAATCATCAGTGATTACTCATGTCCCCAGATGGAATGCCAATGTCTGCCAATGTATCCTTCCAACCCTGTGTCAACCCATTCTCCTACCTTTGCCTGCACTCCAGCATTTTGTAGAGCTCCCCCATCCCTGCATCTGTGCTCCAGTTGTTGCGTATTTCCAGATTATTCTCCTCTAACTAATACGTCTTTCTAAAAGTCCTGATTTCTCAGTAGATTGAGAGCTCCCTCTGAACAAGGACTATAACTTCCATCTTTATATTTCTACCAACTGGAACCACCGTTGGATCATAATGGTAATTAGAAAGAATGCAAAATAAAGTAAAATAATAAAATAATGCTCATTGAAATAAAGCAAGTAAACAAGTGGCCTCCAAGCATGTTTTTACCTCCACCTCACTACCAACACAGTGAGGTTGGGATGCAGTTTGATAATAACTTTAGTGTTGAGCTGTTGTCATTACTGCATGGCAGCAATATCATCTACCAATTTTGAAACGCTATTTTACGTCTACGATGACATTTCATCAGAACATCCCACCTACAACCATTCCATTATTTTTATTTTATAGATGAGATAACTGAGATTCAGAGATGTTAGCACTTGGCCTGCTTGCCTCTGTTATTTTCTACTTATTTTCCCAGTATATTACATAACCAATAGAAATTTGGCTCCTTTTTTACGACACAGCAATGATCTGCCAGCTAATGTATCTGGTCTTTTACATCTGTTTGTCTCATCATTATGCCCATTTTAGGAAACGAGATTCCAAAGGTTAAGTGCTCTCCTCCAGGCCATTAGACAAGAACAGAAATTAAAATCCCTCTGTCATGGATTAGACTGCACAGTTGCCTTGAAAGACATGCATACACTCTTCTATTCCCCTGAATGAGATATGATATGATCACTAATTTGTGAGGCTTGTTCGTGAAGTTCAAGCAGGAGCAAATTAAGAGACAAAGTATACAAGAATCAGATCCCAGGGGCTTAGCATGCCATATGGTGCAGTTTGAACTCTTCCTGTTGGCAATGAAGAAAACATTAAAGTCTAGTAGCAGAAAGGTACTTACTGGGAAGCTGTTCCAGTAGTGCTGACCAAAGAAGATGGTAGCTAAGTCAGAGTTGATGGAGAGGAGGGGGATGAGTCAGGAAATATTCAGAAGGTTATCTATTTAGTAAGTTTGGCAATTGCCTCTTGAGCAAACTTTGCAACAATATGAAGTTCATTGTAGCCTCCCATGTAACTATTAAAACCAAAGTGAAATTTGTGGTTCCCATTGCCCATAGGCCTGGAGTTTATTCTGTCACCATTAGTGGGGATAAGAGGCCTTTCAATAAGAAAAATCATCATTTAACTTCACAATATTATTATATCAATATAAGGGATGCCAAGGTACAGCACCCACGTGGGTGTAGGAGAGTGAATCTCCCCTTTGTGAAGAGATCAATAATTGTTCCACTAGCAATGGCTGCAAAGCAACTTTTAAAACTAATAATTGTGGAAGGGCTGAATCCTTCATAATAAAAATCTTTAAAACCTTTATAAAATTCCTCTGTAAAGCCACTTTCCTAGGGAGACCTATAATTATCGAAGAGCAAGATGAGAACATCAGCCCATTTCCCATAAACATGGATGGGCTGAACCTCAGCCAGAGAGCTGAAGGTAGGGAAATAAAACCCAAATGAGAAAATGAACCAGGATCAATTTTTCTTCCCAATGTATTTTATTGTATACAAACGATAAAATATAAACAGCCTCTGATTTCCCACCAGGCTGCTGATATTTTTTTTCTTTTAAAAAAGCGGTGTGGCTAACACTGAATCACGGATCCTATCCTTTCCATGTGCATCCAATCCGAGCTCCATTTATTTTGCCGCAGTTAACCCTATTTTCAATTGGCTGCTGCTTCTCATTTCTTAAATTTTAAATTCAAGCCCTTAGTTGGAATTTAAAATCTTTTTTTTCCCTCTAGATTTCTTAAAAATCATAGTGGCAGGGGTAATTACCCCCTTCAAACTTCTGATCAATAAACTGGATTCATTGTTGTTCAAAAATCAAGGAAAAAAAAAAAACTTGCTAAACTCAAATTTACCCCAAACACCATTCCAAGCAATAATCCTGTTTTAGCAAATTTTACAAGGCTCTTCTTCCAATCAAGTTCCATCAGACTTGGAGAAGTCTTCTTAATTTACATTGCATGAACAGAAGAAAGAAACAGGAGGCCAGAAAACTGAGACTGAAGTGGCCTTTGCAATTCATTTAATCACTCAGTTCTCAGTTTCTGTATCTCTAGAAGGAGAGCCCTGGACCAAAGCTTGAAGAAGTAGTTTTAATTCCTTGGGCCAAGTCTGATCAATCAGTGGTGACTGCCTTAGCTGATTCTTGGGTTCTCAGGTTGACTCCAAGCTCAGGAGGAAGAAGTATCATCTTAATTAGTGCTATCTATAAAGCATGCAGGGAATGATAGCATAATGTCAATGTTTTAATGTTACTGGGATGTGGTTCTTCTAGTCCTATTCCTATTCTCTGATGGAAAAGAAGAGAAAGAATGTACCTTGAACTAAGCATGTGGATTCAAGAATTAGGGGAAGGTGAAGTCAATGTTCCAGAGAACGATGATTGAATAGGAATTAATGTAAGAGAGGATTCAGAGGAAAATGATTGATTAGGAGATAACAGAACCAAAGAAATCAAAATGGAGAGAAATATTTTGTGCAGGCTTATAAACAGACTGAAGATGGAGATGAAGCCTATTGTCTGCTGCGGTTTCTCCCTGGTGCGGTGCTTGAAGGAAGTGTGTATGAAATGACAGGAACACCAACAGAGAACTTGAAGAAGTATCTGGAGACATTTTTGATTGACATGATTGACAGGGAATGCTACTGGCACCTTGTAGGTTTAGGCCAGGATTCTGCTGAACATCCTACAATGCATAAGATGGTCTTGCATGGTAAATACTTGTCCAGCCACAAATGTCAATTGTATCAAGGTTTTAGAAATTCTATATTAAATAAACATATATAGAACAAGTGATTAGAAACTCTACAGTACATGCAGAAGTTACTGTGCTAGAAACTGCATTGTTCACTAACATAATTTTTCCTTTCCTTAACTCATTTCTGGACCATGCTTCCTAGATTTTTAAAATTTTTTTTACATCATGCATGTCCTGGTTCAAAGGGATGTAAACAGAAGTTACATGATGATACCTCTGGGACTAGTCCTTCAATAGAATGTCCAACCTGTATTTTTCCTTGTGTGGAGCACAACGGAGTGGACTCTCTTCCTATTATGGAGGGATAGTCACATGATGAAGGACTTCTTTCTGGCTGACTGTGTAGAGTATTCCCTCAGTCCCTTGCTCCCCACACTGGCTTGTGTTGCACTAGAAATATAAAATTTTATTTTATTAAAACTTCAAAGGCTGAGGATTGAATGTTCCAGGAGTTAACCTACTGAAGAACACACAGAGAAACCTGACCAAGTGCACTGTCTTAGTGAAGTTGGGCCCTATAACAAAATAAAGTGGATCCTAGTCTGGTACTGGTTATAGAGGCAGCCAAGCCCAAGATGCAGGTGGTGTCAGGTTCAATGTCTGGTGTTACTCTCTGCTTCCAAGATGGTACCTTGCTGCTGTGTCCTCATAGGGTAGAAAGGCAGAAGGATCAATGCACTCAACCCTTGTAAGGGTACTATATGGAATTCCCCTAGTTGAATAACCTCCCAGGGGCTCACCTTGGGTTTAGCTTCCAACGTATGAAATTTGAAAGGACATATACATTTACATCATAGCACACACTTTGTGCTATTCCTTAACACGATCAGCAGATTGCATTTTCTATCCTCCATCTGCTTGTCTGTCTGACTCTGTGTCTCTCTCTCTTAACTATCTCATACATGGATGTATGTTCTGTCAGCTCCTCCCCCTCCTTCTCTCTTTCTCTCTCCCTTCTGTCTTAAACATGGCTGTGTATTTGGTTAGCTTTCCTTTAGGACTTTTATTTCCAGTTCAAGATTCTCCATTCTTAGACACTTCTGAACAATCTTTTTCCTCTCCAAAGCTGCTGACAATCTACCTTAGTAACTACAATGTCTCTAAAGCAGGGACAAGGCAATAAGTGTCTCCATATCACAGTTTCTAGACCCCATCTTGATTCTAGCAGGTTATAGGATTCTTGAATTATTTTAAATTCTGAAGAAAAAACAATATACAAAATACTATATTAGGTTCCTTAGGTTATAAACTTGTGTCTTCACTAGAATTTATGTTGTAGAAAAATAAATGTAAAAGTATAAGGAAGGCTCTAATAAATACATTATGGAAATAAATATAGTCCTCTGAGATTTCAGAGAACATCATGGGGTCAGAGACTTCATAAAATGATGATTTGAAGCAATGACTTCTCCAGTGGGATTCATCAGTGAGTGAGAAGCACAGACCCAGGCATGAGGCCATTAAGGTACCAGTTACACTCAGGGAGGGGAGCAAATCCAATTGTTTAGTCTAGAAGGGGACCATTCAATTAAAATGTAATGAGCCACAAATGAAAATTTTATTTTTTTAAATAACCATATTAGAAAAGTAAAAATAGAACAGGTGAAATTAATGTTAACAATATATTTTAATTCAATATATTGAAAATACTATTACTTCAACATGTAATTCAAATAAAGCTATTAATAAAACATTTTACTGTTTTTTTTTTCATTGCAAGGCTCTGAATCCTGGAATCTGTTTTGTACTCACAGGGCACTGCAATTTGGACTAGTCACATTTTAAATGCCACTACCCTCCCACATGCCTTTTGTTATACCTTTGGACAGTGAGTAATCAGAAGCCAGCTAGGTTTAAGAGCTTAAACTCTGTTCTTGAAATCATCCACATTGTTCAGGACACAATTATTTGTACAATAGTTCTCAGTTTAGTCTCCCTGGAAGAATTGTTTCAATAAATCCTTTGATGGGAGACCAGGTTTATGAAGTTTGCAAGAGATTTTTTCCACAGTGATGCCGAAGGAGCTATTGCCTTGTGGAAGAAAGTCCTAATTATCTACCCTTATAATTCATCCTGAATGCAGGTTTCTGATAGGTGGCCTTGACATAGTAAGTCTGTCTCCTTAGCTACATGAGATGTGTTGCAACAAAGTCAGCAACATCACCAGGGACAGTAAGTTTTAACATTCTCAGATTCTGGCCAGCAATATCACCAACATTAGGCCAATTCTGGCTTTTCTGGAGCAAATCCAGTGGTTATGTGAGTTGCTTTGGACCACTTTTAGAACTTTTGGGAATTATAGATTTTTGAAAAAAACAAACTAGTATCTATATATTTTTTTTAAAATTTGGATTTAGTAGTTGCTTTTGCACCCTGTGCATGTCCAATCTCTTTTGTCTTCTTTAAATTCTCTGAAATTTTTCTTGTTTAAGTGCTCCATGTTATCTTTTTTTCAATAACCTTCAAAGTGACCTTCTGACTTTTCTCACATTTCCTTCTGTCCAATCTCTCAACTGTTGCTTGAGAGATATTTCAAAAAATAAGCCAGAATATATTCTTTCCTATTCTGTTCTGCAAAGGTCTCAAATCAGCTAAGGTTTTCTCACTTTTAATGCTGTTTCTTTTATTTAGCCATAAATTATGTGTAATATTCATCACAAAAAGTAACAGTTTTAGGCCCCCTACTGAGTTTACCTCAGAATGGCAACTCCCTGGAATTTCCTGCTTGGTGCTTTTGGCTCTTTATTTTTTACAGAGCATGAAGCCCAA